>NC_143511.1:29957925-30301839 GCF_031878675.1 Megascapheus bottae | reverse complement strand
TCTACTTTTTATCGTTCTGGTGATGCTGATGCATTTCTGCACAGTGAGCACGCAGTGAGCTATTAATGGGATATGAGTTGCTTTGCTTTGAATGTGGCGAAGAAGTAGGGGAGGGGTAAGTCATAGCACATGCCTGCCATCCCAGCTAACGAGAAGGCCGAAGGGAAGATGGCATGGATGCAAGAATAGGCAATGCAGAAACACCGTGACTCAAAATAAACAGCAAGGTCTCAAAATAATGAAGTGTGAGGAGAGGAGGATCGTGGTTCCCAGGGGCTGTGGAGGGAAGTTCTGTTGACTTGGTCCCAGTGACACCCATAGAGTATGTGCAGAAAAGTGGTGGAAAATGGAGGTGACAGTCAACAGTAAAGGGAACCTGGCATCAACAATGGGGATCACTCTTGGTGGGCCAGGAGGGAGGCACTTCTGGGCCTTCACAGAGCATGCGCGGGAGCATGCTCCTCTCAGGAGCGCACATCTGTGGACTGACAATGAGTCAGAGCCTCCTTTGGGCTCAGGCCCTCTTCCACTGGGTCTTGATTATGACCCATGGTCAAGCTGGCCTGATTTTGGAATCTTGTCTTGTATTCCCAGAGAATTGGTGAAGATACTATTGCTTCAGTCTAGAGTAGCCTTTTGTGGTTTTGAAATCCCCATTTGTGTCTGGGCCTCTCCATTGTGCTCTGCCTGTGTCACAACCACCGGGGACTGTAGAAGCATCCCATCTCTGAACAGGTGGGCTAACGTAGGTGTGGCACAAGAGAACCCTGGTGAAATGGCCCCGTACCACCTGGGGGCATGTGAAAGTCACTGCCTAACAGAATGGGGGTCACCACAGCAGGTGGTAATGGTGATATCCTTGGAGGAAAGGGTTGGACCACTGGCTAAGCAAGAGGCTCAGAACACAAGCAAGAGAGATTTTCCATTAGTCCCAGTGGCTGGCGTCCACATGTGGTATTAGTGGTCTATTCTACATGCCATTGCCCTGTACCTGTGATGTGCCACAGAGGCCAGAAGTCCCAGTCTGGCCTACAAAAGGCCTCAGCTCTGATGCAGTTCTAGGCCACTGTTAGAATGATGGTGACATCCTGGCAATTGATTTTGCCTTTCCCTCTTCCAGTGTTTCTTCTGCAGGCCACAAGAGAGCAACAGGAATCTTCAAAGCCCTGGAGCAGAGAGAGGCCACTTCCTACCTGGCTGGAGATACCTGGTTCTTGGGGATCCACCACTTGCCAGCTCTGAGCACAACTGCCAGGTCCTGGCTTTGTGTGTCATCTCCACTGACACAACCCCTGCAGTCTCCTCCTCCTCCTCCTCCTCCTCCTCCTCCTCCTCCTCCTCCTCCTCCTCCTCCCTGCCATGGGCCTGCCTGCTGAAGACCTCCCACTTGGGGCCCTCCACCCTATAAAGAGGTGTGACCCCATCAGAGGGCTGCTCCTGGCTCTACTGGTGGAATTTGGGATGGTGGTGGCATTTGCGCCCATACCCAGGATCACCTGGGAGCTTGGAGGTGAGAGCTAGTGCTGAGTGGGGTCTAGTGCTGCAGGGAGGGGACAGGACAGAGGGGTCACTGGCTTGAACAGCTCAGCACCCAGCTCTTGAGCCTCTCACTCTGCGTGAGCAGGCAGCCCATGCTGCTGGTCAGTGGGACGCTTTGGTAAGGGGAAACATTGCTCAAGGCTTGCTCAGGGACCTGACTAGGGGATCTCTGAAGGGAAACGTCTTTCTTGTAATCCATAGTGACTCAGGCCCTTCTAGGGATAGGCTCCTACCCTGCACACTGGTGAAGAGTGTGGTGAGAGAGTTCCTTAACTGTCAGGCCTTGTGACATTTGCTGCTCTCCAGTCTCAGCTGTGATTATCTCCTCTCACAGGACCTGTGTCTTGGGACCGGGGACTCTGGGTCAGGGGATGGGAAACACAGCACTAGGTAGTGAACATGGGCTGCATCTACTTTCTTGCTTCCATTTCCCAGCCAGTATGCAGTATGGAAGTAGAAAGTAGGATAATCCAAGTGAAACACCAAGAGGCATTTCACATCATAAGCACGAAGTTTGAAACTTAGTTAAGACTGCCTTAAAAGAATACTTCAAAAAAATATCTGAACTGTTGGTGCCAGGAGTGTGACCTAGTGATAGAGTGCTTGCCTAGCATGCATGAAGACCCAGGTTTGATTTGAGGTACCACATACATAGAAGAAAAAAAAACTTAGAAGTGGTTCTGAGGCTCAAGTGATAGAGTTCTAGCCTTCAGAAAGTCCAAAGACGGTGCTCAGGCGTTGAGCTCAAGCCCAGGACTGGCAAAAAAAAAAAAAACACACACATCTAAACTGTCATGTTATTTTAAGATCTAATCAGTGGATGGCTGAGCTACATAGATGAGAGACATGGGTAGGTGAAGACATCCAGCCTGGGACCTCCCAGAATACCACTGAACAAGAATCTCCGAACTCAGGAGAGACAAGGGGGGTAGGAAGACACACATCCTTGGGTGACACAAGAGAACCTGGCTGAGAGGTGTCCCCTACCCCTGCACACACGTTTCTTGAACATTGTAGTTTTCTTTGCGAGGCTCCTTCTCTTCCTCTGCAGCATGAAAGTCATTGTCCCCAATCCTTAGCCAACAGCCATGATTATAAATGACACTTGGGTCTATTTCTCTTTCCTGTTCCTGCTGGCCCCCTTGTTCCCTCAGAGGTAGATCTGACACAGTTTAATGAGCCAGGGATCTTCAACTACTCAGAGTTGTTGCTGAATGAATACAAGGATACGCTCTACGTCGGTGCCCGGGAAGCCATCTTTGCACTGAGCATGCTCAACATCTCTCAGAAGAAGCAGGAGGTGGGTGATGGGCACACTCTACTTTGGGTGGCATCTCCTCACTGGAACGTGCATCTTCTCCTGCTCTCATAAACTACATTGTGCTTTCTAGTGCCTTGTGCCTTCATGGATCTCATCTCAGGAGGTGCTGAGGGGCCATTTCTTATCAACTGTTCCTTTGAGCTTTTCATTTTGGATAACTTTCTAACATGACCATGACCAAAAACTGTGATTATACTAGCACTTCACTCCTGTGGTTTCATAGGTCAGGCTTTGATCTTACTTGGCACCTTGCCTGTGTTTGGTGGCCTTACAGAAAAATCCTGGGACCAGGAGTATGACCTAGTGGTCGAGTGCTGGCCTAGCATACATGAAGCCCTGGGTTTGATTCCTCCATATCACATGCACAGAAACAGCTGAAAGTGGTACTGTGGCTCAAGTAGTAGAGCACTAGCCTTGAGAAAGTTCAAGGACAGTGCCCAGGCCCGCATTGGGAAAAATAAAAAAAACGAGAAAAGGAAAAAAATTTCTGGTCCCACCTTTATCTGTGCAGTGTTTGTGGAAAAGATTCTTTTTTGTCCAAATAAACAAACAAGAAATGGAAAAGAATGAGAAAAAAATCCATGCCATCCAATGGCAATCAAATGGATGAATGCTTTTATTATTCCAAGATTTAGTTTGAATCTACATGAAATCATCTGGTCCCTAGGTAGCTCTTACTCTGGCTGCATCAAGCCATTCTGTCCAAATGGACAAAATAAAGAAAGCAGTCTGGGTTCTGTGTTAGGTCTTGACCTTGACATCGCTCCTTGTATCCTAATAGTGGCTACTGCAGGCCTCTTGTCTTCTCACATGTGGGGCTGCCTGGGAACATCCCTTGCTGGGAGCAGGGCCTGCTGGGAAGAGGGGCCTGGAGAGCCAGGACCCTTGTGTAGACAGAGTCCACACAGCAACAAAGTCAAAGTATGCTTTTCACCGAAGTTGTAAGTGCATCGTGTTTTACTTCTGCCTTCCCTCTTCAACTGGCAATCCTAACTCCTATATGTTGCAAAGGGTTGCCGCAAGCTGTTTGATCCTTCCATTTCAGTGCATTGAGAAAGTGGAGACAGATGCAGGAGGCCTGCCTTTGCTTACCAGCCCTCACCACAAGGGGTTTGGGACTTACTGCCACTCAGAGAGCAAAAGAGGTTTCAGTGGTTTGATTTGTAAACACCTTTACTTTGCTTCCACCGCTTGCAGATTGGTCCTGTTTTGTTTCTGTCAGAGGTTTAGGCCATGGAAATGGACCTCATGCAGGCTGGACAAATGCCCACCCCTGAGCTAAGCTCCAACTCCAGGTCCTTAGTTGATGCTCAGTGGCAGGCTGTGAAATGGTGGCAGGCTTTGACCAGCCTCTTGGTACCAAGTGTCCTGGGGTTGTTTCCTTGCTCTCTGCCCAGGCTGTTCCTAGCTGGTGGTGAGCATCTGCTGTCCCTACTCCTATGCCAATGCTCTGTCCTCATCCCTGGCATCTGGCTTATTCCTAATTTTTGACACATGGGTGGCTTGCAGAGCCTTACCCTGTGCAAATACTATTTCCCTCAGAAGTCACCAGACAGGGTGGTGCTGTAGGCCCCATGCAGCCCTTCCTCTCTGTGTCTTGTACCTCTGAGCCATGTCCTCCTGGTCCCTCAGCCCGGGGCTCTGCCTGCTGGAATTTCTTAGTGAAAAGCCTGGAAATATGGTTCAGTACCAGTTACCACTGATGCCCCCATCCTTCAGGGTTTCATGAAGTTAGATGAGAAAATTCAGTTTTCAGGCAAGTGGGATTTTGTTCAACCACTTGTGTATCCAGTTAGACATCCAGTGCAGTGTTGTCACCTGTGTGGTTTGTCAGCTCCTGGGACATTTTGGGGAGAACCCACTGCATTAGTTCAGAAGGACCCCTCACCAGGGCTCCCTTCTTCCAAGAAGGTCTGTGGGCTTTCTAACTGCTAAGCCCCATAACCTGTGCGGGTCTTAGAGCACTGAATAATCCCTCCTGTTATTTTTCATCGGTTTCTATCCTCACCCAGCAAGCGGTGCTGGTCATTTGGGGAAGTAAGGCAGGAGTCTAGGGCCTCTGTTTCCCCATCTGTCTTATGCAGCAATCAGCCCTGTGATCGCTTTGGAGAGCAGGCCCCACACCAGAAGCTCCCAGTCTCATTCCTGAGAGGCAGCAGCCTGGATCATCCTTAGTATGGTACGGAGCTGACAGTACTCCTGATATTTTCACCACCACCTCTGGCCTCCAACCTATAAGAAACCATAATTCTGCCAAGGCTGAAAGAGGTGGCCTCCAGATTTCTTCTTTCTTCCTTTCTTTTCGTCTTTCTCCCTTTCCCCTGCCCCTTCCTCTTCCTCCTCCTTTTTGTTCTCCTCCTCCTCCTTCTTCTTCTTCTTTCTTCTTCTAAAAGCCATTCTTCTTTTGCATGTGTTACTTGTACATGCTAACATTTCCATGCATGCATAAATGTGCACTGCTCAGGGCCCAGGAGCATGGCCTAGTGGTAGAGTGCTTGCCCAGCATGCAGGAAGCCCTGGGTTCAATTCCTCAATACCATATACACAGAAAAGGCCAGAATGATGCTGTGGCTCAAGCGGTAGAGCTCTAGCCTTGAATAAATCCAAGGACAGTGTTTATGCTCTGAGTTCAAGCCCCAGGACTGCCCCCCACCAATGCACTGCTCAAATCTAGGCATCGTCATACAGTCACACTCTTTCTATCCTCTAGAAATCCAGGCTGAGTGCTTTTAGCTTCCAGAAATGGAAGAGAACAGAAAGCACTGGATCCTGTCTGTGTCTGTCTGGCTTATTTAATTTACCATGATGTGCCCTCACTCCTTTCCCATCTATCTTGTTACAAATGACAGAATTGTGTCCTCTCTCTCTCTCTCTCTCTCTCTCTCTCTCTCTCTCTCTCTCTCTCTCTCTCTCTCTCTCTCTCTCATTTCAGTAGACTGTCATAACACAATTTACTGAACTTAGCATCTCAAAGGAATTCCAATCACTTAGTGTATGAATAATACCCCATGGTTGTAAACATAACACATTTTCTTTTTTTATTTTTTTTATTTATGGGCTATTAGGTGAATCTCAAAGCTTGGTGTTTTGACTTTTACAAGATCATTTTCCCACTTTAATGCTTTAGTTTCTGCTGTTCTTTCATAGTGGACCAGAAGGTTCTGAGAGCCTTCTATGGCCCACTACTTTCTATCAGGGCAATAATCAGAATATTTAGGAAGCCCCACATGGCTCCCCAGTCATCCTCTCAAATCTGAGGTTTTACCTCGTGTCACAAACATCTGGCCTCTGAACTCTATATGCCTTTGAGCTGTGAGTGTTTATCCCATGGTTTAGCTTTTATTCATCCTTCTCTACTAGGTACACTGGAAGGCCTCAGCTAAGACCAAAGCAGACTGCGTGGGAAAAGGGAGATCAAAAGAGGTAAATGCTTTTGTCAACTACAGACCTCACGTGTTTTCTTTCGTTGCCTAATCTCCCCAGTTGAGATTGAGCATCTTCTGCATGTAGCTAGGTGTGGTGAGGGGCTGAACACTCCTGTTGGGTCTGTCCGCACCTGGTACCTGCAGATGCCCAGGTTTCAAACTTCTAGAACCTAGTTATGGATGCATTGCACATGGCAGCTGAATTTTAGCCAAGTCCAGCCATTATTGACTAGCTGAAAATGAAATGTTTTACAAAACACACTTTTCCCCAGACACATGTAAGAACAGGTTAGCCACTTTTCCTAAAACATTTGTCTTGAAACCCAGTGTGCCCTGAGGAAGCCAAAGGGCAGCGGGCACTGGTGGAATCACACTCACACATACTGCAGGATCTTAAAGGTAGAGGGATCTGGCCACTGGCTCTGGCTTCCCTGCGCAGAGCCAGAGAGTGACCTGGGGTTCCCACCCCTCCCTTTGGCCGATTGTGAACTAAATTCCAACAGTTTCCAAACAGACACAGCCAAAACCCTTCCCTAAGCTTATACAAGTTCTGACTGTTGCACATACAATCCAAGTGTTGTCAGCCCTAACTAACATGTGGGTCCCTTTGTGGAGACTTAGTCCCCCTGAAGTCTTGTGGCTGGACAATTGGTGACATCTTCTCTGTGCCCAGCTTCTCCCTTCAGGTGAGAGTAGGACTGGAAGAAAACTTCTTTCCAGTCTGGGTGTGTTCTAGCAGAGGGCAGTGCCCCATGGGAGGCAGAGTCCACCCCAAGAAATGGTTTGTGTGCTTGTGAGAGTACAATAAATGTCTTTTTTCTTTTTAAATAACCATTTCATTTTTAACCAAACATTTAAAATTCATTAACAGGGCCCATTTTCCTTAGCACAATTAGCAAATACCATTTGTTAGGACTTTTAAAGCTACAATCATATACAGTCTTTACGGGATAAAAAAAAAATCTTGGGTTCACTAAGGCATAATGTTAGCTCATTATTATTGATCATACAATGTTAGAAAACAATTCCCAAAGAAAATAGTTTCTAGACTCTTCTGTAATACAAATGTAGCCAAATTAGCCTGCATGAATAATTCATTATAACAGGTTAGTTATTGCTATTAGTTCTACAGAATTTCTTTTGTCCCAATGTGTCTTTGTACAGAGGTGTCCTTAATATAATTTGAAGTCAACAGTAAAAGTAGTTGTTTGTTTGGTCAGCAGGGCTTTGTCAATTAGGGACTGAAGTAACATTGGCATAGAAACTGAAAAGCGTGTGAACATGACAAAGATAAAAATAGCCAAGTTCAATTTAGGATTTAGGTGTTTGCGGACTGGCCCTGTGCTGCGAGAAGATGGCTATGATGTGAAACCAGAGGAAAGGCAAGGCAGCGCCAAGCAGACTTCACAGTGGGGATGCGGAGGGCATTGTAGTGGCTGGCTATTGATGGGGTTTCTCTCCCCACAGACAGAATGCTTCAACTACATGCGAGTGCTGCAGCAATTAACATATGATGTCCTGTATGTGTGTGGGACCAATGCATTCCAGCCTGTGTGTGACTATCTGGTGAGTACACAGATTCACTTCATGGTCAGTCCTACTCATAGCAGCCTGGGCAGTGGCTAGATTGGGTAGATATAAAGTAGCAAAAATTATCTTGTAGAAAACAAAGCACTAAGATTCGAAATTCACCTAATAGCTCATCCATAGATGAATAAAAAAGAAAATATGGTATATTTACAACCATGGAGTATTATTCATACATTAAGTGATTGGAATTCCTTTGGATATGTTGAGTTCCGTAAACTGTGTTATGACAAGACAGAGAGAGAACACAATTGTGTCATTTGCGGCAAGGTAGATGGGAAAGGAGTGAGGGCAGATCATGGTAAATTAAGCCAGACAGACACAGACAGGATCCAGTGCTTCCTGTTCTCTTTCATTTGTGGAAGCTAAAAGCACTCAGCCTGGATTTCTAGAGGACAGAAAGAATGTGACAGTATGTTGATGCCTGGATTTGAGTGGTGTATTTTGGTGGGGGTGGGGCAGTCCTGGTGCTTGAACTCAGGGCATAAACACTGTCCTTGGGCTTTTTCAAGCCTAGAGCTCTACCACTTGAGCCACAGCATCATTCTGGCCTTTTCTGTGTATCTGGTATTGAGGAATTGAACCCAGGGCTTTCTGCATGCTGGGCAAGCACTCTACCACTAGGCCATGCTCCTGGGCCCTGAGCAGTGAACATTTATGCATGCATGGAAATGTTAGCATGTACAAGTTGGAATCAGGAATGGTAGAATACTTACCTACTATGCAAGAGACCCTGAGTTTGATTTTCAGCACTGAAAATGAAATTCAGCCTTGTATCAGAGAAATAACACAGTAAAGTATAACCTCATTAGAGGTTCTAATGGTGAATTTAATGCCTCAGGGGTTGTGACATCTGCTTGTACTCTTAGCAAGCAATCCAGAGACTAAGGTAAGAGATTAGGAGTTCAGGGCTCAGAGTGAGACACTGTCTCACATGAGAAAAAAATTAACTTAGGAAACACAATTCTTGCAGTGAGATCCATTCAGTGGTCCTATGTGATACTTGTTGCCCTCTGATGCTGGTATTATACATTGCTAAGGAGTGAAGGAGATGTTTCTGAGCTATAACAACCTGAGTCCTAAAAGGTAGACACTTCTTTTTGCTTAAGTACAAAAAATAAAAGCTGTTTTCTAGAAGGTTTTTGCTCATCAAAGAGTTATCAGGGAAGAAAGCATCTCAGCTACCATTTTACGACATTTCTCTGAGTTTTGCCTGTTATTTCATTTTGCTTTTCTGGGTTGGATAAGTTTCCAGTTGGTTCTACCCACTTTATTTCTTATTTAGGTAAAGAAATTACTCCATGGTTGAAGTCCTGGCCTGTCCTTTCTATCAGTGCAGCTTGTCATTGCTTTGAGATTTGAGAACATGGGTCCATTTGGCATATGTTATGGGGGGGGGGTCTACTTTTTATTTGTCTTTTTATTTTTAACAAAAAATCCCCATTACCTGATTCTTGGATATTGTGGTTCTCTCTGTGTTATTGTAATATAATGCTGCATTCTATGGTCACTTATTAAACATGCTCTGTCTGTGGTTCTCACTGGCCTTCCTAACAACTCTCGATCTACCAACTTCTCTGTCTCCATTTTCCATATGAGGAGAAGCTTTGAGATCCTTCATAGCTCAACCAAGGACTGAGGTACCAGGCTGGAGATGGAGCTAGGTGACATACACCCTGTCTCCAAGGGAAAGTCTCCCGTAGTCCAGCATGCATTTTCTCATCTCTGTTGGTCTTCCCAGAACAAGGAATCTATGAAATGAAATGGTATAAAGACACATTGTTATAATGGAAAATCGGATGTCTTATGATTCCTTCTCTCATTATTTAATTTTAGAACATAACATCCTTTAAATTTCTGTGGATAAAGCAAGATGGCAGAGGAAAGTGTCCTTTTAACCCTGCACACACTTATACATCCACCATGGTTGGTGAGTCCTTCTGCTCAGGTTCCTCACCCCCTACACTTACGGGCTCCTACTCAGGCGTTGATCTCTGCTTTCCTTCCTCTTTCCTTCCTGGCCTTGTCTGAACATTGCTTGCCCTTGCAGATATGTGTGTTTGTTTTCATAGACCCCCTTACCTAGCACAAAGAGATTTGATTTCACCATTCAAGGAATAACCAGCTCAACATTTTAGCATACTGCTTTATATTCATCATTGGTATACAATGATCAGATCTTCCGTGAGCCCCAGGCATCTGCTTGATGAGCGTTACGGAACTCTTCCGCAAGTGCTCCTTAACTCTCATGGCTATCCACTACTGAAACAGAGCGCCATACACTAGTGACTCTGTGATTGCACCCATTCCGTCTTCACCTTCAGCACAGTGTATGTCACATGGGAATATTACAAAGAAGGCTTTGGATGAAGTGATTTTTTCCTACCTGCAGGCTGTGTTCTTAGCACATTTACTGCAGGTGAGGTCACCTGTGTTTGGGCTAAACGGAAAGGGCGTTTTGCTTTCCAATGTTTTACTGTGGTTGAAGTAGGATGAAGCCCATGGTAAAGGAAGGAGCAGCTATGCTACTGTCATTTTACTTGTTGTGGGAAGTTTTCATTTGGGTTCCATTACTCAAAAATTGCAGCTCATGGTCGAGGTTTGGCCTAGTGGTAGAGTGCTTGCCTAGCATGCACGATGATCCGGGTTCAATTCCTCGGTGCCACATACATAGAAAAAAGCTGGAAGTGTTGCTGTGGCTCGAGTGGTAGAGCTCTAGTGTTGAGAAAGTCCAAGGACAGTGCTGAGGCAATGAGCTCAAGCCCAAGACCTGGAAAAAAATGCAGTTCAATGTAACACTTGTCAAAGAAAAGTCATCAAGGTACAAAGTGGATATGGCATCTGGGAAGTCTAGGGATATCTAGGGAAATCTTATCTCTTCCACTTGAAGGCTTAATGCAGTTACAAAGAAATTGACTTCAGCCAGATGTTGAGAACTCACATCTATAACCCTAGTCAAGCGAGACGCAGAGACCTGAGAATCACAATTCAAAACCAGCTTGAGTAGGAAATCCCATGGAGCTCTTATGTCCAATAAGCTACCAAAAGCTGGAAGTGGAGCTGTGGCTCAAGTGGGAAAGTGCCATTCTTGAGGTTTTGGACTCTGAGTTTAAGATCAGTAGTGGAACAAAAAAAGAAAATCATTTCCCTGATGCAACAGAGGGCTCATCTGACATCCTATTTCTCTGTCCTCCCTGCTTCTGGGCCTGGATAGATGGAGAACTTTATGCTGGGACAACATATAATTTCTTGGGAAGTGAGTTCATCATCTCCCGAACCTATTTCCATACTCATCTGCGAACGGAATCTGACATCCCATGGCTGCATGGTAAGACACCAGGTCTATTAGCTGAAGGGAATGCTCTGGTAGACTTCCCTTCTGGCTGTCACTGAGCTGTGAGAGTCCTGAGTTCTCAGCCTCAGCACAGTGGAACCACAGGAACTGCTAGGGACCCTTTATGAATCTAAAGGTGTGCCTTCGATCTTCTTCCCTGAAAATGGACTTCAAACACTTCCAAAAGTGACATTGAAATGTCAAGTGGAGAAATGACAGGTTTCCCATTAGGATGGGTATCATTTGGGTGTGACATGAAAGATGCAGTCTTTGTGTCAGCTTCCAGGGCCAGGTCAGAAGGCATTAGGCCAACACCTGGCTGAGGTCTGAAATTGCAGGTGGATGCTAGGAGGCTTCTAGCTGGGCTTTCCTTAGGGGTGCCGGAAAGTAAGGCCCAGGGCTTTTCTGAAGCCTCGTGGTCTGTTGGCAGGTCCTATGGCCTATATTGAGGGACAGCCACCAACTCATTGAAGGGGGCCAGCCAATGGCACAGTCTTAGCATATCTGCTTCCTGTGGTCAGGGCTAACTGGATTGACTCATTTATTTAAATCAGAAGATGGTCTGTCTGCTGGCTAAGCGGTTCCCGAAAGCTTGTGGGATGATCATGGTAGAACTGTCCTATACCACCAGGCCAACACCAGGGCCAATTATGCGTGGTTAGAGAGAATGAGACAGGAGGAGACACGCTGGGGACTGTCATCAGTCACCACACTGAAGTCTCTTTATAATGTGACACTCACATTCTAAGATGTCCTTCAGGGATGCCCTCAAGTCTGCAGTGACTGGCTGTGACACGGGGGGCGGGGGCAGGCAGGAACACAAAACTCCATGAGCAGGGACAATCTTGTCTCTTCTCTCTACAGAGCCTAACTTCGTCCATGCTGAAGTGATACGCAAAAGCCCCTCCGGCGTCAAGGGTGATGAGAACAAGGTCTACTTCTTCTTCACAGAATTGTCTGTGGAGTACGACTTCTTCTTCCAGTTAAAGATCCCCCGCATTGCAAGAGTGTGTGTGGTGAGTGCTGCTTGCTAGCCTTGGTCTTCTGTCCTGTGGGACCAGCTCTGGAAATGCTCCTTTTCCTGCCACCCAATCCCTTCCTGTCATAGAAGCCTCTTTGGAGAGGCCTCTGCGATGTTGAGCTCCTGTTCTTGGTGGCTCCAGTGGTATCTGTGGGACAAAAGTGACATTCTCTCCTACCATGCAGTTGACTGAACAGCTGTGGTTCTCAACGCTGACCTGAGGCCTCCTCAGCTTAGGAGAAGTTGGTTACGAGTTACAAATCTCATTTCTTGAAGCTCTCAGTCTACATCCGTGAATCTGTGCCTTAAGTGTAAAAAGTGAAATCTGCAGTAAAATGTGTGTCAGTCTCAAAGCCTCCAGTGTGTGGAGGGGCAGAGGCGAGGATGCTACTACATGCAGGTGCTTATGGGGCACAGAGAATTGTCTTGAGTGGCTTGGCTGGCATTAGAGGGCAAGCAGACTAACAGGTCTTAGATAGAGCATTGGAACCCAGGAAAACACAATCAGTAATGGATGGAACCAGATGTTTTAACTGCCCCCCCCACTCTGGATACCTCTCTCTTAACAGTCTAGAATGCAAGGCAGGAAATAGCTGTTGTGCATACTTGACATATCTAACTAGCATCTTACTAACTAAGACCTCTGTCCACAGCTTGTTAACTCAGTTCCCTAACTGTCATCCACTATACATGCCCACTCCTCAACCTGCAGGCCTGAGTTCATCTCAATGTCATTTATGCAGTTTTATTCCATATATATATACCTATGGAAATAGTAATGCATAAATTAGTCATAGAACAATATTAGCAGTATTCATTAATGATAGAACAATGAGGCCATATGGCATAAAATTGACGTGGTGTGGTAGGTGGGCACGGTGAGTGCAGAACTCTCAGCAGGCATGCAAAGGACCTTGCAATGGCATTGGCACAAGGGGCTAAGAGCTCTCATTCTCCCCTCCTGCCCTGGGGCTGTCAGAACACACCGACCACACCCAGCTTGGCCCAGTCCTTTACAGGGTATGGCAGGATCCATACCCTGGGATATGTTGTGAACTGCCTCCCCCACCCTAAACCAAACAGAAGACTCTGGTCTCTACAGGTCTGGTCTGACGTGGCTTCCTTTGTCCTTGTGAGAGTCCAGTTCTCGTCCTGAACCACCTGGCAGTGCTGGTCTGAGCACAGGCCCCGTCCCTGCCTCCCTGTGCACACACATCCCTCCCCTGCTACGCAGGACTCAAAAGCCCATCAGACAAATGGCCGCAGACCTGCTGGAAAATTCCCCTGCTGGTCGTCAGAAAGAAAATTCCTCATTTGTCCTCCTAGGACTTCACCGTTGAGATAGAAAATCATTGTGTCTAACATAAAAGAAGCGTCTCCATCTCCTATCCTCTGTGTGCACAATTCCCAGATTCAGTTCAGTGTGTTCCCACTAACAAATGGGACATTTGTTCCAAGACCCCAATGGGCTCCTAAAAACACATATGCTACCAAAACTCATATATGCTTCCTTCCCTACACAGATGCATGAATGAGAAACTTTAATATGCAAATTAGGCACAATAAAAGATTAGCAATAATTACTAGAGATCCCTAGAACAGTGTTCATGATAGCACAGAGGGTTGATTTCTCTAAGAGGGACATCCAGCCTCAGGTGGAGATTACCTGCCACTGCCTGGCCCTCCCATATTCACCTTCTCACATTTGTCACACTCATGGAAGATAAGGCAGAAGCCATTTCAGAGCCAGAGCTCAGCAGTGCTTGGGGAGATGTAAATGTGTCTGGTTTAGCTATCATCACATGAGATTTTAGGGAGAAAATTGTTGTATTATGTTTCATTTTGATGAAGATAGTCAAATCTAAGCCAGCATTGTTACAGTGCTTTTCTTTCATATAATAGATCTTGTCTGAACCATTCCTTTGAAAAGGGACTATACACTTTAGGTAGACTACCTGATTGTAGAATCATCTAGACTGCCTGTAACGTCCTATCTCTCCTATTACAGGATGATCAAGGTGGCCAAAAGATTTTACAGAATAAGTGGACATCCTTCCTGAAGGCCAAACTACTCTGCTTCCACTCAGACCTAGGCCTGTTCTTTAATGTATTGCAAGATGCCTTCATACTTCGGCCCCCAGCAGATAAGGAGCCTGTGATCTATGCACTCTTCACATCACAGCTGTATGTGTGCCCTCTGTGGGTTGGGGTGCTTCCCTCTGGCCTGCTGCATCCCAGGAACCTAAATAGCCTGCCCTCTGCAGGAACAGTGTGGGTCTGTCTGCCATCTGTACCTACTCACTGTCCACAGTGGAGGCCGTGTTCTCTCATGGGAACTACATGCAGAATGCACGTGTGGATTTTTACCCCAAGTGGCTGATCTACCATGGTAAAGTACCCAAGCCTCGACCTGGAATGGTGAGTGCGACAGGGCTGCAGGGAGGGATGTCCTTCTGGTTCAAGGGTCCAGGCTCAGGGACTGAAACTTTATAGAGGAACCAGAACTTCCCTGCAAGTGGTTCAACTGGCCACACTATCCTCTCTGTCCGAGGCCCGGTGCTCTCTGGGTTCAAGCACTGAGCTAAGGTCCTTTCTCTTCTGTGTGCTGGGTAATAAGTCTCAGCACAATCTCTTTCGATAAGCTGTGGTACTAACAGGCAGTTTTGTACAATTAACGTCATACATTATCGCATCTTACAATTAGAACCGTTTCTTTTTCAGTCTCCTGCAGAGAACTGCATAATCTGAATACCTGCTCATTGTTTCCAGTGTCTTAAATGGGTATTTGGCTGCTTCTTTGATGTTGCTTCTCTCAGGACTGACTTTCTCTGTATATCTGAAACTGCTCTTTTCATTATTGCTTCTGGGAACTGGGTTGAGTAACCCATGCATTTTATGCTCATGAATTTGGAGCTTTGTTTATAAGGGAAAGGATGCTACACAATCTTTACCTTTTATCCTTTATGCCTGTTTTTCAGCAAGGTTTGGTTGGTATGTTTCCATCATATGAGTATTGTCCATTTGAAACCCTCTGTCCTCTGATCATAGTTCCTCCCCAGATTGTGTGTGAAGGACAGTTATATCTTCTGCCTGTGCTTAAACACTGTCTCTCTGACTGCTGTGGAGAGGCCATCTCTTGCTGTCCTCCATCTTTGGAGATGAGCGGTGCTGCCCCTGGCCTCACTGCCGGTGTGTGCTCGGTCAGGTGCAGTAACCCCGGGAAATTTTATCCTCACAGTGCATCAACAGCCAGACGCGTGCAGCCAACTACAACAGCTCTTTGCATTTACCAGACAGAACGCTGCTGTTCGTCAGAGAACACCCTTTGGTAGGGGACTCTGTCACTCCAATAGGCAACAGGCCCACCTTAGTAAAGAAAGACGTGAGCTACACCCAGATTGTGGTGGACAGGACCCAGGCCCTGGACGGGACCTTCTATGATGTCATGTTTATCGGCACAGGTGGGTTCGAGGGCTTTGCAGTCGCCATGTGCGTGTCCTTGAGGAAGAAGACTGGGAAGTTCCTTATGATCCCCTGTGCTTCCATGACAGAGCATCTCCTCTGAGGGGACTCTGGTGGTTTGTGATAGAGTGAAAGATTCCTGAGGTGCTAGCACAGCTGGCCTGCCAGATGCAGAGCTCACAGCTGCCTGGAATGCTCACAGAGAGGCAGAGTGGGCTGGTGCAAAGAAGCCCTGTGGTTGGAGAATGGGAGCGGGTCATGCACTGCAGTGCATGTAGTGGTTGTGAGCACTGAGCAGCCTGGCATCCCTAAGTGCAGCTGGTAGGCTTTGTCCCTGCAGCCAGGGAGGAGCCAGGCTGACGAGGGACCTGACCTGGGGGGCACACTTTCCCTCAGCAGTGCCTTCCAGAATCAGTCATAGCAGCTGGCAGGACACCAACTCCTCACTGGACATTCCCACCTTACTTCTGCTCACCTACTGGACATCTCTAGTTGAGTCCTGCAGAGCCAGTGGAGCTCAGGAGCCACCTCACATGAAACCTGCCTTCCTGTCTCACTGAGGGCTTTGTGGATGAGGGTTGTTGGGATCAACCCTGGGACAGGACTTCCACTCATGATCAAAATCAGAGTAGCCTGTCACTCGAGAGTGTGCAATGGTTTATTTGGCAAGGCTTTCTTCTTCATTAGTGATGCAGACTTGTCCTCTTAGTCTCAGCATCTCAGTGAGTGAGGGATGTGAAAGTGAAGAAGGAGTGCTTGCTCTGATATCAGTGTCTTTGATGAGTCCTTCTGGAGGTTTCTGCCCCACCTGTGGATTTGGTCTTGCAGCACAGGGCTCCCTGCACAAAGCTGTCCAACTGGAAAACGGCATGCACATCATTGAAGAGACACGGCTGTTTCCCAGCTCTGAGCCAGTCCAAAACCTGTTGCTATCTTCAAAGAAGGTAAAGATGCCCAGGAAGGAGGGCTGGAATGCTGCCTTGCCTGTGGCTTTGTGTACCTGTGATGTTCGATGGGTCTTCCCGAGCTTGTATGCACTGGTCTGTCTAGCCCAGATGAGCTGACCTTGGACCTCCACACATTCTAGAAATATGAGATGTCAAGGTTGGAAAGTACACCCTCTGAACTAGAGAGATGGAACTTCACTTAGTCACTGGCGCAGACGGTAGAAGCCATGTTTTCATTAACCCATGACAATACGTTCTTATGCCTCACCTGTGAGACTGGAGACTGTGTGGGTGACATGTCAGGTTGTGAGAAAAAGTGTTTGCTCATTGTTCTCTACAGTTTGTTAGCTCAAAAGTGCACTTGCTCCCAAACTAGAGGCCCCAAGAATGTTTTGTCCTGTTCCACGAATGGATTCTGGAGGTATGAAGGCTGTAAACTTAGGTCCAAGTGCTCAGCTATGCTTATTGCTCCATTTAGCCATAGACAAGTCCTCAAATAGCAAGCCTGAATGTTGACACCAAGTTCAGCTTGTCCTAAACTTTTCAAAGTTCAGCAATTGTTTTACATACACATAGATGTGTTTAAATGCACATGCGTGTGCACACACACACACACACGCACACACACACTTACCTGGAAGACTGTTTAGAAACAGCTCGTATGCAGAAATGGCTATGTATAGCCTGAAATGGCCTTTTGGCTGTGGGTTGTGGTGCCACTCAGTTTGACAGCTCCCGTGGATTATTGAGAAGACCACAAAAATGAGCCCAAGCCAGGGGCTGAGTGGTGGCTCATGCCTGTAATCCTAGCTACTCAGGAGGCTGAGATCTGAAGAACAAGGTTTAAAGCTAGCCAGGGCAGGAAAAGCCATGGGACTCTTCCCTGTAATTAACCAGCCAAAACCTGAGATAAAGATGTGTCGTCTTAAAGTGGCAGTGAGCTAGCCTTGAGCGTCTGAACTCAGGGAAAGCATCAAGACTTGATCAACCCCATCAAACCCCAGGATCAGCAACAGCAAATGAGGAGTGGGGTGAGGGGAGGGAAATGGGGCCCAAGACATGAGAAAGGGTATAAATGTTTGTGAAGTAATGCACCTTCTATCTGGTGAATCTAATGTAACTCTTCTATTAATTATAAGAGAAAATATATGGAAAGAAAAACAAAAAGAATTCCCAGCCCAAAAGATGGTTTTATAGAAATAACTAAAGTCCTGATAGCCTGTGAGCATTGTGAGGTCACCAGGTCAGCTGCCGGACTTGACCTGGAGCAGGGGACATACGATGCCAGGGTCTCAGAGTCTGTGAAGTGCTTGTCTTGAGGTAGGTCCACACAGGAGCTCGGCGGCTGATTTCCCCTCTCAGGCACAGAGGAGTGAAAGTCCACTGGTGGTATTCCACATTGGTTTGGATCACCAAGCTTCTGCTCATTCTTTGCACATGCTAATGGTGTCTTCACACATGGAGCTGGACTCAAGCTGCAGGGATACAGTGCTCTGTCTGTGCGGATGAACTCTGTCATTTGTGCCAGAATGAGTTGTTCTTGAGCCTGTGTTGTTTGCTTTCTGCCTATGACAATGTCTCACCTGCAATGAGAGAAGGAAGGCAACCAGGGAGTCAGGCAAGGAGATCCCCTCCACAGGCCAGGAGAGTTAGATGGGGTTGATCAGCCTGCTCCTGAAAGAGAAACGGGCACAAGAGACTGGCAGAGGGGGCATTCAGGCCAAAGGCCCACTTAGCCTTGTCCCCTTACACTCAACACACTGCCTTGACTCTCACACGAGCTGTAGTGAAGAGTGGTCTTGGCTCTCTGTAGTCCTCTGACTGGATAATTCTGCCTTAGAGAGGCCTTTCTCCCTGCACACAGCACTCCAGGTCATTCTTATCAAGTTGCAGAGGGGCTGGAGGATCTCAGAACCCTTGTCTCACTAGGGTCTAGGTTAAGCCTGCTCTTCTTTGCTTCCATCACCACAGGGCAGCAAGTTTGTCTATGCCAGCTCCAACTCAGGAGTGGTCCAGGTCCCTCTGGCCTTCTGCAGGAAGCACAGCAGCTGTGGGGAGTGTGTGCTAGCGCGGGATCCGTACTGTGCCTGGAGCCCATCTGAGGATGCCTGTATGGCTCTCCCCAAGACCAGGGACTGCACCAGCAGGTATGGGCTGGGTACTGTGGCAAGAGCCTGTATGAGTGAGCAGGGAATGATAGGTATCCTTTTATTTTGCAGGACTTGCATCCAGGACATGAGTGGTGATGTGTCCTCATGCCCAAGTGAGTTCTCCCTCTTATACCATCCCATCAGGAACAACTAGGTCAATCAACCTCTCATATGTGTGTGTGTGTGTTTGTGTGTTCCCCTCCTTTAGCCAAGCCACATGTCATGTTATATACTCTGCTCCTTATTTCTTTGGAAAGAACGCATTGTCTGCAAGTACTCTTCCAGTTCTGCTTATCTGGATGTCAGTAAACAAAAACAAGTCGTATTAACGATGACAACAGAAAGTACTTGAGTTCAGGTGGGACAGGTCTCACCCCAAATCCACAAATCTGAAATGTTTTTAAATCTTATGTTGTTATTATAAAGGCAATGTACTGAGGAGTTACAGTTACTAAGGTAAAGAGTACATTTCTTTTAGGGCACTGTCAGCCTTTCCCTCCCTCCCTTTCTCAATCTGAAACATTTCGAATGCCAATGTGCCAAATCCTACATTGTAAGTATAATTTTCATGGGCAAGATTATTTTAAAAAAATTGTATACATTTCCCTTCAGACTATGCCCATTAGATTCACTTGAAACAAATGATTTCTGGACACCTAATGTGACATATACTTATATTCCAAAGAAATCCAAAACACATCTGATCTCAAGCACCTCAGACAAGAGCCCTACCATCCTTAACTGGTTCTCATGGCTTCCATCTGGCCTTGGCCGCCTCCTGGAGGTCAGCTGGGTAACCAGAGGCAGGGACTGAATGAAGCTGGGATTCTCTGTCCCATTCGTCCTCATTTCTCTGAGTAGACAGCAGGCTTCTGGAGAGGACAGATGGAAAAGAAGGGGAGACAGACACCCAGCGTAAGCCTCTTCAGGGTCAGCAGATGTGCAGCTCATTAGACCTCGGCCTCCCTGGCTGATGAGCTTTTTCCTGGGACCTAGAGTAGGAGATGAGATTTCTGCTGCTCAGAGCTCCCTTGTTTGCTTGTTCCCAAGAGCTGCTGTCTGGAGCTCATCTTACCATTTGGTCATGTATGTCTTCGTCTTAGTGCTCCTGAAGTTTCATCTTGTGCAATGGGTCAAAGCTCTGTTTAATCTGTGGAAATTATTTTATTTTTGGAGGTAGGTGAATATACTTGCAACCATAGAGTTTACACACCTACACACACTACTTTTTTTGTTCTAGGAGTAGATTATTACCAGAAGATTTTTTATGCCAAGCATTGTACAGCATACCTCAAATGCCCCCAGAAGTCCAACACAGCCCGGGTAGTATGGAAATTCCAGAATAACATGTTGAATATCATAGGATATAAATACAATTTTCCAAGTACGAAAAATTTGATCATCTTCAACCTGTCAGAGAGAGACAACGGGATATACAGCTGCCTGTCGGTGGAGAGGGTGGGCAACACTACCATCTCTCACATGCTGAAGAGATATATACTGGAGGTGAAAAATGGCCTGAACCCTGACTGCTAGGAAGGGAAAATGTAGAGTAACACAAAGTGCCATCCACCTGGATGATTTTCCCTCGATGCTAGCCATTCAGACCACCATCCCCCAGAGCCGTCATCTCCCTTCCCAAGCCTTAAACACCATGAAAATACTCACAACACAGTTCCTCCTACTCAAAGATGGCAGCGTGTCTCAAGCCAAGCGACCACGGCTCCTTCATGATCCCCTTCCTCTTCCTCCTCTTCCTCCTCTTCCTCTGGGCCTATGTCTGCTATAAAGGCTACTTGCTCAGATGGTGCTTGGAATTCTGCTCAGCCTGCTAGTCAGGAAGAAGCCCAGTTAGGATTGTTCTGACCTGGTGAAACTCATGAGCTGCTCCCAGCAGAATGGAGAGCAGTCCAAGCTGGCGCTGGACACGAGCAGAGTCTCCACAGAGTGACCAGACTCATGGACGACCAGTGAGCTCTCCACCAGACAAAAGCTAGTCAATGCCAAGTGTGAACTGAGGTTCACCAACTCGGATGCCCCGGGGGACTGAGGGCTAGTCGTGTGTACCCAGCCCCATTCCCAGTGACTTCTGTGACTGTTACTAAAGATGTAAGTGGGTAGTATGATTTTCATGCTCATCTTACTCTCTCCCTTCTCATCTGGAAACGTCCATTATGAGGAGAATTTTTATTCCATAACTTTATTTCTATGTCTATGTGACAGCGTCATCTTCAATGTGATGTGAATTCGTCATTTTTTGGTGCAGCCGTCTATTTTGTTAGTCTTGTTTTTGTTTTTCTATTTCGAACCCTACACATTGGGAATGGATCTAATAAAGTTGAAGTCATGCTGACCTGTTTAGACTGTTACTTTCTTATCCATATTGTTGGGTCTGCCTGGGAGAAATGATTCCTTCACTTGGCGTTCTGTGCACCCTGGAAATCCCCGCCCAGACTGTAACCCTGGCAACTGTCATGTCCCTCAGTGGGAGGTCCCCCAGTCTGAAGTATTTCTTCATCCTCTGAGGTCACATCCGCTTCCGCTGTGGCCACACTCCTCCCCCCTATATAATGTCTCACTTCCGGCCATAAGCTCACTTTCTTCCGCCTGACTCCATCTTGTGCGGCTGTAGGTCTGTTTTCTCTCTTTCTCTCTCTCAATAAACCTTCACCTCTTAAACTGCGTGGAGTTTCCTTTCGGCAAGCCTTACATTTGCTGCCTGAACCGGGGACACCTCCCAGGCACAACAGCTGACCTGGACAGTCCTCCCCCAGGGCTTTCGGGGCCGCCCTCACCTTTTTGGACAAGCATTAGCAAGGGATCTCCTTTCTCTTCAAGTGTCTCCTAGTGTCATCCTTCAGTATGTGGATGACCTCTTGCTCTGCAGCCCCTCCCTTGAGCTGGCTCATCAACATACAGCTGACCTCCTTAACTTTCTACTGTCCAAAGGATATAGAGTCTCCTCTTCCAAGGCCCAGATAACAAAGCCAGAGGTACCATATCTGGGTCTGTCCATAACTCCCACTGAGAGCAGAATTACTCTTGACAGAAAAGCCTCTCTCTGGCCCTCAAACCAAGGAGGACATTCTTTCCTTCCTGGGACTGGCAGGCTTTCTTCATATTTGGATACCTGGCTTTACTACCTTGGCCAAACCGCTTTATGAGGCAGACAAGGGCTCCCAACAAGAGCCACCAGACCACACAAATCCCACTGATAGCCCATTTAAAGTACTGAAGCAGGCACTTCTTTAGGCTCCAGCACTGGCTCTACCCAATCTTTCAAAACCCTTTATACTCTATGTCACTGAGAGGCAGGGAATTGTCCTTGGGGCTCTTGGACAAATGTCAGGCCCATCTTTCAAACCTGTGGCCTACCTCTCAAAACAGCTGGACCCAACGGTAAAAGGCTGGCCAGCATGCCTTCAAGCTGTGGCCGCAGCAGCTACTCTGGCTCAGAGGAGCACAAAACTCACATTCGGCCAGCCCACCGCAGACTAAAGGACCTTTTATCTCATAAAGCTCTGTCCTCCCTTTCCCCTTCCCGCTTACGGTTGTTTCATGCAACATTCATTGAAAATTCCAACTTCTCCTTGGAAAGTTGCCCCCCTCTTAATCCAGCCACTTTGCTTCCATCCAACTCTAACTCTCTTTTTCATTCATGTACAGAGACCTTGGCAGAACTCACACCCCATTTTACAGGCATCTCGGACGCGCTTCTCTCTAACCCAGAAGACACCTGGTATATTGATGGCAGTTCCACACCTACCTCCCTGGGCAGTCGGGTTGCAGGCTATGCTCTTGTTAACAATCACGCCATTATTGAAAGCAGCCCCCTTCCCCCTGGCACCACCTCACAAAAGGCAGAACTTATAGCCTTCACTAGGGCCTTAACCCTAGCTAGGGGTCGGAGGATTAACATCTATACAGATTCAAAATACGCCTATCATATTCTCCATTCCCATGCAGCCATCTGGAAGGAGCGAGGCTTCCTGTCCACAAAAGGCACCCCTGTCACTAATGCTCCACTTATCTTAAAGCTCCTGGAAGCGGCTTCCCTTCCCCAACAGGTAGCCGTCATTCACTGCCGGGGTCATGGGACAGGACCGGATGTCATCAGGGTAGGTAATTCAAAGGCAGACCAGGAGGCAAAGCTAGCGGCCCAGAGACAACTTCCAGCTCCCTTACTCCTGGTACTGCCTCCGATCCAACCCTCTTATACCCCACAGGAGCTCGAGGAACTTACTCAACAGGGAGCCTCCCAGGAAGCGCAGGGATGGAGGACCCTGGGAGGACGACTAGTTCTTCCCAAAACACAAGCAGACAGCTTCCTGTCTCAGATTCACCAGGCCCTACACATAGGATACAAGCCTCTTTCCCACCTTCTGAAATCTTTAATCTATTGTCCTGGCCTAATCACATGACTAAAAACTGTTACCCAAACCTGTCCTATTTGTTCCCTTACTTCCCCACAGGGCGGTTTCTGACCAGCTGCATTCCCCACACACCAACTCCGGGGGCATACCCTGGGAGAAGGCTGGCAGGTAGATTTCAGTCATACGCCCCCATGTAAGCAACAGAGATACCTTCTAACTATGGTAGATACTTTTTCAGGATGGATAGAGGCTTATCCCACAACATCAGAGACTGCAGATACTGTCACTTCTGTCTTACTAAAAGAAATTATTCCTAGGTTCGGTTTACCCAGGTCACTTCAATCTGACAATGGACCTGACTTCATCTCCAAAGTGACCTAACAGGTAGCAGCCTCTTTAAATGTCCAGTGGAACCTTCTCATTCCTTATAGACCCCAGTCTTCAAAAGGTTGAAAGAGCAAGTGCTCTCCTAAAAACACAACTCACCAAGCTTTCTTTAGAACTTCAGCAATCCTGGCCAGAACTGTTACCTCTTGCTCTCACTCGCTTACGTGCCTCCCCCAGAGTCCTACTTTTCTTAGCCCATTTGATCTAATGTATGGAAGACCTTTCCTCCTGGGAAATTTCCCCACTGATGGCACAAAGGCTCCATTAATGGATTATCTTCCTGTCCTAACTTTTCTTAGACACATGTTACGCCAACATGCTGCTGAATGCCTTCCCCAGCCCCACCAAGGCCCTTTCCCTTCTCCTCCAATATTTCCTAGGGATCAAGTCTTTCTCAAGACCCTTGATCCATCTGGTTTACATCCTAAGTGGACAGGCCCACACCAGGTCCTATTGACCACTCCTACTGCAGTGAAGCTCAATGGACAGCCACAGAGGATTCATCTGTCAAGAGTAAAGAGGGCTACTGCTTCTGTTCCTGAACCTCCTATACCAATGATGACACAAAGGTATGATTGCCCTTCTATCAGACCTACCAAGGTAAACCTGCCTCGTATCTCAGAAGAAGATGAGGGTGAGTAATGCCGAGCTAATTGTTTTCCCTTCTCCCCCTCCATTAGATATCCTCTGTATTCCTCTTCACCTCATTGCTTTTGTTATCTCTAAATCACTCAAGTTTTTCTTTCTTATCGTTTAGACTTGACCTCATAAGACTTCACTTGGACTTCATCCAGGGACACAGGCTTATTACCATGGGACAGTCACTGTTTCCTTCTCTTGGACGGATAACATCCTCACCTTCGTCCCCCAATATCGACGCCCCTTGTCAGCAGGAAATAGCCAGAAAGAGTCGGCGCCCCTTTATAATTATCAGAAAGTGGGAATGTTAGGTCTGCCTGGGAGAAATGATTCCTTCCCTTGGCATTCTGTGCACTCTGGAAATCCCCATCCAGACTGTAACCCTGGCAACTGTCATGTCCCCCAGTGGGAGGTCCCCCAGTCTGAAGTATTTCTTCATCCTCTGAGGTCACATCCGCTCCCGCTGTAGCCACACTCCTCCCCCTATATAATGTCTCACTTCCGGCCATAAGCTCTCTTTCTTCCACCTGACTCCATCTTGTGCGGCTGTAGGTCTGTTTTCTCTCTTTCTCTCTCTCAAAAAAACCTTCACCTCTTAAACTGCGTGGAGTTTCCTTTCGGCAAGCCTTACACGTATAACCACTCTGGCTTGCTGGCTCTGGGCCCTTCCTTTCCTCGTCTACCTATTTGCTTCCTTCTGCATTTCCTCTTTCCCCAAGTAGGGATGGAGCCAGGCTGGAAAAGAGGAACTAAGCATGATGTGTCTTGAGGTTCATGACATTGCAAGACTTGGCAGGACACAATAGGATGTGCCTTAAAGTGCTTAGCTTTGAGAAATGTGGCAGCATGTGATCTTCGTGGGGGCTGGCTATTTCATGGGGACTGGGCCAACTGATATAATTTTTTATACTTTCCCATCTATTTGTTGGGACAATATTAATGAAACTTGTGCCTCTCACATGAATATTTTCTCTCTCTCTGTTTAAAAGGTGACAAATGTATATTTTGGGACTCTATTGTACTGTAACATCTTTCCATAGAGGAAAAGGTAACAGTTGGTTGAGTAATTCTTCCAGCAAAGTCATTTTTAAGTTAATTTGCTAAATTTTGAAAAAATAAAACATGACACTTGGGCTTTAAAAAAGGAGTGTAATTTTTTCATATATTTTTATTGTAATTAATGGAAGGATTACATTATATTCACCAGATAGAAGATACATTACTTCGCAAATATTGATACCCTTTCTCATGTCATAGTCGCCATTTCCCTCCCTCCCTCCTCCCACTCTTCTTTTTTTGAAATACTTTTTTTTTTTTTGGCCAGTCCCGAGCTTGAGCTCAGGGTCTGAGCACTGTCCTTGGACTTTCTCAAGGCTAGAGCTCTACCACTTGAGCCTCAGCACCACTTCTGGCTTTTTCCTATGTATGTGGTACCAAGGAATCGAACCGGGGTCTTCATGCATGCTAGGCAAGCACTTTAACCACTAGGCCAAATACTCCCGGCCCTGAAATACTTTTTATTGTGATTAATAGAAGGGTTACATTATAGTCACCAGACAAAAGGTGCATAACTTCACATTGATACCCTTTCTCATGACATGGTCCCCATTTCCCTCCCACCCTCCATCAGATCATCTTGATTTTCCTCCTTCCCTATCCAATTTCAAATAACCAATTAAGCACATATAAAATATATCAGTTAACAAGGTGAAATATTGTAACAATATGAGATAACCAAGGGACAGCAAAAGAGATGAGAGATAACATAGTACATTAAGGACAGCAATCAAAAAAGGAGTGTAATTTTGTAAGCAATGAAAGCATGCAGGCTTTTGCAAATGCAGCAGGTTTAGAAATCCATTCCAGATGGAAATATGGTCAGTTGGAGACACTGATCTATGGTGGGCTGTGAATGACAATGACAGCAGGTTGTTCGCCGTGCTGCTCAGACCAGCTCACGCTTGCTTGTCTTTTTATGTCTTCCTGCAAAATAGTTCTGTGTGGGTTGGCAGGGGCTTGCCCAGACTTCAGGCTCCAGGCTGTGTGGTTGCAGATCTGATGGAAACTTTGAAACTTGTGGCCCCTACGTCATAGGAATGGCGGCTGGCTGGTAGTCAGTGACACACAGCGAGGGTGGCCTTGCAGGTGGAGTCACACCTCTGGGGTCTATAAATGGAAGTGCATACCAGCCATCCAGTTTTGATGGCCCAAGTTGGTGAAAGTTAGAAAATTAAGAGATACACTGGCCTGGGAATAGAGACATGGCAAGGAAGTCTGGGCACAAACAACCCCAAAAGATAAGAACTGCTCTGTAGACCAGAGGGAAGGTGAGTACTGTGGGGAACTTAGGTTACCTGGTTAAAGGGTAGGATTTTCCAAATATGATTGCATTAAAGACCCTGGAATGAGAAGATGACTCTAGATGGCCCAAGGGAGAAGATAGGCAAGTTTTAATATCTCCTCTTACTGGTGCTACAGAGAAAAGCAGTGACAATTCAAAGACACAGTGAGAATGAGGCTGACATTCCACTTTATGGAAAGGTGAAACACTGCACAAACATGACTAGACAAGGAAAAGGATAGTAAATTTGGGGAAGGGACTGGGCAATATGGTAGATAACAATTGTTTGTGCAAGGACCTATGCTGGAGCAATATCTAGTCTTCCTAATATGGGAATAGGGAAGCAGATGCCACATTTGTTTCCACATTTGCTGCCACATGGATTGTTCTCTGCAAGAGATTCCAATCCAGTTTCAAAAATATGAGATTGGGGCCAGGAGTTTGGCCTAGTGGTACAGTGCTTGCCTCGGATGCTCAAAGACCCAGGTTCGATTCCTTGGTACCAAATACATAGCAAAAAAGCCAGAAATGGTGCTGTGGCTCAAGTGGTAGAGCTCTAGCCCTTAGAAAGCCCACAGACAGTGCTCATGCCCTGAGCTTAAGGCCCAGGACTGGCAAAAAAAATGAGATTGATTTCAAGGTGTGTTAAGAATAGGAAGTTTGCAGGCACCGGTGGCTCATGAACATAATCCTCGTTACTCAGGAGGCTGAAATCTGAGGATCGCATTTTCAAAGTCAACCCAGGCAGGAAAATCCCTGAGACACTTGTTTCCAAGAAACTCTGAGTAAAGGTAGAATTGGAGCTGTCTCAAGTGGTAGATCACTAGCCTGGAACAAAATAAATAAATTAATTAAAAGCTTAGGGACAGTACCTAAGCCTTGAGTTCAAGCCCCAAGATTCCCCTTCTCCCCACCAAAAAAGATACTAGAAAGTATATACAAAAATGGTCTTTTCAAGGTGGAAGTGGCTTGCCTCTGAAACACAAATCATTACATCCACCCAGGCATTATACCCACTTAGGCACCTGGCAAGTTTAGGAGTGTGGAGTGTCAAGTTCCTATACAGGAGCAGGCTGTATAGGGAAAGCCAAGAATTATGACATGTCCCAGGATTCACTCTGCACATGACCAGCTAAGGAAACCCCCAGGGGAACAGAGTGAAAAACACAGTGAGATTAGAGTGCCATCGTGATGGCCAAAGGTATGTCTGGTCAGAGTAGCCCACTTTCAACTGATAAAACCAGGGACTATTTATCACTAGGACTACATGAAGGACATCAGATGACCAATACTCCAGAGGAAAATTAACCTTAGGAATATAGCTTGAAGCATGTCAGTAAGCAAATGAACAAGTCCGCAGGCAGAGAGAATGTGCAAGATACAGAGAGAGATGGAGAAAAAGAGCAAGAGAAGGATCGTTCATCATGTATACACCGAACAAAGGATTGTGCTTTTCAGGTTCTTTTTACAAATCTCATAGCTCATGTCCAACTGCTACCGATTGTGCTATAAAGGGGAACGTATGCCTTGCTTTTAGACAGAAAGGATGGCGTGTAGAGTATCCAGCTTTGGCTCTCTCTCACATGCCTTCAGTCCTCAGTAGTCTTCATGCCAAAGCAGCCTTCATGACATGAAATATTCAGATTCTGGGCCGGGAGTTTGGCCTAGTGGTAGAGTGCTTGCCTAACATGCACAAAGACCTGGGTTCAATTCCTTGGTACCATATACATAGAAAAAAAAAAGCTGGAAGTGGTGCTGAGGCTCACGTGGTAGAGTGCTAAGCCTTGAGAAAGTCCAAGGACAGTGCTCAGGCCCTGAGCCCAAGCCCAGGACTGGCAAAAAAAAAAAATCAGATCTACCCTTTGCTGTGAAGATGGAGGAAATGATCATGTGCCAAGAAATGCAGACAGCCTGGAGCAGTTAAAACAGGCATATGGTCAAGCCCTAAGATTTAGCCCAAGATTAAGGTTTACACCCTCTACCAAAGTCTAACTTCCCACAGCTTAGATCCATATACATTCATTTAGGAACCCAATGCTGCTTCCTAAAATCTGGCCTTGGTTCCACATGAGCTTCGCATTCCCTTAGAGATGAAGTCAAGAGCATCACCGCTGGGCTGTAGAATCAAGTGCAGAGTACCCTGTGTACCAGCCACGTTCAGACCGTGGATAGATAGGAGCCGCCTGGAATGTTTGTCACGGGCATTCCTTCAGTCTGCCATGGCTGAGGGCCAAGGCTGTGTGGCACTGTGGGAACTATAGGCATCATTTGGAGAGTGGTAGGGCAGAGGAGGAGGTTGGTGTTCTCTCACCAACCAAGTCTGAGTATGCGGGATGATATGGGCAGTGCTTAAAAAGGACATGAAGTTGACTGGCATCAGCAGGTAGGGTCACCGTCTGGGCTGGAGAGGGGGGTTAATGTAAGAACCAACGTGGTTGGTTCATGAATGTATTGTTTGCTTTTGCTTTTTGTTGTTCTGTTTGTTTGTTTCAGTCTCGTTGGGTGCAGAAATGAAGGGACAAAGGATAAACAAATGCAGGCGTGGTACTCAGTAGAAATGATGTAGAAAATGAACTATACAACTTGTGGGTGGGGACAGGAGGGGGCAACTAAGAGAAAGCAGACAGGAGGCCTTGGCCAAAAGGAAGTGGACTCATTATCTGTCTAATGAAATAAGCTTTCTGTGCAGCGCTTTAAGAATAAAAACAAAATTGTATTTTATAAGGAACACGTGTAAAGCGCATGGCTGTCTGAAGTAAACCCCTCCCACACTGACCCCATCACCTAGACACATAGCCATGGCTGTGCTGAGATCCTGTCAGCCACAGTGATCACCCTATCGACCATCTCTCCCTGACCCAGGGCCACTGGTCACACTCCTGTGTAGCTGCTGCTCCAGGCCTCTCCATGTGCTAATCACTCCATGCTTTATGACAACAGGCACAAAAAGGGTAAAGACACACACGTACACATCCACGTTTGCCTCCATCAAGGATGTGTGGAAGTTCCCCATAATTCATGGCTGACATATCCTCAAGAAGGCACTATTTTGTCCAGGGGACCAGTAGAACCCTTCTCTAATATCCTCACCTGTAGAGGTTTCAGCAGCCTAGCTTGGCCTGGACCCTGACTTCTCCCCATCCACTTGCTTACCACACACTTACACGGGTTGGGGTTTGAGTTGCTAGAGTCAGGAGGCTGAACAGAGCTCTCCGAGCTGGTTGTTGGCTGGTCCTGAAGCTTAAACACTGTCGGCACTGGGGTCCTGTTGCTGTATAAAGTCGCATTGCTACAGGTGCCCTTTGGGCTCTGTCTGCCAGGTATTTTTCAGGGAGACAGTGGGAGCCTGCCTTGGGTTGTATGGTGACTGATGCATGTATTTGTAGCGACTCTCTAGTCTACCATCACACCATGAGCATCCATCCACATGAAGGGCCACCTTGGAGTTCTGCCTGCTGTGGTCCCAGGAGTTTGGGGTCAGCTAGCTGCACTGGTACCCACAGGCAGAATTTCTAGAAATATCACACCCACGGGGGCTGATGCTTGTGGATCCCTGCTACAGCTGCTTGTTTAGATGTGTGTGTGTGTGTGTGTGTGTGTGTGTATGTGTGCTAAATATGTGGTGCATGTAGTTGTGTGATGTTGGATATGATGTTCCTGGAGAATGTATGTTATATGTAGTATAGTGTGTGGTGTTTTGTTATGCATGGTGTTTGATGTGTGTGGTTTGCATGTGGTAAGTGTAAAGTCTGTGGTGTGACAAATGGTGTCTGTGTATGTTTACTATGATATGTATGTATGGTATGTGGTGGGGTACTGGCTGTATGAGTATGGTGTAATGTAGTGAACACACAGCATGTCTGTGGTGTATGTAGTGTGTTGTGTGATAGGATGTATGTCTGATCTCACGTGTGGAGTATGTGGTAGGATATGGGGTACACGTGATAGATGCATGGTGTATGTGGTGCATTCAGACAAGAACTGAGCAAGTCTCTTGCTCTGTGCCACCTTTTGGTAGAGACAGGTATAGGCACAGCTCACAGCTTCTCACTGTGGAAGTGGTGCTTCACAAGGCTGTGGAACTCTCACGGTGACCCAGAGAGGAGGTGCCTTTCCTGCCAGTCTATGGGGAAGAATCAGAGGTGCAGAGCACATGGCTGGCTGCCCAGGGAAACAAGGCCAATACACAGCCCTCAGGAAATGGACTTGTCTACATTCTGTTTTCGTTGCTCCATTTTAGGTGTAAAAGAGGGTAGTAGCACTTTCCACAGCCAGGTGGAAATGTGACAGATGATGGTAAGCTACAATCAGCAGGGTGAAATCCAATACTTCCAACCTAAGCCATTCCTATACAACTCTCCAGGTAAAGGGTTTTGCTATACTTTTTTTTAAAAAATATTTTTATTGTGATTAATAAAAGGGTTACATGATATTTGCCAGAGAGAAGGTACATTCATTCACATACATTGATACCTTTGCTGTACTTTTTTGTGTGGTCATGGAGTTTGAATTCAGAGCCTGGGCACTGTCCCTGAGCTTTTTTTTTTTTCCTCAAGGCTCATGTTCTACCACTTGGAGAAACTGCTAAACTTCCAGATTTTAGGTGGTTAATTGGAGATAAGAGTCTCATAGATTTCCCTACCCAGGCTGGCTTTGAACTATGATCCTCAGATCTCAGCCTCCTGAGTAGCTAGGATATGCAGGTATGGACCATCCGTGCCTGGCCCTGCAGTTTTTATAAGGTGAACAGAAAAAATATGATGATGATTGTTTTTATTATTATTAGCCATAACAAGCTCATGGCATGCTAAAACCAGAGTCTAAGAGGAGGCCTATTCTATGTCTTCTCCAGGATAAATGGGGCTACAGGCTGAATTAAGGGCCTATAGGCCAGACTTCCAGCTTCCCATCCTCCAGAATCCACTGTCAATTTCTTAGCAGAAAACATTCAGGAGGAAGCAGGATGTCAATAATGAGCTATTAAGTATCCTATTGTTTCTCTTAGGAGTTCATACATGGACAAGTCTGTATTTACCATGACATAGAGCCAACACAGTCTGATCTCACTGGTTCAGGTAACAAGAACATTCCTTCCCATGATGCAAGGACTGTTTCACCTTGACACTGGCCTTGTGCTGTAGGAACTCAGTGAAGTTCTGTCTCCCTAGTTCTGCCTTCCTCCATTCTGAAGGCTAGCACATCTGGGCCAGGAAAAACAGCATGGCCAACACTAGCTTAGCCAGTATCACATGACAGCCCTGCAAAGCCACGCACCAAGGCAGCCACCAGACCTGCTGTCTGGGCCCCGTTACCTTCTTCAAAGACAATAGTAGGGTTTGAACTGGTTCAGGTTTCTGGAAAAGCTGTGTCTCCTCAATGACATGCATACCATTCTTTAGGCTGACTGCTTTGTACAAGGTGCCCTGATCTGCAAGGCCAAAACCACAGGTCAGTGAGGCAGCCCCAGAGGGACACACCTAGGTCACCAAATCAAGGTCACCAAGGTCACTCAGGAGCCAATACTCCCCCTTCTGCACTCCCAAATTACTCCCTCAATTAGATGCTTCGATTAAGAGGACAGTGTTGCACAAGAACTAAAAGAGAAAGCCTCTGACAAATAATCTATTCGAAACTCAAGTTACAGGTTATTCTGATTTTCTTACAAAGCATAAGCTTTTTTTTGCCAGTCCTGGGGCTTGTACTCATGGCCTGAGCACTGTCCTTGGGCTGTCTTAAGTCTAGTGCTCTGCACTTGAGCCACAGCACCATTTCAGGCTTTTTCTATATATATGCACTACCGAGGAATTGAAGCCAGGTCTTCATGCATGCTGGGCAAGCACTCTACCACTAGGCCAAACTCCTGGCACACAAAGCATAAGCTTTTATTCCTAGGGCATACAAATCAGCTGGGAAGTCCTCAGGGTGGGCTTAAGGCTCTGTCAGCTGCTGTGGCAAGAGTACTGGTCCTAAAGGAAGTGTATTCCCCCCATCCCCAGCCACAGATCAGGACCTATCTCAGCCTGGCTCCTTCCAGGGATAGGAAAAAAGCCTCTCAGCAGCACTTAGGAAATGCCAGGATGCTCAGTGCTCACAATTGCAGCACTCAAGGGTATCACTCCATTCCCACAACAGGGACTTCTTTGCAGGAGCCCATCCCAGATGCAGGCCAAGCCTTGAATGTTCAAACAAGCTCTCTAGTCACAGAGATCTGGAAGCCCAGATGCCATAATTCTTTCATGCTTTTATAACTACTTGGCCTACCTGAAGAGAGATGTCAGATCTACCCACAAAGGATCTTAAGTACACTTCCAGTCTCTTACCCAAGGACACAGACACACTTTGACTGTGACTTCCCCAGAACCTACCTGTGCTGAGAAACATGACATCATAGATGGTTCCATCCAGAGCCTGGGTCCTATCCACCACAATCTGGGTGTAGTTCACATCTTTTATGATGAATGTGGGCCTGTTGTCTATGGAGTCACTGAGTCATCCATCAAAGGGTGGTCTTGAACAAATAACAGTGTTTGGGTTGGTAAATTCAAAGAGCTGGTGTAGTTGGCTGCATGTGTCTCGCTGTTGATGCACTGTGAAGGGAAAAGTTTCCCTGGTGAACATGCCTGTCCATCACCAATCAAGGACAGCGCTGGGAATCATGTAAAGTATAGCACTGAGGGATCCACACTGACTAGTCTCCAAAGAATGGTGACAGAGGATAGCTAAAGAACTTCTTCCCAGAAGCCAGAGGATGCAACTCACGTCCATACAATGTGACTGATTTTGACAGATCATCAGTGTATAGAATTAACTACCAGTGAACAAATTTCCAAACTTTGGAAATTAAAGGCATGTTGTCATAATAATTTTCCCATAAAGATGAGGATTCTAACAAACACTGACAAAAAACAGTCTAATGTTAAATAAGAGTAAGCAACTTTTTTCTTCTAGAGGCCATTTTGGATATTTATAACATCATTCTCCAGCCATTTAATATTATCAATAATAGACAGGCAGGCTAGAGACAACCAATAAGACCGACTGGAAGTTTTCATGGCTGCCCCATCATGTGCCAAATAATTTCTCAGGTTGTATATGACCCTCAGACTGGGCATTCCCACCATAATAACAGAGAAAGAGGAAAAATGGTGCCAGCTTCCTAAAATTTGGGACCTTCCCAAAGTTAGTGAGTACAAGAAACTAATTTTTATTGAACACAGTGCACACAAAAGAAAGAACTGATTATGTCTGGTCAGGGCCAGATATCCAGAGCTGGTGGGGAGGGGTGGGGGAGACAGGTTAGGGCCCATTTACTACATGACAAACAATGAGTGGGGCATCCAAATTAGCTTAAAACTTCTTTTTTATTCTTTTTGTCTTAGAAGAAAATAAAAAGTGACTCCTATTGGGCCCAGAGTTTGGCCTAGTAGTAGAGCCTAGTAGTAGAGTTTGGCCTAGCATGCAGGAAGACCCAGGTTCGATTCCTCAGTACCACATACATAGAAAAAAGCCAGAAGTAGTGCTGAGGCTCAAGTGGTAGAGTTTTGGCCTTGAGAAAGTCCAAGGACAGGGCCCAGACCCTGAGTTCAAGCCCAGAACTGGCAAAGAAAAAAAAGGGACTCCTATTGACTAGTAGACAGAATAGTTCATGACAGTGAAAATCACTGGTAGAGAAATTATGTGTTTCTCTGCAGGAAACTGAACTGCATTGTGCAAAATCAGTTCCACAAAAATAGACAGTAGCACATTCCTTTGGGAAGAGTGTTCTGAGACTTGTTGCACAATATACAGAAAAGGGTAAAGTTGCCCTCTTTAGTTCTCAGGCCCAGTGGATGCTGGGCATGGTATAGACGCATGGTGGCCAGAAGACTCACCTTCTAGGAGGCCCTGCACTTGTGGGTCCTAGACTCTTGAACAGGGACAAAAACCTTTCCCTTAGAGCCCCTGCCCTGCTCACCTCTCCAGGCCGTGGAGTGGGCACCAGATCATAGTAGGGTACCCACTTGATGTGAGACTTCTCCACTGTGACCCTCTGCATGTACTTGCCATGAGAGAACACTGCCTCCACCGTGGATAGCGTGTAGGCACACACTGCTGACAGGCCCACGTTGTTCCTGCAAAGGAGAGGCCATGTGAGTGCATGAAGTGAAGCTGGGCACTGGGGAACAGATGCCATTTTCCCAGGGCAGCACTTACAGCTGTGGGGTGAAGAGTGCATAGAACACAGGCTCCTTGAGGTCTGGGGACCGCAGTATAAAGACATCTTGTAATATGTCGAAGGTCAGACCTATGTCTGCCTGGGAGCAGATCAGCCTAGCCTTCAGGAAAGAGGTCCACTTCTTCTGTAAGATCCTCAGACCCCCTCGGTCTCCCTGAAACCCCAGAGACAAGACATGGTAAGGGAACCTGGATGTCCCATCCGCATGTGGTCTGCATGCAGGGTGTAATACCCAACCTCAGTAGTTTATAGCATGACCTGGACAAGCCTTGCTGAGTAAAAGGAAAGCAGACACTTTCCTGCTAGCTCAGATCAGGCTTTCTGGCTCAAAATAAAACAAATAAAAATCCTCTCTCTTAAAACTCATCTAATGATAACTCATCTAATTACAACTGTTCCACAGCACTCTGAATGCCACTGGGTTCTGACTCAACGAGACTGTTTCTTGGCTCCTGTCCATCTCCAAATAACCTGTAAGTGAACCATATGGACCTGGTTGGTGGCAGGCAGCCTCTAGACATGAGACTTCTCTTGGATAAATGGATGCATGTCCTCTTTGACAGATCCAAATTTCTGATTCCATGCTGACAACTAGGTGGTCCTTAAACACTGTGCAGTGGCCAAGGGCTGAGAGGAGTCAACTGTGAACTCTCAGGACTTCATGGCTGGGAGAGAATAAAACTGATCTACCTTCTCTATGGTTACCTCCCCATGATTTCAGTTACAGAGATTGAGATTCTGTTCTATTTATCATTTATTACAGCTAATGCCTTATTTTATCTACTTTATAGACTAAGGCATATGTGTATAGGAAAACAGTGCATAAAGATTCAGCGTTGTCTGTGGTTTTAGGCATCCACTGGGAATTCTTAGAATGAATGGGTCCTGGAAACCAGTGAACTAAAAATAGAAGGCATGCTTGCCAAAGAATATAACATGAAAGAGTCTTCTTTTATCTGGGACACAATGCAAGCCTACTCCTTTCTCATCTCTACCATGTAATCATAGGAAGGCAAATGATGAAGCATGTAAGAAGCCTTTATTTTTCCTTCTGATGTTTTAGCAGACTCATAGGCATCTGAGGTCTGTGTGTACAGCGTGGCATCGATGGAGAGATAAGTGCACATCTCATCTCAGACCGGAAGTGAGACAAGATACCGGACAAGAAAAGGATTCTGAGGGGACGACAGAAGCCCTTAGGCCAAGCCTCATAGCATGAATTTGGTGGGGTATATTGCATGATCTTGGTCATGGATGCCATGCAAACCCTTATCCCCGTGCTAGGTGTCACGATTAGCCAAAGTAGGTCCATTGTTCGTATCCTGACAGCTATGGAACTACAGTGGTGGTGGAGAGTGAAGGCACGGACACCTCAGGCTGGGCTGCTGTTAGAGTGGCTCAAATACCTTCTGGGAGCCCTGCTCTTGCATTAACCATCCACTAGGACTGCCATGCACCATCCTGGCCTGAACAGGGGTGGTTCACTGCTCTGCAAGCTGGGAAGTGAGATAGCCATGGGTTAAGAGAAACCTGATAACTAAGTGAGCCCTGGCTAGAGAAGAGCTAGACAAACAACTCAGATACACACAGCACCCACTTTCTGCCTCGTGTGCTAGGCTGTTAAGGGGAGAGCACACTTAAGCCTCCAATTGTGTGTATCGGTGGCATGAGATCACTCTTACTGACTGGAGAGGTTCCAATAATGATCACCTCATGGAAAGGTCACCGGGCAACTGGGAACTGAATGACTTCCATGGAGGATTAGCTGCAGCTAATCATCTTTTGTGAGTCCTGATGTCACCCTGCCTTTCCTAAAATGCCAGCTAAGCTACCTTGAGGTTTGCTAACTCTACCCATGGCAGTTGTCTGGTGTTATGCATCTGCTTTTAAGACATCCTTGCCAGGCTGGGAGTTTGGCCTAGTGGTAGAGTGCTTGCCTAAGCATGCACAAAGATCCAAATTTGATTCCATGGTAGCACATACATAGAAAGAGCCAGAAGTGGTGCTGTGGCTCAAGTGGTAGAGCTCTAACCTTGAAAAAGGCCAAGGACAGTGCTCAGGCCCTGAGTTCAAGCCTCAGGACTGGCAAAAATTAAAAAGAACATACATCCTTGCCACCAATATCTCCACACACATATACTTCAAGCTTTGGGCCTGATAAACATTTTGAAGTGTAGTTCTCACTTCTTAGCCTTCCCTTACTAATTTGTGATTCATTCTTGAGTTGACTAAGAGCTCCTAATAGTGGGATTCTAAGTCCCAGAGAATCTACTTGGCACACTCAACAAAGCCTAACTTTTCCTACAGCCCTGGGGAGGTCTAAGGACAGTGCTAAGGGGTGCAGCCTGGGTGCCGTTGTCATCTTAGTTCCCGTGGACACTTGGTGGAGGGAGAGGGAGGAGGGAAGAGAGCTGGGGTTCTGATAACAAATATATGGAACCTGCCAGGCCTCTCAACAGTGAATGATATGGCAGGAAGGGATTGGGGGGGGGGCAGGAAAAGATGCTTTTCCAGGCCTGCTCCCACAGAATGGAAAGAACTTCTAGGTCAGCAGGGAGATCAGGGCTCACCTTGCACACTCTGGCAACGCGGGGGACCTTTAACTTGGAAATAAAGTCATACTCCATAGACACTTCAGTGAAGAAGTAAACCTTGTCATCATCATGCCCAGGACTATCAGAGCTTTTCCGGATCACATCCAAATAGACGAATCTAGGCTCTGCAGAGACACGAGACTGATTGTCCTTACACAGAGTGTGTCACCACCTACTCCCATGGTGTCACAGGCAGTCAGTGCAGCTTTGGGGTCAGGGACTTCCCTACAAAGATATCTGGAGTGTGTGCGCCATGTTGGAATCAAACTACAGAGCCAGGAATGGTGACAGTACCATGCCCAGTCATGTCTGCCTCACTGTCCCCAAGTTCAGAAAGATGGCCCTGATTCTGGCCCTACAAGACAATGTTCCTGCTGGAAAGCAGAGCCTCTTCTGCTATAAAGTACAGACCCAAACCAATTGACCCTGGCCAAACGAAGCAGTTGCTCTAAGACTCTGGCCAACTCTGAAGAGAAGTCAGCTGCCTCTTCATATCAGACCACAGTATCCATCCCCAAAGGTTGTCTAGAGGTTTTAAGGAATCCTAGAATATCTCTGGCCACTCCCCTCTCCACAGGAAAAAGCCAATCACCAGCACCTTACCACCTGTTCCCAGAGTCACACATAAGCCAGCTGTCATCTGGAGGTAGCAGGCGCTGGAGGTGTGGCATAAAACCTGAGCTTTTATTGTCATGCCAAAATAACTCCTAATGTGACAAATCTGAGTTTGTCATTAAGTCAAGGGTCAGTTACAGAAATCTCTCAGCATAGGAGGTTAATATGACCTTAACATAGTGCTCTGTTAGCATCGAATAAACCAAATAGGATGCCCTGGTTTCTGGCCAAGTCTCTGAAAAGTTCCATTGCCTCTAAGGTGTAAACAGTCCAGGATGCTGAAAGGTCAGGGAAAACAAGAAGAGAAGTGGCCACCCAGAGTGCACTGTAACATCTTACCATTACAGAGCATCTTACCATACAGCCATTGGATGTTGTCTTCTGCACGCAAAACATTGTGGGAAGGATTTCGAGAGATGGTGTACTGGCTTCCTAAAAAATTCTATTCTGTCCCAGAATATAGCTCTCCATCTTTAATACCCCAGGAACATGGAAGAGGGAGATTAAAAAAAATAATTAGAACAACCCCTCCTTTGTGGCATCAAGATAAATTTCTTTGTAACTTAATTAAGTACCACTGTAGAAGACAAAAGCAGCTTCCCAACTTCGGAGATGCCCTCTAGTTCCTGCAGCCATGTCTTTTCTTTGGAATAACAGTGGATGCCATGTTCAATTGCATCACTGAGGTTTCCAAGCAGTGACTGGATGCAAGCAACCACTTCTCACATCCAATGAAGGAATGACAAATGCACCTTTCTATACCATATGTTACAGAACCATCCCAAGTTGAAAACACTGTCACTTGAGACACACTTTCATTCAAACAACATAGTTTACCTTGCCAACCATACTTGTGCTCAGAACACTTATGTAGTCTATACGGAGGGCCAAAGCTCCTCACTCAAGGTCTGTTTTGAAATCAGGTGCTGAGAAACTGGTGCAACGCACTGAACATTGCACTAAAGGAAAATGTTGAATGGCCATACAACGTACCTCCCTTCATCATAGAGTGGAAAAACTGTGAATGGAATTATTCTAATCTAGGGACTGTATAGTAGTACACACCTCTAAGAGCTACAGGCCACTGCTGAAACATGAGACCACTGTAGGCAGCTCATGTTTCCGGGGCTAACCTCTCTCCCAAAGAGGAATGTCTGAACACTGATTAGCAAAGATGGATGTAAAGTAGTATTGCTACCTCAGTGGTGGCTATCCCTTTGAATGATGATTTCAACTCTTCTTCAGGAGTCTGTGCCAAAGGATAAATACCTACTTTTGAGGCAGCTGATATTAAAATGAGACCAGGGCCAGTCACCAGTGGCTCACATCTGTAATCCTAGCTACTCAAGAGGCTAGGATTTGAGGATCAAAGTTCTAAGACAGCTAGGCAAGAAAGTCCATGAGATTCTCATCTGCAATAAACTACGTGGGGGTGGGGGGGAAGAGAACCGAGAAGTAGAGCTGTGGCTCAAGTGGCAAAGTGATAGCTTTAAGCAAAAGAAGCTCAGGGAGAGTGCTCAGGCCCTGGAACTCAAGCCAGAGTATCAACATACACACACACACACACACACACACACACACACACACACACACACACACACACACACACACACTGAGATCAAGGGGCCAGCCCTAGTGGCTTACACTAGCTGTTCAGAAGGCTGAGATCTAAGGGTTATGGTTCATATCCAGCCCAGGTAGGAAAGTCTGTGAGACTCTTACCTCCAATCAACCATCAAAAAGCCATAAGTAGAGCTCTGGTTCAAGTGGGAGAGCACTTGTCTTGAGCAATAAAGCTCAAGGACAGTGCCCAGACTTTGAGTACAAACCCCAGTACTAGCCCTTTCCCTTCCCCATCCACACACACAAAGAAATGAGACCAGGGGAGAAAGACAAAAGAAGGAATTGGACTTCTTATTCTATGTGAGCATAGAACATTTGGCCATAAACTCCAGGGAGAAAGCCTGAGGAGAAGGACTCACCAACCATGACGGATGTGTGACTGTGTGCAGGATCGTAGGGACACTTGCCTTTGCCTTCTTCATTTCTTCCCAGAAGCTCAAAGGATGTTAAGTTCTACAATTGAATGAAAGCAAAGGCATCCTAAGACATCTGGATTTTCAGCCAGGCTTCTGGGGTCTAAGCACACAGCTGCAGCTGTCAGCAGTTCATTTTCTAGAGTGTTTCACCAGTGCCATGAATCCCCCGAACCCTGCCTTGAGCCACACTTCAGCTGTGGACAAAGAACAAAAAGGAGCCATGTGGGCTGTACATTCTTTTCACAGAGTGGTGAATCTTTACAGAGAAGCATCACTAACCACGCCCCACTCGCCCCGCTCCCCCACCGCCCTGCACACACGCGCACACACAAACACACAAACACACAAACACACACACACACACACACACACACACACACACACACACACACACACACGGAGAGATGTCTCCATGGCTGACCTCATAATACCCGCATGTTTTGGGGGTACAAATGATCTTATGCCTCCTTAGAGTTCTCCATTCTTCTTTAATCACTGTTCAGGCTGTTGTGAGCCCCAACTGACCCACAGGGAAAGTCCATGGTCTTACCAGGTAGTCACAATTGGGCTGGAACGTGCTGGTCCCACACACATACAGGAAGCTGGCATTGAGAGGTTGAAGCACCTGAATGTAGTTGAGGCAATCTGTCTGTGGGGAAATAAAAATCACCTGGCTATTTGTCCAAATTATAAAGTCTGTTCTGAGCTTCTCTCCCTGACCTCTTCATACAATGGCCTATTTTTTCCACAGACTGTGGAACAAGTAGTGTTGGACTATTTAAGGATATAATAAACTGGATATGCATAAACTGTAAGTTCACTAGTCTAATTTTATCTCTGCCATTTCCGCAGTTCATACATTCACTGGGGCTGGAGGAGGCACTCATGGTGGCACTGATAGTACTGAGACAGAAAGGGGGACAATGAGAGTGACCCGCTTCGCTGAATCTCAGTCCTATTATTTCCTTTAGTCTCTTTTCTCTTCTTTCTCTTGTCTGTTGGATGGAATTGGTGCACCTTTAAACCAGAGTCCAGTCCAGGGGACAGCCATGACTGTGTCAGATGAGTCATTAGGAGTTGTGAGGGGAGGCCGGCTAGAAGGAGAGAGCAACGTGGAATGCACAGAGTCTCCCCAAGTCACAAGTTCAATCTACTGGGTAATGGAGCTCCCACACTGGGATTCACTTTTCCGAAGTCAGGTGCTGTGGTTAGGCTAGGTCCACGGGAGGGCTCCTCAGAATTGGGCACCTATAGGCTCCAGTGAGTCTGACCCCTAGCTCCATGGCTGTCTACAGAAAGGACATAGAGGGCTCAGTTCTGTGGGTCGTGGGAGGGCTGGGGCAGGTTCTAGGACCCAGGGCATGTTCTCTGAGGCTCAGTCACCTGCATCTATCTGTGGAGCAGAGGAGCACGTGGTCAACCATCAAGTAGCATTTTCTGAACCCTTCTGCAGGACTAGAAGAGTTGGAGTTGCATTTGTTTCAGTGCATCTGATCTCCTAGCAAGTGTTCCCTGTCAAGGCAGTCCCTCAGAGATGTGTGTCACTTTCTCACTTTGGTGAGACAAGGAATCAGGAGGTTGAATCCCTGAGAGTTCTGGGAGTCTTTGGAGTGGTGAGAGTCATCCTCTCCTATCCAGGGTCACATCTGGATAGGGCAAGGCTGTGTGCTTAAGACCCCACCTTGATAGATCCCCTTCAGCCAGAGCCTCTGACCTAGCTCTATGAGGGGCCACTGGTCCAGGGCTTTGGGTCACAATGGCCAGTGGTCGGCCTGGGCAAGGCACAAAAAGGCCTGAACAGGGCACATTGCAAAGCCTGGGTCATAATCAAGGGCTCAAGGGAAGAGCTGTGCAGAGGTGACATCACAATGGCTCAGAGGACTCAGAACCCCGGGGTCCTCCCAGGAATTCACAGTCCACACAAGCCTCGGAGAGTGCACTTGTGTGGATCGTGTCCATTGCAAAGATGTTTAGTTGTTGCTGGCAAACTGGTCGAGGCTCAGGCCTGAGTGATGGGCGGAGAGGGTTCCTGGGGCGCCTGCGTCCATGCTTTGTGCGCCCTGGCCTCCGCCACCGACGCCTCTGGAGATTTTTCCGGAGGAATTCTAGGGTAACATGGGACAGACCAGGGCAGGAAACGGCTAGGACACCTTCCACCCTCATCTCCCTGTGCATCACCACTTTTCCTTCCCGCGTGTGTGGAGGGGGGGTAGGGGCGTGTGCGGGGGGGGGGTGTCCCTGTGAGTGTCCCTGTGTGTGTTCCTGTGAGTGGTCAAATGTTAGCAGTTATTTGTGTGTGTCCATGACTGTTCCTGTAGTGTTGCACATGGCACTTGAACTGTCCCTGTGTGGTTCTCCTCCAGACTGAAGGGGACTTGTCCCCAGGCACGCCCGATGCCTGCGGGTCAGAGTTCCCCGCGGCAGGCACACTGCAGGAGCAGGTGGACCACCTGGTGCTTGCCCAGCTGCTGGACAACTCCACCTTCATCCACACCTTCTTCAACAGCTACAGAAGGTGTGCAGACACCCTTCAGGTCCTGGACCTGCTGTTTACAAGGTGAGTGCCAATTCCAACAGCACAGGATTCCTGAGCTGCAGTGGAAGCCTTGGCAGTGGAGCCTGCAACGTGGGCTGCTCACACAGACTTCCTCTTTGGCACTTGCCACTGCCTGAGGAGCAAAGCAGGGAAGTCCTCGGCTACCCTGGCACAGGCACACATGCTGCACTGTCCTGTCTAGGCCTGCAGGCTCTTCTCTCGGGCTGTGTATCTCTGAGGCCTCCAACAAAGCACTGTCCCTCTTCAAGAAGGCAACCCGTTTTCTCTGCATGACCTCGTCCACCTAGATAGAGACAGAGCAGGGCTGGCTGGGGCAAGTGCCAAGGCACCTGTACTCCTAAGCTCATCACCCAGGGGCTACTGTCCTCATGCATGGCACCAATGGGAAGTAGTGCTCATGGAGGGCCAATATGCAGGCAATGTGCTTGGTGGTACAAGAAGGGCAGACATGGACTGGCTGACCTGGGCTAGCCAGTGATGCTTCAAATCCTCAACAGGCTCAGGACTTTGGAAGCCCCCATGGGCTCCTCTGGACAGACTGACATCCTCCCGCATTCCAGCGAGGATGTCATCCCTCGAAACAAGCTCTACAAGTGAGTGAGTGGGATGAGATCTCCAGCTAGGGCATGCTCCACATTGGAGAAAAATCCATGGGTGTGTGTTTGTGTGTATGTGTGTGTTACTCTCGTGCTCATCTTTATGTGTGTCTGCATGGTTGCCAGTGTGTGCTTGATTTCGAGTGTGAAGGTCTGCGCGTGCACGTGGGCGCACTCGCGCCCACTCCTCTGTGTGTGTGTGCTGGAGTTGGGGCTGTGAGTGAGACATGGACCAATCAGGAGCTCTGAACACCTATGATTATCAAGGGAGTCATGGGATCTGGGCATCCTCGGCAGCAGAGGGAAAACCCCAGGCAAGGGCTACTCATATGAGGACCACTAGAGGCTGGGTCCACAGCTGAGCCCCAGGAGAAGGCATGCTCCCCACACACCTTACTAAGCAGGTTTGCTCAGCTCACCATGAGCTCCAAAAAAGGCCAAGACACATCTTTGCTTGGTCAGCGGGCCTGACATGCTGCTAGGGGTGTGAGGGAGAGCTCAGCGCCACGCTCAACGGTGTTCTGGAAGGCAGACAGCCCTGGTGAGCATGCTAGGAAATGAGGCAGCAGAGCGCCTGAGGATGTGTGTCACACCCCTCTACATATCAGGCCGGATAGCAAGCCATCTTGGAGTCTAGCATGGAGAGAGTGGCCCAGGGGGGAGAGGAGGAAGGCACTGGAAAGAGCAGAAGGGGCAAGAACTGCTCCCAGCATTTGGTCTTGGATCCCTCCTTGGAGTTCCTCTGCCGGCCTAGCTTAGGTTGGCTGGGCAGGGGTGGCACAGCTCAAAGGTGCCCCTGTTGGGATGTGCTGCTCTCTGAAAGGGCAGCCAACATCACAGGGGTGTGAGGATGACCCCGGGAGGGGCCGGCCTTCATTCACACTCTGCTTCCCACCCATTCGCCTTCAGGGCCATCTCCTGCCTCCTGAGCACCTGGCTGGACTACCACCCGCAGGACTTCTTGGCACCATCGCAGCATGCCTGCCTGCAGCGCCTGCGCGCACACCTGAGGCTTTACATGTGTGGCTCTGACCTGGAGCGCCGGGTCTCCCACATCATTGCACAGTTGGGGATCCGGGAGCCCAGCCAGACCGAGGCTGTGGGTGCGCAGCCTGGGACTGACCCACAGCCTGGGAAGGGGTGGAGGTCGCAGGGCACCACTGGCTGGTGGAGACCCCGGAAGTAGCCATGGGCTGGGAGCAAGAGAAGCCTGAAGCCTAGCGTGGGTGCTGGCTGCTTGAGCAATAGGCTAGGTGGAAGTTCCCAGGCGGGCAAAGCTCAGGGAGGAGGGGATTGTGGCGCTTCTCCAAGAGTCCCAAGCAAGCAGGCACGGAGAAGCTCTTGTGTCGTCCTGTCCTGCAGCTCCAGCAGCAGCCCGGCTGGCTGATGATGCCATACCATCTTGGGATCTGGACTCCCGGCCACCAGGGAATGCGTGCCCCAGCCCAGTGGGAGGAGCACCAGCAGGAGCCCAAGCAGAGGCCACTTCAACCTGCAAGATGGCCTGCAGGCCTGCGGGAGCAAAACCATCCTGTCAAGAGGAAGGGCCATGTGCCGGGCCAGCTCTGCTGCCCAGTCCTGAAGGGGCAAGAGCAGCCAGTGCTCAAGTGCCTCCAGCTCCCACTTTGGCTTTGGCACCCTGTGCCAAGGGAGCTGCGCTGCCCAGTGCTGAGCTGGAGCCCTCTTGGCCCTTGGCTCCGGAGCCAACTGGGGCAGGAGAGCCAGTGCCAGGTGGGGAGATGGAGCCATGCTCCAGCTTTCCTCCTCCTCCTCCTCTGCTCAGCAGCCAGGAAGAAGAAGCAGACGCCATTGCTGAAGAAGAGCCAGTAGACCCCTTGGCTGTGCTTCCAGGTCTTGAACAAGCAGCGTTCTGTGCTAAGCTGCAGTGGCTTCTGAGCTTGGCCCTGCTGCTCTGTGCCGTGGGAGCCCCAGCTGGGCTGCTCTCGCTGCTGGGAGCACTGACTCTGCTGCTCTGTGCCAGGACAGCACTAGGCTCTTGTGTCCAACCAGAGCCACACTCCAGCAGAGCTTCGGGGGGTGGTGCTGCTGGAGCAGCTGCCTGGAGTGCTGAGCGGGAGCCAGGTGCCAGCTGGGCTCCAGGTCTCAGCCCCAGACGACTAGCCATCGGTGCAGGGCTGCTAGTGTTTCTCATGCCAGCTCTGCTGCTGTTGCTCTTCGGAGGACCCACTGCGGTGCTTTCACTTCTAGGACTACTGACTCTGTTGCTCCGTGCAGTGAGAGCCTTGGGCTCCTGGGCCACATCCGTCCCATCTGCCTCCGTGGCTGCGGAGCACGGGGCTCAGGGAGCATCAGACTGGGGTACTGACAAGGAGCTGGCTTCTACCGGGGCCCCGGTCCCCGACCCCCGAGGACCAGCCTCCAGTGCAGACCTGGAGGTCTTTGTGACCGTCAGCATCTTCTTCTACCTGCTAGGAGCACCCTGGGTCGTGCTCTTTCTTGTTGTAGCACCGACGGTGGGGCTCTGTGTTGTGAGAGCTACAGCACCTGTGGCACCAGCACAGGCCTCTGCCAGCTTGCGAGTGATGCTCAGTGCTGATGGAGCAGCCGCCTCCAGGGCTGCCACGGAGCCACCTGTCAGCTCGGCTCCACCTCTCACTTCTGGAGAAACAGCCTCCGATGAGCAGCCACATGTCATTCTGCCCTTGGCTGCTATGCTATCTCTGGCCCAGACACCGGCTCTGGCCCTCTGTGTGGGAGCAGCACTCTTTGGGGTGCTCTATCTCTGGGGAGCGCCAGCCTCCAAATCCACATCATGGAGTGCTGCCATGGAGCCAGGCTCCACCAGGGCTTTGGAGCTCAGGCCAGGGGACACAGCAGAATGCAGGGATGACGGGGAGTCGAGTTGCAGCTTGACCCCGGTGCTCCTTCTCCAGGACGCACGGGCATCCCCTGCGGAGATGGAGACGTCTCGCCTCTCGGCTGTGGTGCTCCAGGCTGAGGAGGCAGCAGTCTCCACGGCTGCCGTGGAGACACCACACACCTTGGCTCTGCCTCTGAGTGCGCAGGGCACACTGGCTCCTGGGACTGAGCCAGAGCCTCCTGCCAACGTGGTTCTGATGCCCAGGGAAGAGAGGGCAGCTGCCAGCCTTCCTCACCTGCAGGCCTATTCCACCCTGGTCGTGGTGGTGGACAAGGCTCCCTCTGCTTCTGGGGAATCTGAGCCGAAGGACACATCACTTCCTGCCCAAGAAGCTTGCCATCCTCCTAGTGCCACCAGACAGGGTGGGCGCAGCCAAGAGTTGCCTCCTGCCTTGGCTGCCCTTCCTCACCGTGTGTCAAAGCAGCTCACGGCAATGGATGTGGTGAGGGGCTGGGCTGGGCTGGAAGTAGTGGAGGCGGGCTTCCCATCCCCAATGCCACCCTGTTTCCTTGCCCCGGCACCCGTGCATTCTTGCCCCAGCTTGAGCCCTACCATATCTAGCCATTCCTCAAGTGCAATCTCTCAAGACGACATGACACCCCACTCCACTCCCAGGAACTTTGCACAATCAAGCTCGGGGGCAGAAAGTCAGGCAGCCAGGACTTTGGGTCACCCTCTTCTGTGAGGAGCCCAGAGCAGCCCCAGCACTTAGAACGCACACCCCTGACATGAAGGGCACCTGATGTGTTGCCACGCAGCCTAAGGGGCTGGCCATAGTTTGGGGTGGGTCCTATGCCAGCACTTATGCCAGAGACAGACGTGCGCTAGCTAGGACAGGGCCCAAGCAAGGTCCTGCCTGGCCAAGCATGCTTCAGGAAGGACTGAGAATATTTGGCATACCACGGCCCTCCCTCTCCCACCCTTGTATCCTGGCAGTCCCTGAGGGCTTAGGTGTGCTGGGGGATGGCACAGCACATCCAGGTACTCCCACAGGGTGGGGGGCCTGCTCCCTGTTCTGAGCTCAATCTTCTTGTGTGGGGGACAGGGATGCCGCTGTGGTTTGTGACCGAGCCTGGTGGCCCTGGCCCTCTTCCCCAGGCACTGTTGGAGAAGGCAGAGCCCAACAACTGCCGGGGCTGCATCTGGTCCCAGAGGCACAAGAAGGGCAATGAAAACTTGGCCCCCACCATCCGGGCCATAGTCACCCAATTTAACAACGTGGCGTCCTGCGTGATCACCACCTGCCTGGGCGACCACAGCATGGAAGCCCCAGACAGGGCTCGCCGAGTCGAGTTTTGGATTGAGGTGGCCGCGGTATGCTACACCATGTGCTGGCACTTGCCATTTCTCTCCCGGGCATCTGGGAATTGAGCTCAAAGCTCTCTGTGGAGCCCAGTCCCTCCCTGCCTAGCACATGCTTCCAGGGCCAGCCATCCCCAGCTCACTCACTGCCCATTCTTTGCACTGTCCTGCTCTCAGCTCCTGTGGGAGCCCAAATCCTGACTGGGTAGGCCTAGGGCCCTCTCCAAGCCCTGCCATTCCCAGCAACCCTCTCCTGTCCAGGACCAGAGGTGGCAGCAGTGCCAAGAAACACTCACACAATCTTCATCTTCAGGGTTGCCGAATCCTGAGGAACTTCTCCTCCCTCCATGCCATCATCTCTGCGCTGCAGAGTGCAGCCATCTTCCGACTCCACAACACATGGAGGCTGGTCTCCAGGTGAGCCCCTACCACAAAGGAGAAGCAGGCATCAAACTCACTGTGCTCCAGCCCCAAACAAACATTCAGGCTATGGACTTTGGATGGCGCACTCCTGGCTAACCCCAACTTAGGCAATCCTGCTCAGGCCTCTGGAAGCTCATGTCTGTCTTCCTCGAAACACACACACACACACACACACACACACACACACACCACTGTGTCCAGTAGAAGTAGAAAATGTAGCACTCTGCCAGCAAGAAGAACCTGCTCTTGCACCATGGGTCATTGGGGTTCAGCGAAATCATTTGTGGAGACGGGGGAGGCTTGATCCTCCACAAAATGGCGTCTACACACTCTCAATTCTCACCTTCTCTCTGGCCTCCCTGCAGGATTTCCCTGGTAACATTCCACAAGCTGGAAGCCATCACTTCGCATGAAAACAACTACAGCAAGAGCAGAGACCTGCTGGTGAAGGTAGGAGACTAAGAGGAGAAGGCACAGGCCAGAGGCCCGAGGGGAGGGGCTCACGCAGGAATCAGTACTGTCCTGAAAGGCTTTGTTCAACATCACTTGGGCTTCTCGTTGGAGAGGAAGGCCAAAGAGGAATGTGTGAGGCATTCATGCAGGTCAGGACATGTGGAGGCCTAGGAGGCCTCTGGGGACGGGATGTTGCTAGGAGCCCAATGGGGTCCAGGCATGCACAGGATTGTCTGTTTGGGGGACTCCCAATTACCCAGAGCTCTAGCATTAGGCTTGGGACCACATGTGCTATAAGCCCAAGGGAAAATGGCTGCCTCTCCCCAAACCATGTACCCCACTCTCCACATGCCTCCCACTGACTCCAGCCCAATGGTTTAGAGGCACTGTCCACAAGAGGACAGCTCTACCCTGCTTCCTGTGGGGCTTCTGAGGATTCAAGAGCATGGAGGACTCACTGGGCTTGGTTGCACACATCCAGACCCACTGTGTCCATCTGGAGCCACTGTGTGGCTCTCAGCTCATCTACACAGATGCTGCTCATGCTCACATCACAGCTGAGAGGTACCTAGCACATAGCTGCAGCTGTGAAGGACCTGAGAAATACTCCTGGAAAACCACCACTATCTCCCTAAGAACAGAGAGAGGACAAGTGAGGATGGCTGGTCACAACTAGCCTGGCAGTCAAATCAGAAAGATGGACCCTCCAAAATGGGAAATGGAGTTGTAGCTCAAATGGCAAAACAGTAGCCTCAAAGTGCCAGTGTCAAGGCCCACGCACAGTCGCCGAGTTCTGTAACTAGAAATGACTTGAGGAAACTAAGCCACCACCCTGTCATCTTTCATGACACTCTTGCCACTGCATCCCAGAGAACAACCCCTTCCATACAACACTCATAGAAACTGACCTGGGCCCAAGGAATCTGCTCTCCAAGCTGCACAGAGGCAGACTTTCCTACCTGGGCCTTGAGGACTGGGTCAGCAGACAAAGGAAGTTTTCCCACTTCTCTGGAAACCTACCCTATTCAGCTGAGGAAAGCCAGGACTTTGAGGTCAGCAGGAAGGAGTCTGATATTGCATATTCCCACCTCCTCATACACAGAGCAAAGCTCCCTGACTGGACTCTGATCAGAGTCTCCTGCTCAATTCTTTGGCTGAATTTCAGGGCACTCGAGAGGCCATTGCCGCTCTCACCACCTCTTCTTCCTCTTCCTCCTCCTCCTCCTCCTCCTCCTCCTCCTCCTCCTCCTCCTCCTCCTCCTCCTTCCCAGGACTTCAGTTTTCTCCTACTCCTCAGAGACACATAGCACACAGGCCACACCACCAAGACTGGGTTTGGAGTTGCCCAGAGGGGACAAGAAATGAATAGGCAGAGTTCTGAGAAGTCCCTGGTCCTTCATGTCAATCGGCACAACATCTTTGCTGGCAACCAGCAGGCAGGAGAAGCTGAGTCTCCCCACAGACATAGGGACATTCTCCAGATTAGGAAGCAGACAGAGGAAGCCACGCCCCCCAGGGAAATGCCACAGCACTCGGGGGGGGGGCAAGAACAGAGCCTAAGCTAGATTTCACCTGCCAGTTGGTAGGAGCTGGGGTACAGCCCACAAACCATGACACTCCCAAGACAAAGACAATGAAAGGGAAAATCTCGCACACGCAACAGTTCTGCTCAATTCTGGCAGGAGACCTGCAAGTTTACCACCAAGGAGAAGCGCCTCAAAGGAAGTCCCAGGTGGCTGCAAACTATGGTGAGTGACTGGGATCTGGGCCACTTTGCCTGAGAGAGAAGACATACAGCCTAACCTTCCTCTGTGCCCCTTTGACCTCAGTCCAAAGGGTACCCAGGTAGAGGGGTGATTTGCAATCTTGAACACGCTCACCTCGCTGAGCTAGCTGGCAGTGTGGAAGGGGGAACTGGACTCAGCTGAACCAGGGCTTGGCAGAGTCTGCAGGCGGGGTTGGTAGGCAGGGATGGGCCTGTAATATTTGAATTCTGCCTGTGGGGCAGGGGAGATTTTGTCGGGGGGTGGAGGGGCAGTTTGGAGTGGCAGCAATGGGGAATGTGCTCTGCACAGACCATGTCGCCAGTGCCCCCAGGACACTATGCTCTGGGAGACCCTGTGGGGCTGAGGGCTGGCTGAGAAGCCCTCGGATGGTGAAGGACTGGGCCCTGGATCTTGACCATCACACACCCAATACTACAGGTGCAGACCAAGGGCGTTGTTCCTTACTTGGGCATATTTCTAACGGACCTCATAATGCTCCACAGTGCCTATGAGGACGGCCATGATGTGAGTAGCCAGGGCCTCGCTGGGATCCTTGAGCCGCAACTTGAAGTTCTCCCAGACTCTGAGCTCTGGCATTCCTGGCAACCCAAGGCCATGCTCTGAGCTCAGTCCTCTCCCCCTCTGACCAGAGGCTTCCAGGGCCTGCCTAACCACTGAGCTGTGTGTATGCACAGAGCCCAGCTGGGACTTCAAGTCCCTCCACAGGAGATCCTGGGGCACAACTGAAGCCAGGCTTTCCTAAAACAAGCAAGCCCTGTACCCGGAAAGGTCTTTCTACCTCAACACACAGTGTCTGTCCTCAGACAGTAGTGTCAGATACCACAGCACCTGAACTCGGGTTCATTCACCCTGTTCCCCAGCCTCCGCCAAAAGTTCGTCCTACTCGTGTGTGTGCACGTGGGATGCCCAGGCTACAGGAGGCCCTGAGCCCAGGTCCAAAATGGACAGGGGCCCCTTTCAAACTGCATTCATTCCCTTCTGTCTTCTAGGAAAGAACAAGGATGATGAAATTGCTGAAGGTGAGCGGCAGCTGAACAGACAAGACAGGGAGGGTGGAGAGCACAGCTCTGCTCTGGAGGGGCCCAACCCACTGTGGCCAGCCCAAACCCCCCTAGCCCTAGCACTGCCCTTGTGCTCTCCCTCACCAGGAAGATGCAATCATCCAGCATTTGAAGGTGCTGCAACACAGTTGCAGCTACTATAACATGCAAGTGGATGCCACTTTTCTTGCCTGGTTCAGGGGCCTGGAGCGGCTCAGTGAAGAGGCCAGGTGGGTTGGCAGACACTGCTCAAGGACAAGGGCTGGCTCTGGAGTGGGTGCTGGAGAGGCTGAGGTGTGCACCTGGGTGCAGGGGAGCCAACAAACTCCTTGGAGGGACTCAGGAGGGGGGGGGGTGGCCAGCAGGCTCTCAAGTCCAGGCCAACTATGGCAGTGGCATGAACAGGGCACTTGCTGACCTCAGCACCATGCCTTGTCTTAGCTACGAGCTCTCCTGTGCACTAGAGCCCCGCAAGCAGAGTAGCAATCCCAGCCTACCCAGACACAAGCTCTCAGGCAGCAAGAAGTAAGTGCATGGGCTGTGGGGGCAGGAGCCAGCAAGATGCTGGGCAGGGACTGGGGAGCCCCAGAGGCAGACGCTGACTTGTCCTTGCTGGGCTCAGAGGCAGCAGCTCTCTGGGACTCGCTGTGCTCCCCTTGCTTGTCTCTGCATCCATCCCTCCAACCCAAAGGGGGGTGGGGGGACCTTCGGGAAATGGGGATTGGAAGGATCCTACAAGGGAGCAGCAGGCAAGCAGGGTCGTGGGGAGCAGGGTCTGGGATGGTGTGGGGGAATTCCCTCCAGCAAGCCAGTCCTTCTCTGAATCCCCTTGCCCACAGCACTCACTTCCTTTTCAGTGCCGGCTCTCACTGCTCATATCAGGACCAGGCCCAGCCTGGCCCCAGCACAGGAAGCAGCAATCGGGACACAGCTGAAGTGCCCTCACGCAGCAGTGCGCACTGCCCTGGCCAGGCCCCAACCCAACCACACGCCAGCCTCCGGGGAGAATCCTGTCCACACCAGGAACAGGCGACACCCCGCATCTCCACTCCAGTCCTACCTGGCCAACTAGAGGTACATGTAAGGAGACCTGAAAGTGCAAGCTGCTCGCCTACACAAACCCGTGTGGGCACATTCACCCACACAGACAGACACGCACGCATGCATGTACACACTGTTTGGAAGGTCCCAGACATCCTTCCAGTCTCGGGCACCCGTCGGGTTTCCACCCCTGTCCTGATGTGGTTGTTTCTGCAGATCGGGGCCTGTGCCTCCCTGCCATCTTCAGGGACTGCACGCAGGCATGTGACATGCAGCAGCCCAGCCTCTTCTTTGGCCTGCAGCACACCTGAGCCCAGCACAGCCAGCAGCCAGAGCTGGGCCTTAGGAGTGGGAAGCAGCGGCTCCCCACAGAGACTAGTTACCCAGAGGCATGGGGGAGACTCCTGTGTCATCAAGGTGAGCCTGCCTGAGCACACAGGAAATGTGCACAGAGGCATCCTGCTGAGTGGGGCACAGGGGCATTCCGCTGATGTGATGTCTCCCACAAGCCAGTGCACAGCCCTGGGCCCTTCTCCACGTCCTTACCCTTCCTTCCACAAGACAGATGACTTGGAGTGCACAGTAAGAAACCCACCATGCTATGCTGGAGGCATTGGACAGTGCCTAGGGCCCCTGCTGACAGGGAGGAGGGAGGAATGATGCTCCCTCACCAGGCAAGAATAAGAGCACACTTGGGACCCTGAGGAGTCCTGAAGCAAGAACAAGGGATAAAGCACAGGAAGTCCTTGGCTGCCTAAGGCACAGTCCACACCTGACCTTCTTCACTTTCCTGAGAGGAAGAGCTATCTAGAGCCTGGAGTCGGGAACAGGGCCTTCCCAGGCAATCTAGTCCATTTCCCTTAGACAACTGGCTGTCTCTCACACACAGGGAGGGAGCAGGGCTAGTAGGCTGCACAAAGAAATCCTGCGTGGCCAACCTACCAGAATCCACCTGGTGGCCTCACAACTAGTCAGGAGGGCAGGAGTCTGGCTGCTGACGACATGGAAACAGCACAATCTGGACTGTTTCCAAGTCAACTGGCCCAGCTTAGGAGAAGCCCCTTGCCTCTACCAAGTGCTCAAGTGAGCAGGAGTCCTGGCTCAACTCTGCTGCCTCATGCTTCCTCATCAAGAGTCCATACCACTCCACCCTGCCAGTCCTCTCCAAGCTACAATGACACGAGCCATCTTTACCAACAGTTGGGAAGCTGTGTCTTCCTTTCTGCTCAGCTCAGAGCCTCAGGAAAGGGAGACAAGGATCCAGGTTGTATCCTCTACCACTACCTCCTCCAGAGCACAGCAGGCCGGCTGGTAGGAGGAACTGGGGCCCTGGATCTGGGCCTCCTCCCTCTCTTGAGTTTCCATGAGTGTGTCTGATGAGTCCTCTTGAAATGCACACTTGATTCCTTAGCCCAGAGGCAAAAGAAATAAAGGGGTTCAGGCTGACAGGTGCTCAGATGGCACACTACTGAGGAGAGTGGGCAAGGCCCATCCTCATGGGGGAGTCCTCTGTTGTGCACTGCAAGGCTTCCAGAGGATCCTTGGACACTGACTTGAGGGAAGACACACACACACACACACACTGGACACTGCACCTGATGATTTCTCTGCTATTTGGATGCAGGTGACCAAGCAGGAGAAGCTTAGTGACGACATCCTGGAGGCCACAGGGGAACACTGGCCGCGCCAGCACAGGCCCAAAGACTTGGAGCTGGTACAGTACGCTTCTGAGGAACTGAGTGAGTCCCATGCAGACAGCCAGGAAGGGAAATGACAGGAGGGGATGCAGGTGGGGGTCATGGCTCATCCGAAGTGCTGGGGGCAGCGGCACAAGGGTGGCCTTTGGGCACGCTAAGCCCAAAGTGGGTACTGCATGCCCAGGGGTTCAGTACTGCCCCTCTTCTGCTGGATATGCCAGCCCTTGCACAGTCCTGCCATGCCCTAACTTGCCTGGAGAGGGAGCCGCCCCACAGAGATACCTCAAGTCGGAGGGCAGTGCTTACAGCTGCCAGCGGACCAGCTGGCCGCGCTGCCCTCACTATAATACACTTTTCTACATCATGCTCACATGGGAAACAGGGCTTCAGAAAAAAGAAATCACACAATGGAAAACAAGTAGCCAAATCCCTTGATCTCTCTCAGCTGACCGGGGAAGAAAGATGCCCCTCCAGACCCCCAATAGCCAGTCTTATTCCACCAAACATCAGAGCAACAATCCATCCAGTGGCAGCCAACAGAAATACACTTGCATGACAAGATTTAGTGATGTGGACAGAGAATTCATAACAGAATCAAGCCCAGGTGCAGGCCCAGAATGAACTAGAGAGATCTCAGAGATCTCTGGAAAAGTTCAAACCACCTCTGTCACTGAGATTCACATCCCATTCAGTGCAGAGTACAAAATGTCTTAGGAGGAGGACAGACACATAGCCAGGTACAGACACAGAAACACAGACACACACGCAAAAATACAGACAAGGCACATCTCAGCCTCCTGAGTAGCTAGGATTACAGCATGAGCCACCATGCCCCAGTTACTGCCTTTTACTTTGCTGCTATGGTCTTGCGTGATTTTTCCCATCTGGACTGGTCACAGTCTTCCTATTTATGCCTTTCAGCTCAAATGAATGTGAAGACTGTGTCTGAGACCCCTGCGGGGCCTCTAGTTTTAGAAGATAAACATGATGATGACGATGCCTCTTCTCCAGTGATTGCTCCACATCCAGAGCACACAACGTCTATATATACACCGACTGTGATTGAACCACTTCCTATCACTCCAACTCGGGCCGTGGCTACATCTCCCACTTCACCTACTGAGAATACCACCACTCCACCAGATCCATTGACCCGGCATATTGAGAAGCAGCAGAAGAAACCCAACATGTCTGATGAGGACATCTTAGAGAAATTACGGAGCATAGTGAGTGTGGGTGATCCTAAGAAGAAGTATACGCGCTTTGAGAAGATTGGACACGGTGCTTTGGGAACTGTGTATACCGCCATGGATGTAGCCACAGGACAGGAGGTGGCCATTAAGCAGATGAATCTGCAGCAGCATCCGGAGAAAGGGCTGATTATTAATGAGATCCTGGTCATGAGGGAAAACAAGAACCCAAATATTGCAAACTACTTGGACAATTACCTTGTAGGAGATGAGCTATGGGTTGTCATGGAATACTTGGCTGGAGGTCCCTTGTCAGATGTGGTGACAGAAATCTGTATGGATGAAGGACAGATTGCTGCTGTGTGCCGTGAGTGTCTGCAGGCCCTAGAGTTCCTACATTCGAATCAAGTCATTCACAGAGACATCAAGAGCGACAATATACTGTTGGGAATGGATGGCTCTGTCAAGTTAACCGATTTTGGATTCTGTGCACAGATAACTCCAGAACAGAGCAAAAGGAGCACCATGGTGGGAACGCCATATTGGATGGCACCCGAGGTGGTAACGCGAAAGCCCTATGGACCCGAGGTTGACATCTGGTCCCTGGGCATCGTGGCTATTGAAATGATGGAAGGAGAGCCCCCATACTTCAATGAAAACCCTCTGAGGGCCTTGTGCCTCATTGCCACCAGTGGCACTCCAAAACTTCAGAACCCAGAGAAGGTGTCGCCTATCTTCCGGGACTTTTTAAACCGCTGTCTCGAGATGGATGTGGAAAAGAGAGGCTCAGCTAAAGAGCTCCTGCAGCATCCGTTCCTCGAGGTTGCCAAGCCCCTCTCCTGCCTCATCCCATTGATTGCTGCAGCAAGGGAGGCAACCAAGAACAAGCACTGAGATGCTGCCCACCCCAGGGTCGGGGACATTCTCCCACGCCCTGAATTCTTAGTGTAAGAACGCGCCTGCATCTTGGGATTACGTCACGTAGCAACACGTGCCTGCTTGCAAACATCCTACCACCTGGCCTCTACCCCGAGCAAACATCCTACTACCCGACTCCCTACCCCAAGCAGTTCCTATACCCCACCCCCTCCTGCCTCTCCTGAAGAGGCATATAAACCCCGGTGTGAAAAATAAAATCTGCGGCTTAATCAGGACGCTTGTCTTGCTTTTATCTCTAATTAACTCTCTGAAAAAGGACAAAATGGATCTGTAGATCAGGTGCTAGTCTTGACGGCACCTGAGCCCAGCACTGCTATGGCATGCGCAAAAGCAGGTGCGGATAGGCACACGGGCAAAGGCGCGGGCTCTTCCCTCAAGTTAACTATTTCAAAAAGGCCAAAATGAATCTGTAGCTCAAGTGGTAGTCCTGAACAACAAGAAAAAAATATTCAGGGACCGAACCCAGGCTTTGTACCATACGGCACCCGCACAAAGGCCTGTGTGCAAATGTGGGTGGGTAAAGGTGCTCAGGCCAAGGTGGGACCTCTTATCTCCAATTAACTATTTGAAATAGGCCAAAATGGATCTGGAGCTAAAGTGGGACTCTGACAACAAGAACAACTAAGTCCGTAACACTCCACCATGCCAGTCCTCTCTGAGCTACAGTGGACACTAGCCATCTTTACCAACAGTTGGGATGCTGTGTCTTCCTTACAGCCGCCAGTGGGCAAGATGGCCACAGCCCTCAGTACAACACACTTTTCTACATCTTGCTCACATGGGAGACAGGGCTTCAGAAACAATCTCACACTGGAAAATGACTTGCTTAGCAGCCCCAAATCCCTTGATCTGTCTCCCCTGACCAAGAAAGAAAGATGCCCCTTCAGACCCCCAATATCCTATCCTACTCCACCAAACAGAGCAACAATCCATCAAGTGGCAGCCAACAGAAATACACTTGCGTGACAAGCTTTAGGGTTGTGGACAGAGGCTTCACAACAGAATCAAGTCCAGGTGAAGGCCCAGGACGAACTAGAGAGAACTCAGAGATCTCTGGAAAAGTTCAAACCATCTCTGTCACTGGATTCACATCACAGGTAGTGCCCAGTAGAAAATGCCTTAGGAGGATGACAGACACAAAGCCAAACACACAAACACAGAAACACACACAAACTCAGACAGATGCACACACACAGACACACAGAAAGACACTCAGTAGCAGACATGGAAAGAGGGACATGGAGAGAGACAATCACATGGGCAGCAAAACGGAGAAAGAGAGACAGGCAGAGGAACAGATCATGGATTTCAGGAGTACAAGGGAAATGTACATGGAGTCAGTTGTGTAGTTGTGGATGTGCAGTTGTCTTATTTTTTTTTTGCCATTCCTGGGCTTGAGCTCAGAGCCTGAACACTGTCCTTGGACTTTCTCAAGGCTAGAGCTCTACCACTTGAGCCTCAGCCCCACTTCTGGCTTTTTTCTACATATGCGGTACTGAGGAATCGAACCTGGGTCTTCGTGCATGCTAGGCAAAGCACTCTACCACTAGGCCAAACTCTTGCCCCCCCACCACTGGTTTTTTAGTGGTTAATTAGAGATAAGAGTCTGGAGGGCTGGCTTTGAACCATGATCCTCAGATCTCAAACTCCTGAGCTAGGATTACAGGTGCCACTGTGCCCAGCTAATTTTTTGATGATGTTGGTTGTGAGGCTTAAACTCAGGGCCTGGGTGCAGTCTCTGAGCTTCTTTTTGCCCAAGGCTAGCTGTGTACTACTTGAGCTACAGAGCCACTCTCTCCCATGATTTGTTTTTTTTGCCAGTCCTAGAGTTTGAACTCAGGGCCGGAGCACTGCCCTTGGGGTTTCTCAAGTTTGGAGCTCTACCACTTGAGACACAACAACACTTTGGGCTTTTTCTATGTATGTGGTACCAAGGAATTGAACCTGGGTCTTTGTGCATACTAGATAGCATTTTACCAGTAGGCCAAATTCCCAGCCCCTTCCATGAATTTTTTTTAGCCCATTTCACTGTCTATTGGTGAATTATTTCATCTGTTCAGGACACATGGATTGTTATTACCTAGACAATGAGCTAGTTCATATGCTGTTTTTTATCTGATTGTACCAGGTGTGTTCTTTTCCTTTCCTTTCTTCCATTTTTTCCCTTTTCCCCCCGTTCTTTCCTTTCTACCTTTTCTTCTTCTTGCCTTCTCCCCGGTCCCAGTTAGGGAAATAAGAGCCAACATATAGACTCTACCATTAAACTGAATCTCCAATCATACCATCTTTTCTCCTCCTCCTCCTGCTCCTCCTCCTCCTCTTCCTCCTCCTTCTTCTTCTTCATCCTGGGGCTTGAACTCAGGGCCTGGGTACTGTCCTTGGACACTTTTTGCTCAAGGCTAGCACTCTGCCACTTGAGCCACAGCGCCACTTCCAGCTTTTTCTGTGTATGTGGTTCCGGGGAATCAAACCCAGGGTTTTGGGCATGCTAGGTAAGCACATTACCACTAGGCCCTGCTCCTGGCCCCACAAGTTCAATCTCTCTTCTAAGCTATGGTCTGTTTCCTGGAATGAAACCAAACAAACATATCTTTGTCAGGGACCTGGTTCTGGGGAAATCCTTAAAGTTAGAATAAGACTCAGCCCCTGACCTTTGACATTACAGCCTCCAAGATGGCAGGCTAACATTCTGGACCCCCTTCCTTCCTTCTTCTCTGGTCTTATCAGTTAACACATCCTCTGCCAGCTAGAGAAGCAGTTAGTACAGCTATCACTAAGGGTAGAGCGGGGGGAGGGGCTTCTCCAACTCCTGTGTTCATGAAGTCTCTCCTGTTTGTGCTCTTTTCCTTGTGGAGTGTGTGGTTTCTCCCTCCTGAAAATTCCAACACATGGATTGGGAAAAATCCCCTACCATCCCTTCTTGTCTCTGTCCACTCTGGCTCATATTTGTGCTGAACACACAGAATTGAGGATAGATAGATAGATGCTTTTTTTTTTTTTTTTTTTTTTTTGCAAGTCCTAGGGCTTGAACTCAGGGCCTGGCACTGTCCCTGAGCTTTTTTCCCCCCAGGGCTAGCACTTTACCACTGAGTCACAGTGCCATTTCCAACCTTTTCTGTTTAGGGTACTGAGGAATCGGACATGTAAGATCCACCCAGGAAGGCCCCCATAGAGCCCCCACCCTTCCCTTCAGCCCCTAGTGCATACACTTCCCCATCCCCTGTAAGCCTCCATCCGGTACCTGTGTTACCTAAGTAACTGGTACACCTGGAGACAGGTACCTTCCCTTTTTCACTTCCTAGACCACCCTGATCACATCTCCTCCCATCCATTCCCTACTCAAACTTGGAGCCAGGGGTCAGCCCTTTTCTGTGGACCTCCACTGTGGATGGACTTGCAGTTGGCTCTCTAATAAATTTCTGCCTGGACCATGTGGCAGTTTACTCTTGGCAAACCTTAACAGAACCCAGGGCTTCATGCATGTTAGGCAGGTACTCTATGGCTAAGCCGTTCCCAGCCTGAGGCTTGATTCTTAGAGGAAGGCCTCAGGCTTCAATAGGTTCCTCTAGTTTCCTCTTTGTCCCATTGACTTTGTACTTTTAACTCTACATCCATCTATCTACATCCAGCTCAAGGTTTTATTAAAAGAGCAGAATCTTCCCCCATAAGCCCCACTGTGAACTGCGAGTGAGGCTACAAAGGAAGTACAGCAAAACTCAGAAGAGGACACCAGTGGCTCATGCCTGTAATCCTAGATACTCAAGAGACTGAGGATCATCATGGTGCAAAGCCAGCCCAGACAGGGCAGTCCATGAGATTCTTACCTCCAATTAACCACCAAAAAGCAGGAAGTACAAGTATAGCTCAAATGGTAGAGTATCAGCCTGGGTAAAAGACATGAACAGTACCCAGGTCCTGAATTAAAATCCTGGGACCAGCCTGCCCTAGGCAAAAACAAACAAACAAACAAACATGCTGATGCAAGAGGTTCATGAGTTCAAGGTTAGTCTGGCCTACATACTAAGAATGACAAGAAACTCCAAAGATACATGTCCTGGGCTGAGGCTGACACTTGTTAGCTCCAAGTGGCCAGATGTACTTATCTTGGGGCCCTAGAACAGAGGCTTGATTCACTAATACCCCACCTTGCCATCTTTCCCAAACCAGATAAACTCATAAGGCAGGCACCAGTACAATACTGGGGCTCCCTTCCTGACCCTACTTGTGACCTATTTACCACCATTTTGTGCCTTTTGTCCCTAGTTACATTCAAAACACCTCTACTAGACAGTGTTAGCATTCTTTCAGACCCACGATAAATACTTGAGATTGTGAGCCAGGAGGGAGTCTCTAGATTTAACTGAAGGCTCCCCCTTGCAGGTTTTTACTCCTCCTAAACTTGTGCTGGTGTTGAGCTGTTCTTTTTGTCTACTCTTTCTCTTGATTTTTCTTTTTCCTTTTTCTGAACTTGTCCCTCAAAGGCATGAAACACAAGCTAAACTTCAGGCTCTGCCTTGAAAATCAGAGGAAGGAAGGAAGGAAGGAAGGAAGGAAGGAAGGAAGGAAGGAAGGAAGGAAGGAAGGAAGGAAGGAACGGAGGGAGGGAGGGAGGGAGGGAGGGAAATGAACAGGCAAAAGATGGTGTGGTGACTCACGCCTGTAATCCTAGCTACTCAGGAGGCTGAGATCTGAGGATCAAGGTTCAAAGCCCTCCAGAGCAGTAAAGTCCAAGAGACATTTATCTCCAATTAATAACCAGAAAACCAGAAGTGGGGACTGTGGTTCAAGGGGTACGGTAGTAGACTTGAGCTGAAGAACTCAGGGACAATGCCCAGGCCCAGAGTTCAAGCCCCACAACCAAAAAAATGATGATCAAGTCCTGCCTATTCCTTCTTCATTCCTAACATTTAGTGCCAAAACCCAAGAGAGGAAAAGTGCCAGTAGTAACTGGGTCCTCTCCACTCACCTCCTGGTTGCGTCTCACCAGCTCTTTTACCTTCTTCTTCCAAAGCCTTTCTCCATCAGGAATGCAGAACCCTTTGAATTTACTTTGGGCTAAACAGCCTCCTAAATCACCTTGTGGCCTTTGCTTACATAAGTGGTGCATGTTCTCATAGATGGCCACCCTGAATGGCTTCAGATATTATTGGTCTCCTCTGTTAACCCCTATTCTCTCTACTCTACCTCATCCGATCTCTGGACTCTTGCTCTCCAAGCAAGAGGCTCTTGGCCATTTGATGATCAACTCCACTCATCACTTAAAAGCCTTCAGGACAAGGTAACCAGCCTGGTCTGTTTCAGGGGTGACCTGACACAGACCCAGGGACTCCAGGCTTAAGATGTTCAGGCTGACTGATTTATAGTCAAAGGAATTGACAATTTGTCTACTGAAATCTGTCTGCACTATCATGTACACAATGGCCACCACTGGCCTGAATTTGGAACCTTCCATTTTATGCTTATTTATTTAAACAATCCTCCAGTGAAATGGCAAGGGGTCAGAGGCCACTATACCCAAGTCCTCCTCTACCTCCACTCTAGAGACCCCTGCCCTATTTTGCCAATCAAGTTTTTCCCTGGCCTCCATTCCAAATGCCGCCCCGTCCCGCTGTCCTGCCCTGCTTACCAAGTTCTTTTCTGTAATAAGCCTTCTAGCCATCTCCTCTAGGAAGGGAACTTTCCTTGCCTTATAGCAATGTCTATCTCTCTCCCCCTTTGCCTCCCCCCCCACCCCCCGACAACCCCTGGTCCAGCAATTATTTACTATTACATCACTTCTATTCCTTCTGACATCCTTCCAATTGTGTCCTTGATACTGAGACAAGGCAAGTCCTGGGGATACCCTCTAGGTTCCCTCTGAAAGGCCAGCCCTCCTGGATCAGGGATTCCATAAGCCTAAGTCTTTTCCCCATCCTTGCTCTTGTAATACATTCTTCCTCTCTGCAGCTGGTCTGGATTCTCTAAGTGAAAACGGTCTGCTCCAAGCAAGCTTCTCTGTTGACCTTTGCCCTCTCTTCTCTCCTTTTTTCTCCATCCAAAAGCCCCATAATAGGGGCAGAAAGATAGACAGCATACGCAAAACAAACCTCTCCTTTTGCCTTCATATTCCATTTTCATATACATAAAAAGATTTGGCATGGGAAGAGATGCAAATCATATAGACCCTATATGAAGGACTGATTCCTGCCTCATTCCCTCAGGTCAAGCAAGACACCAGGCACACATGAATGGGCTTCACCACGTGCCTGTCTTCAGGCAGGTTATTCCAATCTAGGCCTGGTCAAAGACACTGGCCTTGGCCCCCAGGAGATAATAGCCCCCCATCCCTCGTGGCCCATTGTACTCTTGGCCTTTCTAAGCATTCCACCATGGGCCCCAAAGAAACCATATCTGGGTTTTTTTCTTCTCTTTTTTTTGCAAGTCCTGGGGCTTGAACTCAGAGCCCGCGAGCTGTCCTTGGGCTTTCTCAAGGATAAAGGATAGAGCTCTACCACTTGAGCCACAGTACCACTTCCAGCTTTTGCTCTGTATAGGTGGTACTAAGGAATTGAACCCAGGTCTTTGTGCATGCTAGGCAAGCATTCTACCACTAGGCCAAACTCCCAGCCCTTAGTTTTTAATTTTCTGCTTCCTTGTTAAACCCTATAAAAGCCCACCTCAAAATCCTCCTTACTGAACTCTATATAATCCCACCTTAAAATCCAGTCCCTCACACCTCTAATCCCATGGGAAGGTCCATGCCCCTCGCTGCTTTTCAATAAACAGTCCTCCCTGCTGATGATCAAGTCTAACCTACGATTTTGTCATTCTCCTCCATTTTCCTAACATATGGTGCCAAAACCTGAGAAAGGAAAAAGTGCCAGGAGTAACAGGGTCCCTTCAACCTGCTTCCTGGCCGCTTCTCACCAGTCTTTTTTACCTTTTCTTTTCAAGGCCTTTCTTCATCAGGAGCACAGAGACCTCTGAGTTCACTCTGGGCTAAACAGCCACCTGAAACAATGGCCTTTACCTACCTAAGTCGGCATGCCCCATGGATGGCCACCATACATACTCTTGGGGGGAGGGGGTCGAACTCAAGGCCTGAGAGCTGTCCTTGGGCTTTCTCAAGGCTAGAGCTCTACCACTTGAGCCACAGCACCACTTCCGGCTTTTTGTTTGTGGTACTAAGGAATTGAACCCTGGTCTTCCTGCATGTTAGGCAAGCACTTTACCACTAGGCCAAACTCCCAGCCCTCACCATGCATGGTTTGAGGTATTATTGGTCCCTGCATAAACCCAGAAAAGGCCTTATCTCTCTCCTTCACTCTGTTCCCAGACTGTCCACCTCCAGGCAGGAAGTTCTTTGCCGTTTGATGACCAATTCCATCCACCATCCAAAAGCCTTCCAGCTCAATCTATGGTGGAGGCAATCCACCATGGACCTGCAGACTCTGAGAGTCCCCCCTTTCTGTCTCTGGGGTCCCCATAGTCTCCTGCTGACACCCAAACCCTGGGCACACCTGGAACAGTGGGGCAGGCCCCTAATCCTACCAAATATAAGGTCTCAGAATCAGCTTGTTGATTAAATCCCCACCCTGTGTCTCCACCTGTTTACAAAAATATGTTGTTCTTATTTCTCAATGCTGTATTTTTTTCCTCAGTTGCAACAGTGTTGTTGCACAGCTTCTGGAAACTGACTCTCCCCACAATTCCTGTAGCCCATGAAACCTTCACAAGACCTTCTTCTCAGAGCTGACTCTATCTCCCAAATTCCCATGATCCAGGTAATATGATCCATGACTGCTGTTTGGAAAATGGAGCATAGAAAAGGAATAGGCCAGACTTGATCATCAACAGGCAAGAACTATTTATTGAAGAATAGCTAGGGGCACAGACCTTCCCACAGGATTGAAGGTTGTGCTCATGACAGGATTTGGGGTGGGAGTAGATATGGTTTAACCAGGAAGCAGAAAATTAAAAACAGGTTATGGTCTCTTGGAGGCCCAGGGCAATATTCTTGGCCTGGCCAGTGGTGGAATGTTCCATGTGGGGTGTGGGAGCTATTGTCCCCTGCAAACCAAGGTCGGAATGACCCGCCTGTGGACAAGAACATGAGCATGTGCCTGGTGCTTTGCTTGACTCTGGGGAACAAGGCAGGACTCAATCCTTCAATTGCCCCCTAAATTTTTGTTTAGATTCCACTCAGACCTGTCCATTGCTGTTGCCTCCATTCGTACTTAGAGAAGACCAGCAGGTCTGTCCCCCAATAAAGCTTTGAGCTCATATTGGTCACTTGCCTCTCATTTCTTATACCAAATTTTCCAAATTGTCTCCCAAAGATATCCCATTGGCTTCCCCACATTCTAATCTTAAGACTCTTGCACTGACTGCCTCCACTCCACAGATTCCCCCCACACCCTCTTACACACCCCCGCGCATCCTGTTCTGTCTACCAAGTCCTTCTCTAACTTCTACACCAGAGGCCTCCACCAACTGCTTTCCTACCCTGCTCACCAAGTCTTTCTCTGCCATAAGCCTTCTAGCCATTTCCTCTAAGAAAAGGGAACTTTCCTTGCCTTGTAGCTGGAAGATTAGCCAGAAGGGTTCAGGCAGGAAAGAGTTTATTGGGAGGAGAGGATACTGCGGGCCTGCACAAGATGCAAGCATGTGGAGACAGAGAAGGAGAAAGCGAAAAGGAATAGAGAACAGACTTGTGTTGAGCTGGGTTATATAGGGAAAGGCAGGAGGTGGGACCAGAGTGGATGCAGAAATGATCTCAGAGCCTAGGGAATCTCTCATGGTCCGAGGGAAGTGTGGCCAGGATGGTTCAGGAAAACCTCAGAGGATGAGGAAGGGACCTCAGACTAGGATCCTTTGCTTACTCACAGTCAGGTGACTACAGTTAGGTGATTCTAGGCAAGTGAGGACCAAAATGAAGAAATGCTGTCCTCCCAGCAGACCTAACAGAGTGGATTCTCTAAGTGAAAACTGTCTGCTCTGAGCCTGGAAATAGTTAGACAAATAGAATACCCCCAAACAAACCTATCCTTTTTGCCTTTGGGGACTCACCACTAATCCATTCTTTTGCTTTTTCCGGAGCCTACTCACTTCAAAATCAGGGTATTTGGTTTCTCCCTTAAAACTCGTGAGGTTGGCCAGGAATTTGGCCTAGTGGTAGGGTGCTTGCCTAGCATGCACAAAAACCCAGGTTCAATTCCTCGGTACCACATACATGGCAAAAAGCCAGAAATGGTGCTGTGGCTCAAGTGGTAGAGCTCTAGCCTTGAGAAAACTCAAGGACTGTGCTCAGGCTCCGAGCTCAAGCCCAAGACTGGTAAAAAAAACAAAAAACAAAAAACTCCTGAGGTTGCTATAAGCCCCTAGAAGAACTCCTCCCTCCCCCAATTTTCTGAAGGTCCTAAAGACATACACCCACCTAGGAAGAGACAAAGGCCACAAGGATCACATTTCATGTGATCTCTATTCTCCTTGTAATCTTTTTTTTCCCAACATTGTTTTAAGGTTTTCTGTTCTTATTATCAATGGTCATTTAAGAAGGGAGATTCTGTTAAATTCTGCTTGTTACAGGTGGGCGTGTTGGCTCACGCCTGTAATCCTAGATACTCAGGAAGCTGAGATCTGAGGATCAAGATTCAAAGCCAGCCCAGGCACAAAAAGACCTCAGACTCCAATTAACCTCTTGAGCCAAGCCCCACTTCCCATTTTCTAGAGGTTAATTGGAGATAAGGGTCTTGGGTCCTTTTGTGCCCAGGCTGGCTTTGAACCTTGAACCTCAGATCTCAGCCTCCTGAGTGGCTAGGATTACAGGCATGAGCCACCAGGCCCGGCTCCAATGAACGCCTTTTAATGTAAGCTGCCTTGAATACAGAATTAAAAGGACACCGACTCCTGCAGTTTTGTTGCAAATTACTAAGGCTTAGTGACACATACATTGTCTTAGCCTCAGTATTCTAAGGGGTTATATGTAATTCAGAATAACTGTATTTCTGTTTGATCTCCTTGTGGCTTTAATCAGAAATAAAAAGCGTTATTTTTATTTTTTTTTTTTGTGGCAAAGACTGCAGTTCAAAGCCACCCTGAGTAGAGCAATCCTTGAGAATTCATCTCTTCATTAACTAGCCAGGCTGGAAGCATGACTAAACAATCAGCAAAATTCTAGAAGTGGTGATGTAGCAGATTTTGGAAATGGCACTGTGGCTCAAAATGGTGGAGCGCTAGACTTGAACAGAAGTGCTCAGGGACAGTGCCCAGGCTTTGAGTTCTAACCCCATAGAGATGCCAACTGGGAAAAGCCATCCCGGCAACAAGCACCTAGACCCCTGGGACAAAAGCCTAGTACTGGAGTAAGAGGAGATGGTGTTACTTCCTAAATGGAATTACTCTTTCAAAACTAACCAGAAGCCATGCTCAGTGGCACTTTCAGTACCTTAGTTGGACTGCATCCTTCCCTTAAAATGTCTACAGGTTAAAAATGTTAGCCACCCGTGGAGGCTCCCACCTGTAATCCCAGCTACTCAGGAGGCTGAGATCTGAGGATCGTGGTTCAAAGCCAGCCCTCAAGACTCTTATCTTCAATTAACCACTAGAAAATGGGAAGTGGGGCTGTGACTTAAGAGGTAGGGTGGTAGCCTTGAGCTGAAGAGCTCAGGGACAGCGCCCAGGCCCAGTGTTTAAGCCCCATGAACAACAAAAAATCTAACCAGAGCCAGGAGATCAAAAGAAAATAGTTAATGCCCATCCAATTATGCCCATTAATGTTCGTCTAAAATTCATATTTGTCATCCTTCTAACTAGACAGGAACTTACATTCTTGCCTTTGTTACTTGCTACTTACAGGAAATGATCAAGGCCTTTTACCAGGCCTTAACCAGCCCAACCCAGCCCTAGCTCCTGACTGGTTATGGGCTAATGCTCCAAATGGAACTTTTCTGGCTTGTGACCATGGTGTGTTCTATGTCATTCATATCAATCAGTCCTGCCCTGCTACCTTGTCAGCTATTTTCCTGATCCCATCATTTTAAAGTTTCTCTTTAATAGCCCTACCTCAGGACAAGTGGTTCCTTCTCTAGAAGGATAAAAGGAAGGACACAACTAAGGGAGGCATAAAAACAGGTCTCTCCCACCCCCTCAAGTCCTTCAACTATTATCCCTATCAATGTTTCTGTAAGTAAAAATCACCCCTGTCCCCTGTCCCACTGTCTCCTGCCAGTTTTGTAAGCTAACTCTCAACCATTCCTTCCCAATCATACCCCAACGTCTGTTATCTTTATTAGGGAGGGATCTGCTTTCTAAACTTAAAGTTTCTTTAGATATATCCCCTTTAAAATCTACTATTTTCTTCCTCCAAATAAAATAGGACTTGGATGAGCCCTCGTCCCCAGCGTAACTCTTTGCTTTCCCTGCCTTCCTGCCTTAAGTTAACCCCATAATTGGGGACACTTTGTGCCCTGTTGCAGCCTCTTACCACAAACCTGTCTTTAAAAGATCCCAGGACTTTCAAAGCCCAAGACAAATACCCAGTTCCCCCCACCACCCACTGAGGGCTAAAATCTATTCTCCATCTTCTCTCTGCCTCTCTTTTAACTCCTATGCATTCTCACCATAACACCCCAATCCTAGGAATCAAAAACCAAATGGCTCCTATTGCTTAGTTCAAGACCTCTGTAAAATGAACCAAGCAATTGTTCCAACATGTCCTATACATCCTTCTCCCCAGGTTCCCTCCAATTCCCCATAGTTTTCCTTCTTTGACCTAAAAGGTGCTTTCTTCACTATCCCGATACACCCCTCTTCTAGGCCACTTTTTTCCTTTACCTGGGAATACCTGGATACCCTCCAGGTGCAGCAACTAACCTGGACAGTGTTCCCCAAGGACGTCTCGACCGCCCATATTATTTCTCCAATACTTTTCTATGAGACTTCTCCTCACTAAATCTCTCCTCATATCTCCTCTAATATGTAGATGATCTCTACAGCCAAATACACTACTCTCCCTCACCTCTTGGGGTTACACACCCTCCAAGGACAAAGCTTAGATATGCCAAAAATCAGTTACATATTTGTGACTAATTGTTTCCCGACAGAGCCAAGCAATAACTCCCCATAGGGTCCATGAGCTCCTTAATTATCAATTAGCCCAATCCAAAAGACATCTCCTGGCCCTCGTTGGCCTTTCAAATTTTTCTGTATATGGATCCCCAACTTCTCCCTCATAGCCCACCTTCTACTACCCTACCAAGTAAGGAGTCCCTCAATGAGCCCTGCCTGTCCCCTGACTCTCGACTTCTCTCAGCTTTAACTCTTATCTGTCCAAGGCCTCTACCCTCTCTGTCCCCAACTTTAACAAACCCTTTTTTTTTCTTTTCTTACACACAAAGGGCAGGCCTTAGCTATTCTGTCAAAAAGGAGGAGAAATCTTTTAGTCCTTGGCATACCTATCCAAGCTTTCTTGTCTGCCTCAACCCAAGAATCTGAATCTCCACTTCATTCCTGCTCTAAAACCCTAGATCTTTCTCTAAATCTGTTCTCCCATATCTCAGACCTGCCTATCCCAGGAGCCCCTGACTGCTTTATTGATGGCAGTTCTTAGATGTTCCCCTTATACAACAGGATATGCCATTATTCAAGGAAATCCAGGGGAGCCTGGAATAGTCCCAACTTTCACCTACCAGAAAACTTTCTGTCTGCTCCAATCCTGGAAGCAGTTAGACCTCAAACAAAACTTTTCCTTTTCTCCTTCTTGAGTCCACTCAACTCATAATCTGAATTCTGAATCTCTCCCTTAAGGCAAACTCCTTGAGGAGGCTACAGAAGAAGAAATCCCTCTCTCTAAGCTCTTCCCTATCTTTATCCAGTTGCTCAAACATTCACTTTCAGTGCCACATCCTCCATTTTCCTAACACCCTCTCTCAGTCCTCTACAGGCTTTGGAAACTAACACCAAGAAGGAGATAAGGACACATGGCCTGGGTTTTTCTGAACCCCCACTCCTCTGCAGCCAGATTACTTTTCCTTTTGCTCTTCTAGATGTTAAGATCAAAGCCTTATACTAGTTTGCCTCATGATCAAATTATTTTAAAGATTTTTGTTCCAGTTATGACTGTTGCTTAAGCATGAAAATTGTTAAAATCTGTGAGGGAGCTAGGAGGGCTTGGCTTCAGAAATGCAAATGTCACAGCCCCTTCTTCATCTCCTGATGGGCATACCCTGGGTCCTGGAGACAGGGACAAGCATTGAACTTGGCTCTTAGGCTGCTGGACCGTCTGTCAAGTGCCTGGGACTGATCCTGCCCCCTGACCTTATCCTAGTTGAACCTCTTAACAGCCCAGGTGCCAGGACACCATGCCATTTGTCTCCATGTTCATACATTTGCCTACATGCTTGTGTCCTCCTGTCAACCATGGCATCCCACTTCAGCTTCTCATTGGAGCCAAAATGGTTGGTTGGTACTGTTTTTGTTATTTCCTTCCTCTCTAAAGGATTCCAGGATTCCATCCTTACCCACTGGTTGGTGACCTTGGTGGAAAGGCTGCATAGTGGGGACAGAAACTCCTACAGGAAAGGCATGCCCCTTGTGAAATTCCAGGGCCCTGTGGTTGTTTCTGCCACTCTTGACAGCCACCTTGCCAACACCAGACATGCTATCTAAACATGTTTTTGGAGTTACTCAAAAATCTTTTGAAAGTAAATCTCTGTTTCTCTGTCTTATTTTATATTTATATATATATATATATATATATTTTGGGGGGGAAATCAGGAAATCAATCCCTCTAGAAATTAGAGGTGGGGGTAGCAGATGTATTCCAGACTACCTTTCTTCCTCCCATGCTGAGTGGAAGTGGCTCACTCAGTGACATATAGAGTTAAATGATACGGTTGTGTTGGGGGGTCCCACTCCTGGTGGGAGAGGCCCCATCTCAGCCCACTTATGGGGAACATCAGAACAGAACATCACAACAGAACATCAGGCAGGCAGGCAGGCCGCCTGGTAGGCTAAGAGATCAGTTTCAGTCAAAAACTCCCCTCCTCCAACTAATTCATATGCTAAAATGTTTTGCTAACACCAGCAAACCCTAAAAAGATAAGACTGCTCTGTTCCTAACCAACTGTGATATAGCTGGTTCACCAGCAGTACACCAGCTTGTGAACGCCAGTGCACGCAGAGAAGGCAACTGGGAGATTTCAAATGTCTTAAACCAATCTCTGTAGAAAATTACAGGCAACCCTGCAGGAGATGTGACAATCCATCCAAGAGATACTGGAAGATGCTACTGCAGCCTAACCGAGATCCAGCCCATCTCTTCTGCCTAGACCATCCTGACTTCCTCCACTGTGGTAAAAGTGGATTCCTGCCTGGCTCCATTACATACGACTAAAGGCTTCTGACTCAGGATGGGGACACAACTCAGATAGATCCACTGAAGCTGGGACTTTTACATCATCCTGACTCTTTGCCCTCTTAGCTGGTATTCATGTCTGTTCTCTTTCACCTATGGATAATGTTAACCCTCACAAGTTAGATCAAGAGGGCTGTGTGAGCAAAGGAAATAATGCGATTTTATTTCTATGCTATTTTACAATCAAATACATTTTGGTAAATAGCAACATTTGCTGAATATGCCAAGTAGCTCACTGTGCCAAGTTTGGATATCTGGCACAGCACTGGTGTTTATAACTCTTGCAGTAAGAAACTGTCAGTATAGTCAAAAATCCTACTCAGTTGCTGCTTATCTCTACTGAATTTTGTCATTGCAAAACTCGTTAACAAGTACTTGTTGATCAATCCTTAACAAGTTGCAGGTAAGCTCTATTCCTATTGGTCTCCTTGTTTAATTGGAAATATAACAGGGCTTCTATGGCAAAGACTCCTTTGATTGCCAGCCATCCTGGGCAGAGAAAAATCTCTCTATAAAACTCCATCTCAGGGCCGGGAGTTGCCGGGGCCTACCGGCAGCAAATTGGGGTTCCTGAAATAGGGGGCAGGGACTGGAAAAATTAGAAGAGAGACGAACACATCAGGTCCGGGAGGTCTGCAGCCCAGGCAAAAACTGCAGCGCCCCATTTATTCTCAACTCAAAGTTTATATCCCTTCTTGAGACCAGGGCACTGCCAGGTGTTCCATCCAGATGGTTAATCAGGGAACTGTTGGGGGTTACATTCATATGGTAAATCTCAGATCAATTGAACAGGAGAAGGCCAAAAAACAATAAGACAATCAAGCAATTATCTGATGCAAATCAAAGTACAGTTTGATTCCACTCTTGCTCCCGACAGGGAGTTTGGCCTAGTGGTAGAGTGCTTGCCTAGCCTGCACAGAGAGCCTGGTTCAATTCCTGGGTACCACATACATAGGAAAAAGCCAAAAGTGGTGCTGTGGCTCCAGTGGTAGAGCTCTAGCCTTGAGAAAGTCCAAGGACAGTGCTCAGGCCCTGAGCTCAAGCCCAGGACTGGCTAAATAAATAAAAATAAATAAATAAAAAGTTAATCAGAGCCTAGAGATCAAGAGAAGTAGTTGCTAACCACTCCTGTCCAGCCCTAGCATTTGACTGGTTATTTCTAGCCAGTATACTACATTCTGCCCTTCATAATGGGCCCCCACCTCCTTCACCCTCTCCTTAATTACCTCCCTAGCACTGGTGGCACTACAGAATCGCTGAGTCCTAGACCTCCTAACTGCTGACAAAGGTGGAACCTGCCTTTTTTATTTTTTTCTGTGGGTCATAGGGCTTGAATTCTGCCTGGGCACTGACTCTGAGTTCTTGAGCTCAAGGCTACCGCCCTACCCCTGGGCCTGGGCATTGTCCCTGAGCTCTTCAGGGACATTCGCCTATCGACTGCCCCTCCAAGTGGCACCCTAGACCACCGGCATACAGCCCCCACCACGCCCCTGTCCAGCAGCAAGTAGCCAGATCACTATTGTTGCCCTATTAGCCAAGCAAAAATGCTGAGATGTCAGGCCACTGGGCTGCCTATATCACTCCCTAGCCTCGGACCCTGATCTGGAGCTGCCCCCCTGTAAGAATGCCTACTGATTAACAATTCCCTTTTACCCCAGCCTTAAAAGTCCTGCTACAACCAGCTAGACCTGGTGTAACCTCTCTGGGTTCACCCAGGGAGTTCGCCTAGGAACATACTCCAATCAATTTTCCTCTACTTGCCTTACTTCTCCCGGCTCTTTTCTCACCTAAAACCTAACCTTATAGTTATCAATGTAGAATCAGAGCATACTCTATATGCAAAGATTTCCTAAGGCTATGACATCTGCATTTCTCTAAAGCATCTGCATTCAGTGAATAGCCTTTCTTACCTCTAGACATTTCAGCATTAAGTTGAGAACTCCCTCCACCTAGCAGAAGGCACCAGGATGGCTGCAAGAAGTAAGTAGAGTCATGCTCCGGTGACTCAAGCCTGTAATCCTAGCTACTAAGGAGGCTGAGATCTGAGGATCAAGGTTCAAAGCCAGCCCAGGTGGGAAAGTATCCATGAGACTTTTTTGTGTGTGTGCCAGTTGTGGGGCTTGAACTCAGGGCTGGAGCACTGTCCTTGGACTTTTCTCAAGGACAGAGCTCTACCACTTGAGCCACAGCACCACTTCTAGCCATATATACATATATATGGTACTGAGGAATCAAACCCCAGTCTTCATGCATGCTAGGCAAGCACTCAACCACTAGGCCAAACTCCTGCCCCCACCCATGAGACTCTTATCTCCATCTAACCACCAAAAAACTCAGAAGTGACGCACTAGCATTCGCTACAACTCGAAGTGGCAGAGCACTAGCATTGAGCAAAGGAGTTCAGGATTAGTGCCCAGGCCCTAAATTCAAGCCCCACAACTAAGAGAACAAAAAAAGATCCAATCCTCTTTATTGCTCAAGAAATTACAAGATTTGAGAGGCCTGGCTAAAATAGAAGACCAAAATACATACTTCTTATTCTATCACCAGATCAAGCAGCTTTTTTGAAATGTCATTTCAGAAAACATCAGAAAAAAATCACAGTCATTTCTATCATCAGCCATCTTATCAGCAAAGTTTTCAAGTAATGGAAAACTGCCAAGTTCACAGGGATGGATATAAACCTCAAATTTTAATCTCTTAAAATTATGAATGTTATCTCTAGTAGCAAAATACAGTTATTTCCCTGCAAAAGAGAGTTATACATTGTTACATTTTGAGAAAATGTTGGTAAGATTCCCAACTCTGAATTAGTGGTAGTCGTTCTTTTTTTCCCCCATTTTCTTTTCTTCCCCTTACTTCTTTCTTTCCTTTTCTTTCTCTTATTTTTTGGTACCAGTCCTGGGAATTGAACTCAGGGCCTGACCACTGTCCCTGAACGTCTTTTGCTCACGGCTAGCACTCTTACCTTTGGGCTGCAGTCCAATACACCTGCGCAATGCTTATTGTACCTGCCTGGTTGATCACAATCCCCGTAAGGTGAAAATATTTTTCTTCCCTGCCTATCAAAACCCCAACCTGCTTAGGTTCCAGCGCAACCTCTATGGTCCCAACCAGGAGGTTCACCCAGGAGGTACTCTAATAAACTTTCTGTTGTCTCTACTTACCCTCATGTCTTTCCTCTTCCTCAAACCCTTACTCTTACCACTTGAGCCACAGCATCACTTCTGGCCTTTTCTGTTTATATAGTGCTGAGGAATCCACAGGGCTTCCTGCAGGTTAGCCACATTTCCAGCCTGAATCATTCTTTCTATAATGCTTTCCCCAAAGACAGACGCTAAATCCACTTACTGAACCCAGACAATTACACAGGCTTTTCCTCGACAACTGTGTTTCATGCACAGCTCCATCTCATTATTAAAAATAATAATAGATAGAGAACCAGGAGTGTGGCCTAGTGGTAGAGGGCTTGCCTAGCATGCATGAAACCCTGGGTTCCATTCCTTGGTACCACATACACACACACACACACACACACACACACACACACACACACACACACACACACACAAAAGAAACCCAGAAGTGGTGCTGTGGCTCAAGGAATACAGCATTAGCCTTAGAAAGTCCAAGGACGGTGCCTAGGCCTTGAGGACTGGCGAAAACAAAATAACAACTGTGTACTTGAGACTCTACATAAAGCTGATACATCTTTTTTTTTTTTTTGCATGTATATGTGTGTGGGGGGGTCTTGGAGCTTGAACTCAGCCTGGGTGCTATCCCTGAGCTCTTCAGCTCAAGGCTACCACCCTGTCCTTGAGCCAAGCCCCACTTCCCATTTTCTAGAGGTTAACTGAAGATGAGGTCCTTTTGTGTCTGGGCTGGCTTTGAACCTTGATCCTCAGATCTCAGTCTCTTGAGTAGCTAGGTTTACAGGTGTGAGCCACTGCTGGCTTGGGTTTTTGTTTTGTTTTGTTGATCCTGGGACTCAAGGCCTAGCCTCAGTCTTTGAGCTTTTATGCTCAAGGCTAGTAAAGGACTGATTCGCATCCTATTACCCCAGGTCAAGCAAAGAACGCTCTGTGTACTCACCTGCTTGCCTTCAGGCAGGCTATTCTCCTACCTAGGCTCAGCCTAAAGTCCACATCCTTCCAGGTGGGACATTCCACTCTGGACCTAACTGAAAGTACCCATCCCTAGCCACTGGGGAATTCCAATCTTATTTTTACGCCTTTGTTTTCATGTTAAGAGCCATGTAAGCAGGATCCCAAGTCCAGTCCCTCCAAACCCATGGGAAGTCTATGTCCTTTGCTGACAATAAACAGTCCTAGCCTAGTGATGATTGAGTATGGTCTATTCTTTTTCTGTTTTCCTCTATTTTTCCTAATAGCTAGCACTTCACCATTCCAGCCACAGTTCCATTTCCAGCTTTTCACTAGTTAATTGAAGAACCAGGGCCTCGTGGACTTCCTGCCTGTGCTGGCTTCACACCACAATACTAACATCGCAGCCTCCTGCGTAGCCAGTGAGCCACCAGTGCCCGGCTTCCAGTTTTGTTTTGTTGAATTTGAGCCCACTGGCTATGGCTAGAGTGGAGCTCAGAGAGGCAGCTGCAGGTTGATGACATGTGTGAAGAATCATCCCAACGGCAAAGGGCGACCCAAGCTTGTGGAGCTGTTTGCCCGTAACACCCGTGTTTCTTACCTCTCAAGGCACACGCACGCGCGCACACACGATTTCCCTGAGTGGATCCTTGCGGTCCTAGGTTTCTTTTCTCCTCCGACCGCAAGGGGCAGTCAAGGTTTCGAGGCGAGCTAGCCGGCTCTCTCTCTGGTCTCCCTCCCAGGCCCCTCCTCCCGTTCACCGAGGTGCCTCTATGGTTCTTCCTGCCATTCGTCGGGAGGGGGCGCCACGCGCAGGCGCGAGTTGAAGCTGGAAGGAGCGCGGAGGCGGCGGCGGCAGCAGCAGCAGCAGCAGCACCTTCTGGAAAGCCCGCTGAAGGTGCTTCAACGGCCGGTTGAGGGGTGACGGCGCTCGTCTCTCTGAACGGTGAGTAGGTGTCCAGCACGGGCGGGCTGATGTGCGGTCCCGGGGTCGCGAGGACCCCTCCGGTCTGAGGAGGTGGGCGCGGGCCGGGCCGTGAGGCCGCAGGGGCTCGGAGCTCAGGGGCGCGAGCTGGGGTCCGGGACTGAGGTAGGAGCGCGGTGCGGAGGCACTCTACCACTAGGCCAGAATCCTGGCCTTTTTTTTTTAATCGTGGGACTTGAACTCGGCCTAAGCACTGTCCCAGAGCTCTTCAGCTCAAGGCTGCCACTCTACCCTTGAGCTAAGCCCCACTTCCCATTTTCTAGAGGTTAATTGGCCATAAGGGTCTTTTTGTGCCCCGGCTGGCTTTGAACCTTCATCCTCAGATCTTAGCCTCCTAAGGTTTTGGTTGTTTTTTTTTTTTTTTTTTTTTTTGCTATTAGAGTTTCATGGACTTTCCTACTGGCATTTGTCTTCAAGATTCTTAGATTTCAGTCTCCTGAATATTTAGGCATGAGCCACTGGCACCCGGCATGTTTGCTATCTTCTTGGTTTTGCTGTGTTCTAATATTTTCTGGTAGGAGTTTATGGGGACTGAACCCCATACTAGGTAAACTCTTTCCTATTGTTTCTTTTTTGTCTTTGAGATCTCACTAACTTTACTCTGCTGGCCACAAACTCAGTATCCTACTACTTCCACCCCTTGAGTAGTATTAATACTTCAGCTTTCCAGACATCTAAGCCTATTCCATGTATTTATTTCTGTTTTGAAATTGTTATTCTAGCCAGACGCAGTGGCTCACACCTGTAATCCTCACTATTCAGGCAGCTGAGATCTGAGGATCACAGCTCAAAGTTAACCCCAGGCACTAAAGACTCTTATCTCACGTTATTAACGTTAGAACTTACTAGGCAGGTGCTCTATTACTTGAGCTGCTCTCCCAGACTGACTTCTAATTACAAATATTTCTTCCCCCGTGAATGTAGGCAACAAACCATGGAGTATCTGCACCATAGTTGTGATGTTGTTGGAAATCTCAGTTGTTTTTGCTTTTTCTTGAATTAGAGTTTATCCTCATTAGGAATTAGAAAAATCCAAATACAATGAAATTTTACCAGCTACTTATATCAGAACGACTAAAATGAAAAATCATGATACTAACCATTACTAACAAGGATTTGAGAAGATGGAATTGCTCCCACATTGCTAGTGATAGTGGAAAACAACACACAAGTATTCTGGAAAATAAATTTGCAGATTTCTCTAATATTAAACCTGTATTCATCCCATGATTTTTTGTTGTACTCTTCAGCATGAACTCTAGAGAAGCAAAGATGTACTTGCCTAAAGGAACTTATAAACAAACATTGATATCAAACTTTCTGATAAAACTGGAATGTTATGCAGGGCACTGATGGCTCATTCCTCTAATCCTAGCTACTCAGGAGGCTGAGATCTGAGGATCCCAATTCACAGCCAGCCAGGACTGTGAAGTGGGACCGGGAGTTTGGCCTAGTGGTAGAATGCTTGCCCCTAGCATGCACGAAGACCGGGGTTCAATTCCTTGGTACCACATACATAGAAAAAAGCCAGAAGTGGTGCTGAGGTTCAAGTGGTGGAGCTCTAGCCTTGAGAAAGTCCAAGGACAATGCAAATATATATATATATTTGCAAGTCCCGAGTCTTGAATCCCTGAGATTCTTTTGCTTATCCTCTGAAAGTGGGCTGGAGATACAATTGTGGGAGGAAAGGGTTCAGAAACTGAGACCAGGCATTCCTCTATCTTCATGGAGATTACATAGGAAGTGGGGCTATGACTCAAATGGTGAAGTGCTAAACTTGAGGCGGTGGCTCACACCTGTAATCCTAACTACTCAGGAGGCTAAGATCTGAGTATCAAGGTTCAGAGCCAACCTGGGCACTGAAGACCATGAGACTCCAATTAACCACTAGAAAATGGGAAGTTGGGCTATGACTCAAGGGATAGAGCAGTAGCTTTGAGCTGAATAGCCCAGGGACAGCGCCCAGGCCCAGAGTTCCAGCCCCTTCACACACACACACACACACACACACAGGCACTATATAGGCCTTGTTATTTGTGGCTATGGTTCGAAGATTGAATGGCCTAGAAACATTTAGTTTGCCTATGGGAACTTGGTAAGGTCTATATCCCATTAAATAAGAGGAGTACATTCCAGGGTATGTTATGCTGTTCTCATGGCTGCAATCGGTTCCTGTGGAAATGATCTGTGAACTGAACTGTGTATGAGCAACAAAAAAAAAATCAGTTATACAGTTTTGAATATGAAGATTAGACTGCTTTAAGAAGGAAACATTTTTTACTTTGTGTGTATGTGTGTGTGTGCGCGCGCGTGTGTGAATATTGAGACTTGAACTCAAGGCCTGAATTCTGTCCTTTAGCTTTTTCTACTCAAGGCCATTGGAGCTACAACTACACTTCCAGCTTTTTTTGTGTTTATTGGAGAGAGTAGTCTCATGGACTTTCCTGCCTTGGCTGGCTTCAAAATGCAGTTCTTAGACCTCAGCCTCCTGAGTAGCTGAGATTATAGGTGTGCGTCACCAGGGCCCAGCTTATTATATATGTATTAAATAATTTTCCAGGGGCTAGGAATGTGGCTTAATGATAGAATACTTGCCTAGTGCCCCTGCCAGCAGGGTAGTCAACTAGAGCTCGAGGAGGAGTAGACCTGAATGAGAGAGACAAACCAGACACGAGAAAGGAGACACAGCAGAATATATATGTTTAGCAGAAAGGTAACTGACGCAAGCAGGTTGCTTAGTAACTATCTCTATACAACACATACCTGAAACAAACCTGGGGAGGGGTCATGGGGTGGTCAAAGTGTTCTGCCAAACAGGATACATAAATCAAGTTCTTTTTTGCTTAACAGAATATTGCAGTTGGGTCGTCATGGAAGGGGTAGTAGAAACAATAAGTGATTCTTTCAATTTACAGAGTCTTACAGTTACTAAGTTCTTTCAGTTTACAGAAACTTATAGTTTCTGGATGTCATAGTAACAGCTATTTGGTTCCCAGCAGCCTAGTATGCAGGAAGCCCTAGATTTGATTCCCCAATACCAGATAAACAGAAAAAGCCAGAAGTAGGACTGTGGCTCAAGTGGTAGAGTACAAGACAAGCAAAAGAAGCTCAGTGACAGTGCCCAGGCTCTGAGATCAAGCCATAGGACTAGAATAATAATAATAATTTGCCAGGCACCAGTGGCTCACACCTGTAATCCTAGCTACTCAGGAGACAGATCTGAGGATCACGGTTCAAAGCCAGCCCAGGCAGAAAAGTCCTCCAGAAACTCAATTAACAACTCAGAACTGGAATTGGAGCTGTGGCTCAAAGTGGTAGAGTGCTAATCTTGAGCAAATTAACTCAGGGACAGTGCCTAGACCCTGAATTCAAGCCTCACAACTGACAAAATAAAATACTCTATGTGAAGAAGACTAGAAGAGAATTAAAATATGCTTTTGATGAGAAAAACTATGCAAAGGATATGAACATTTATTTTATTGAGAAAAAGAGTAATTTTGTCTAATTTAGAAATTAAAAATATTATTTCAGAATGTAAATGTAAGGCAGGGGAAAAAACACAAGGCAGAAAGTCATTCGTAAGTACTGGAGAGAAATGCAAAGGTTGTATTTTTAGTAAGAAAAGTTGAAAAAAGAAAGTTTTTTTTTCCAATGAGAAAGTTTGTTTGGTAACATAACATGTTTTTCCTAGAAAAGAATGACTAGATTGTTACAGAATGAAATGAAGGAGATATAGGGCAAAACTTAAGCTTGACACAGGCCACCAAGGGCCGACCCTTGGGTGATCTCCTTTGTTTATATTACCTGACTGGCTTCTAAAGAGATTTTATTGCTAATTCTGTTCTGTTGCAGAAATCTAGAAAAAAAGCAGGATCCCTCAAGGAAAGAGGGATTGTGAGACATTGGGTGACAACAACCTATCCTGCAGATAATACATTCTGAGCTGTGACTATCTTGTGCAATTGATTGTCCAGTATTATTGCAAAGTTAAAAAATAAATAAATAGGGGCCGGGAGTTTGGCTTAGTGGTAGAGTGCTTGCCTAGCATTCACGAAGACCTGGGTTCGATTCCTCAGCACCACATACATAGGAAAAAAAAAAGCCAGAAGTGGTGCTGAAGCTCAAGTGGTAGAGCTCTAGCCTTGAGAAAGTCCAAGGACAGTGCTCAGGCCCTGAGCTCAAGCCCAGGACTGGCAAAAAAAAAAAAAAAAAAAAAAGAAAAAATAAATAAATAAAAGGAACTTGCCTCATTCTTTGGAGCTCTAGAGCAAAGATGAGAAACAGTACCAAAAGCAGTTAGATTTGAGTGCATCCTATATAAGAACTTTCTAATAATAAGCCTCATGCCTGTAATCCTAGCTGTTCAGGAGATTCAAATGTGAGGTTCCAAATTCCAAACTGGTTTTAGCAGGAAATTCAGTGAGACAATTATTTCCAGTTAATCAGCAAAATGCCAGAAATGGAGCTGCTGGTAGAATGTCATCCATGAGCAAAAAGCCAAATGACGCTGCCTGGAGCAGTGGCCTGTAACCCTAGCTACTCAGGAGGCTGAGATCTGAGGATCAGGGTTCAAAGCACAAAAGGACGCAAGGTTCAGGGCACAGAGACTCAACTCCAATTAAACTCTAGAAAACAGGAAGTGGGGCTTGGCTCGAGGGTAGGGAAGTGATCTTGAGCTGAAGATCTCAGGGATAGTACCCAGGCCAAGTTCAAGCCCCAGGACACCTCCTCCCCCGCCCCCCCCCCCCCCACACACAATGACAGAAGACACACAGAGTTCAGGACAGAAAGTCAACTACAGCCGTAATTCAAACTCTTAAACACAAAGTTCTTCGAGGAAATTATGATATTTCAGATGGTATATTCTCTTAGGCACCAAATATTAGCAATGCTATTATCTGGGGTCATTCTGTATGTTGTACAGGAGATGTAAACATGCAGAAAAAATCAGGAGCATTTTGTTGTTGTCTTTTGTTGGATTAATTGGTTTGGTCTGCTTCCATTGCTTAATGAGCAACTTCTAGATTTCATGTAATTGGTAAAAGAATAAATATGATCAAATAAATCTTCAAAAACAAAAAAAGGTAAAGTGGGCAAAGGAATAATTTTTCCCATACATGTGTATTAACACCTTAATTAATGCTTCTCAAATTACAAATTTAAATATATGAATGGCAAGGTAGGAAGAAAAAAAGAGTGAAGAGGAAAATTGGGCAGAAAGGATTCCAAGCACCAGACTTCAAGATAGCATGTAGATCACAGAGATGAAAGCATCCTTGTTTGTGGGCTCCCCACCCCCACCCTGCTCTGGGTTACTTTAGTCATTAGTTAGGAATTATTCAGAACAAACATTCTTAGTTTTATTTTCCTTAAGCCTGCCAAAGCCAGTCAGATTCATATGCACAGAATGACCTGTAATACTCAGAGCGATGATGCTGGCAGTTTTATTAGTCTGTCATTTCCATTCTTCTGGTAGCATGCTAGTCTTTATTGAAGACCCCCTACTGTGCTTGATTTATACATTAAGGGTTTTTTTGGGGGGGGCAGCCCTGGGGGCTGTTTACTGTCCTTGGGCTTTCTCAAGGTTAGCAATCTACCACTTGAGCCACAGCACCACTTCTGGCTTTTTCTGTGTATGTGGCACCAAAGTATCAAACCCAGGGCTTCGTGCATGGTAGGAAAGCACTCTACCACTAGGTCACATTCCTGGCCTGCATTAAGTTTTATCACATACAGGAAAAAGTAGTACCTATAGTGATTGGTTTGGGGGATCTTGGAATGTATGTGTGTATATACACACATATATATATGTATATATATATATGTATATACTCTGCATATGTGTGTGTCTTTGTCTCAGATAAGGGTGATGGTTAAATGTAGTTCATAGACGTTTGTGTTGAAAGTTCATATCTAAGTTAACTTCAGTTTAAAAACTGAATGAAGCTATGTCAGAGGCTGACACCTGTAATCCTAGCTACTCAAGACACTGAGATTTGAGGGTCATGATTTGAAGCTAGCCCCTGAAGAAGAGTCTGTGAGACTGTTAACTCCAGTCAATCACCAAAAATCTGGAAGTGAAGCTGTGGTTCAAGTGGTAGAGTATCAGCCTTGAGTGAAAAAGATAAGGGACACTGTGCAGGCCCTGAATGGAAGACAGTACATACATGCACACTGAATTATGACCTACATGTGTTCTTGTGTGTGCAGTCATCCCTCAATCTAGACAGGATTGCAAGACCTTGAGAAGTCAAGTTTTGTGTGTGTGTGTGTGTGTGTGTGTGTGTGTGTGTGTATTGGTGTGTCTGGGCTTGAGAGCTGTCCTAGAGCTGCTGCTGCTGCTGCTGCTTCTTCTTCTTCTTCTCCTTCTCCTTCTCCTTCTCCTTCTCCTCCTCCTCCTCCTCCTCCTCCTCCTTCTCCTTCCTCTTCCTCCTCCTCCTCCTCCTCCTCCCCCCCTCCTCCTCTTCCTCCTCCTTCTTTCTTTTGTACCAGTACTTGGGCTTTTGATCAAAGTGTGTGCTTTACTTCTTGAGCCACACCTCCACTTTCAGTAGTTAATTGGAGACACAAGTCTCAAGTTTCATAGTCATGGACTTTCCTACCTGGGCTGGCTTCAAACTATGATCCTCAGATCACAGCCTCTTGAGTCACTAGGATTACAGGTGTGAGCTACCAGTGCTCTGCTTCTCTTAGCTTTTGAGAACTCAAATTGCAAAATCAGCTTCTCTGTCACCTTATTTGTGCTTGCGTGCTTTTCTGGTTTCTTTCTTTTTTTTATGATGGGGGGGGTTATGGGGCTTTAATTTGGCCTGGATGCTGTCCCTGAGCTCTTCAGCTCAAGGCTATAACCTTATTCCTGGGCCTTGGTGTTGTCCCTGAGCTCTTCGGCTCAAGGCTACTGGCCTACCCTTCCCATGCCTCACTTCTCATTTTCTAGAAGTTAAATGGAGATAAGAGTCTCAGGTCCTTTTGTGCTAGGAGCAAGCTTTGAACCTTGATCTTCAGATCCCAGCCTCCTGAGTAACTAGGATTTACAGGCGTGAGCCACCACACCCAGTTGCCTGCATGCTTTTCATTCCAAACGCCACTGCCCTTTGATGGGGATTTGGGAAACATTTGCTTTCTTCATGCTGATTTTTCATTTCCTGCTGAAATTGAGCTCCCAGCTCTGAGCAGCTCCATAGAAACTAGGATCCGTTAACCAGGCTCCCTGTAAGTCAGAAAATGGGAGCCAGACTCTCTTTCGCATCTCAGGACACTGGAATCATTTCCCTTCCTGGGCAGATGAAAGGATGAGGTCATGGCACAGGACGGAATGGTAGAAAAACACAGTCTTCTAGAAGCTGAGACCAAATATTCATCTCAGAAGAAAACATCCTGGAGGCCAGGTTTTAATCAACCATCTTAAATCAATCACTGATGGCAGTCTGTCTGGATTTCCTCTGAAATATACAACATACATTTTATTTGCCAATGAGAATTCCCAGGAATGTCAAGGTGAAAGAGCAAATTGCATCTTAGTGATAAGACTCACCAAAGGAATTTAAAAACATAAATAAATAGGATGTTTCATGTTTATCTTTGGCAATTTGGTATTTTTATAGGTTTGCACTTGTAATCCTAGTTACTGATCTGAGGATTAAGGTTTGAAGCCAGCTCAGGTAAGAAAGTCTGCAAGACTCTTGTCTCCATCAAAAAAAGACAGATGTAGAGCTGTGGTTCAAGTGGCTTTGAACAAAATAATGAAGGGACAATGCTCAGGTAGTTCAAGCCCCCAGTAGTGCAAACTCACACACACACACACACACACACACACACACACACACACACACACACACACACACACACACACACACCAGGATCTACAGCAGCTCATCAGTCTCCTTGAGCAGTTACATCTTGGGCTCCTGGATGAGGGGCCCAGCTCAGATCATGGGAAATTAGGGTTGTATGGCCCGCAAGCTTCTAGGCTGGCCCGTCCAGCAATACAGCCCTATCAACCCCGAGGGCTGGAGAGCTAATGGGAAGATAACTCAGTGACTTCTGCCTTCTGCTCCTGTCTAGTTTGTAAGTTTACTTGTTGGACTAATAGCCCCCACATTGCTCTGCCAGTCCCCCACAAAAGTACATTGCTGGTGAATTTAAGACTGCAACTTTTCCTTATTCTGTATTCATTCAAAGTTCTTCTTAGACTGCATTTAAAGAGCATTTTTATGGTCCCAGCAAAATGGAGAAGAAAAGAATAGAAGTTTACCATCGGCCCCATCTTCTCCCTCAGTTATGGTATTACTAACATCTCCCGCTCGAGTGGAGTTTTTGTAACAATGGATGAGCTTGCATGGCTGCGTCAAGTGTCACAAGTCTAGAGCTGGCCTTGAAGCTTGCCCTTGATGTGATATGTTCTGTGGCTTTGAACAAGCTTATGAGGCCATCTACCAACAGTTTCCACTGCTCTAAGCAACTTCTGCACTTTACTCTTGCCTTCCTCTACCCCTTGCTTCTGATGTTTTGACTCTCTTTGTTTGGCATAAAGCCACACGGTGGAAGCCACATGATTTAGAGTCCTTACAGACTGCTTCTTTCATGTAGTGGGTTATGACAGGTGCATTATTTGGGAAGGGGCTATATTTCTACCCCCCTCCTATGCAACTTGTATGACATAGTGTCAGCGAAGATCCTGTTGCAGGTACTATAAAGCCAGGACATGACAACAAGATTTGGTTAGATTTTGCATCCACAGTTGCCAGCCGTCTTGGTTGTTTCTCAACGAACGCAGCTTGAGGAACGGCCTTCATGTCATTGAAGCATCTCGGAATGTAGTCCTCATGGAGTCACTATGCAAATTATGTCTTCTCGAGGCCCATGAACCAGCGGCTAATGTTAAAAGGAAACCGGTTGCTTTAGACAACAGCATCTTGAACTCTTAGTGATGACAAGGCAGCTTGAGTACTGCCGGACAGCACAAGATGAATTCTGGGGGTCATGATGTTGTACAGCCAGCACTGTGAAGCTCTCAGATACCGGGGAGAGACAGGCAGTGGGGTACAGGCACAACACCTCCTTTGGTTCTCACATTGTTACTATAACCTAATCCATGGGATCTGCTGTTGTTATTCTCCACCTCCCCTCCCCCGCCCCGACACACACACATTTTCTCCAAAGTGCGGGAACATGGAGGTGTCCAGGGCCTTCAGAACACCAAAGGGAACCTTTGCGACTGACCAAAGATGGGTGCAGAGGACTGGGGTGAGGAAAGGGAGATTGAAGGGGAAACTGTCCTCAGGGACTCTGGGCCTCACCAGGATACAAGTGTTTGAGGGTATTTGATTCCTAGTGGGGCAGGCTAGTAAGAGAAAATGAGACATGAAAACCAGGAGCCAAGAATCAGATGCTAATTCTGTGTTAATGAGTAGCTTTAATCAAGCTGCCAATCAAAGCACACGGACACTATTTTATTGTTTTATTTTACTTTAAGCTTCAACTCCTTCATAAGCTGCAGCATTTAATAAAAAAATTATAATAAAAGGAGGGCAGGCAAGAGTAGCTCTCTTCCTCTGACCTTGTCTCCTTGTTCAAATAATTTAGTGTGCTCTGGGAACTGAGCAAAGATATCTTTAAAAAAAAAAAAGACATTTATCCTAGGAAAAAGACGCTTGGGAGAATGACCCCTCTGGGTACAAAAAGTGTTTGTGAAGAAAAGTGTTTCTCAAGGATAGATACCAGTCTTGAAGGAAGCTCCTAGTAGAATACATCCTTTGTTTAAAGGCATACTCAAACATCTATGTCATAATGACCCAAAGTTAATGTGCAGATCAACTTTGAAATCACTGGGTGCAACTGATAAAAAGGGTAACAGCAAGAATGACAGAATGTAACCAAATGTCAGAACAAGGAAGGCATTCATGCAAAGGTGATTTGAGCCAAACTCCAACTCACTTTTTCCTCACAAATAATGGGGATGTTAGAAGATTCACCGAACCTATTATCAGATGTGCTCGCATCCAGGTGTGGGTAAGGTACTGTCACTCTATCTTTCCTTTGCCTTACTTTACTAATGAAGTTACTTAGTCTCTACCTCTAGGTGTCTTCCGATTTTTTTTTTTTTTTTTTGCCAGTCCTGGGGATTCAACTCAGGGGCTTAGCGCTGTCCTTGGGCTTTCTCAAGGCTAGAGCTCTACCACTTGAGCCATAGCACCATTTCTGGCTTTTTTTTATGTATGTGGTACAGAGGAATCGAACCCTGATCTTTGTGCATGCTAGGCAAGAACTCTACCATTAGGCCAAACTCCTGGCCCAACATTCTAGTTTTCACTAAGAGAGTCCAGTAAGCTCTTAGGCAAACCAAGAAATTTGGTCACTTGACCTGATCTTTGTGGGTTCAAGATGAATCTACCAACAGAGCCCCCTCCCCCAAAAGAGGGACAACTACAGAGGGGGCATAAAAGGAGAGGTGGCACCTCAGAATGGTACCTCAGGTGGCACCTCTCCTATATATATATGTTCTCCTGTATGTTATGATTTTTTTCCTTTTTTGTTGTAATTAATAGAAGGGTTACATTATATTTGCCAGATAGAAGGTGCATTACTTCACAAACATTGATACCCTTTCTCATGGTTTGGTCCCCATTTCCCTCCCCCCACCCCTCACCCCTCATCTTGTTTTCCCCCTCACGTTATGATGTTTTAAGGTGGTCTGCCAGGAGTGAGAGGAATAGGAGTGCAAAGCTGAGAGGTTTTGGACAAGCTGATTCTCCTTACCCTGGCAGGTATTTGTATACAGTGTGGCTTTAGGAACCAGGCGCTTATTCCAGCCTCCAGGATCACACAGGATGTCTGCCTCTCCAGCTTTAATAAGAATAGTCATGGTTTTCATCCAGTTTGGCTATTTGTCGCATGCTTCCATGACCAAAGAGATTCTCTGGGTTCTGAGCATTCTCAGACTTAGAGAAGGCTGGAGTCTGTGGGTGTACCACTTAGAACACACACGTCTTGTCTGAGCGGAGCAGCTAAGCAGTGTGGGGCCTGATTAGTATTTGAATGGGAGAAAGCTGGAAGGTTCTACAATTCACAGATTAGTAAACTCAGATTCTGTCAGGGGAAGTCCCAAACCTTGGGTTATCCCAAAGGGAAAGTAGCTTGTCTGTTTCTCCTCAACCTTCTCATCCATTCGGGGTTCCGATTCCTTTCATGTCCACAGGATCCATTTTATTCCAGACATCAGAAGAGAAACAAGCTTTCTTTAACACTTGTGCTTTCTTCCTGTGTTCTATATTCGGCCCTTCAGGTTGGCAACTAAACCTTGCTAGGCAGTCTCCAAGTACTACATTTGCATTCCATTTCCATGGTTTTGATATTTTCCCCTTTTCAGAACCAATTTCATTAAATATATTTGAACAATTTCAGTCATGAACTAAAAAATAAATAAAAGACCAGGATGTTCACACTTTAAATGTTCAACATTCAGAATCCAATTTCTTTATTCACATTGCTTATTATCATCCCCAAACAAGAGAGGGTCTAATGGCAGCAGATTCATTAGATGAGTAATTCTCATTGTGTAAAAGACACTGACAGGACTTTATTGAGATAGCACATTTAAAGTACATTGTAATAAAGCTGACAAACCTATCAACAATCAGCATGCGGGCATTTAAAAAAGCCAAGGGAGGCTGAGAGCGTAGCCTAGTGGTAGAGTGCTTGCATCGCATGCACAAAGCCCGGAGTTCGATTCTTTGGTACCACATGCACAGAACAAGCTGGAAGTAGCTGTGTGGCTCAAGTTGCAGAGCACTAGCATTGAGCAAAAAGTGTTCAAGGACAATGCCCAGGCCCTAAGTTCAGGTTCAACTGGCAAATTTTTTTTTTAAATGATTCAAAGTAGAACGCTTGCCTTGAGGCTCAGGGATAGCACTCAAGCCCTGAGTTCAAGCCTCAAGATGGGGAAAAAAATCAGCAAACTACTGGTTGGTTTATGTTTAGAATCCTAGCTACTCAGGAGGCAGAGGTGCAAGGATCACAACTTGAAGCCAGCTAGGGCAGACAAGTCCATGAGACTCAGTTAACAACCAAAAAGCCAGAAGCAGAACTTTGGCTCAAGTGGTAGTGTGCCAGCCTTAAGTAAAAATGTTAAGCAAGGGCTCAGGGTCCTGCGTTTAGACTCCAGGATTGGCATAAAAATAGACGACAGATGATAGATGTATAGACAGACAGACAGACAGACAGACAGACAGAAATTGAAGCTAGTCAACGCCCCAGATCCATGAAATATACTTTATTCATTTGTTTTCAGTTGATGTAATAAAATACTGTGGCTAAATATTTTACAAAAAAAAAATGAGGGTTTGGGCTAGAATATGGCTTAGTGGTAGAGTGCTTGCCTAGCATGCATGAAGCCCTGGGTTCAATTCCTCAGTTTTACATAAACTTAAAACAGAAGTGGTGCTGTGGCTCAAGTGGTACGGTGCTAGCTTTGAGCAACAGAAGTTCAGGGACAGTGTCTAGGCCCTGAGTTCAAGCCCTGGAACGCACGTACACACACACACACACACACACTCACAGCAGGGCTGCGATATCTAGAATATAGTCCTGTTTGGTGGTCAGTAGCCACAGGGGAGGAGAAGCCAGGACTTGTCACTTGTCACTTGTATCACTGGTGGAGAACCAGGCCATTGACAGGTACCAGTAGCGTCTCTCTGCTTGGCTTTCATATTTTATCATCCTTAATTAAAAAGAAATCTGAAATCCAAAATAAGTCAAACTCTGAAAAATTTTGATGTCATACATCTAGTGATTCAAGACTGGCACATGGTACACAACTGTAATCCCAGCTACTTGAAAAGCAGAAATAGGAGGATCTCAACTTCAAAGCCAACCTGGGCAAAAGTTAATGAAATTGTATCTCAAACACAAAATAAAAGCCAAAAAGTTGCCTAGGACAAGGAGGGTAGGGTAGTAGAATAATTACCTACTAACATGAGACCCTGTGATCAATTTCCAGTACTGAAAAAATACCAATAAAAAATTGGTACTGAAATGTTCATACACTTTGTGCACAAAATTGTAAAAAAAAAAAAGTAATGTAACACATAATGTTACGTAGTGTTGCATGCCTGTATTTTTGGAACTTGGGAGACTGAGGCCGAAAGATTGTAAGTTCAAAACTAGCCTGGCCTAAATAGTCTTGCTTCAAAACATAACAACTTGCACCAAAAATACTTACAATTACTTTCAGGCTTTGTATATGAGGAGCATATAAAATATAAATAAATTTTATGTTTAAACTTGAGTCCCATTTTCAAGATACTGCATTACTCATATGTAATCATATGCAAATATTTTAAAATCTTAAAAAAAAAAAAGAAGGAATCCAAGATCCAAGACATTTCTAGTCCAAGCATTTTGGCTAAGAAATACTCAGCTGGTGTGCAGAATCCATCAGCAAAGCTAACTTGTAGCCCCACAAAGTTCTTAGGACTATTCTCTTTATTTTGAGTTTACCCATTTTATGTCTCTGTAGAGAAGACCTTTGAGTGATAACCTAAAAATTATTTCTAGCTTTAATTTGAACTTGTTTTCTTTTTACTTTTGTTCTTGTTTCTGTTTGCCAGTCCTGGGGCCTGAACTTAGGGCCTGGGCACTGTCCTTGAGCTTTCTCAAGTCTAGTGTTCTACCACTTGAGCCACAGTACCACTTCAGGCCTTTTTTTTCTGTGTATGTGGTTTTGAGGAATTGAACCCAGGGCTTCATGCATGCTAGGCAAGCATTCTACCACTGGGCCACACACTTGACCCTTGAACTTGTTTTCTATTGAGTCTTTATCTAGGAGAAAGTTGGCTTTTGGTCTAAACTGAAATGGCTTGTGACTCTACTTAATTTATTTTTATTTTATTTATTTATTCATTTATTATTTCTTTGTTGTTATTATAAAGGTGATATAAGAGAGATGACAGTTACATAAGTCAGGTAATGAGTACATTTCTTTTTTTTCTTGTCTTGGGCTTGAGCTCAGAGCCTGAGCACTCAAGGCTAGAGCTCTACCACTTGAGCCATAGCATCACTTCCAGCTCTTTTTTATGTATTTGGTACTGAGGAATCAAATCCAGGTCTTTGTGCAGCAAGGCAAGCACTCTACCACTAGGCCAAACTCCTGCCCATGAGTGAGTACATTTCTTTTTGGACAATGTCACTCTTTCCCTTACTCTCTCTCAATTTTCTCTCCTATCCCCACCCCCATCCACAAGTGGCATAGTTCATTTTCTTTTCCTTTTCTTTTTTCTTTTTTTTTTTTTTGCCAGTCCTGGGGCTTGAACTCAGGGCCTGAGCACTGTTCTTAGATTTTCTCAAGGTTAGAGCTCTACCACTTGAGCCACAACACCACTTCTGGCTTTTTTTTTAATGTATTTGGTACCAAGGAATTGAACCCAGGTCTTTGTGCACACTAGGCAAGCACTCTACCACTAGGCTAAACTCCCAGCCCCTCTTTTTCTTTTTCTATTCTTTTTTCTTTTTCTTTTTTTTTTTGTTGGCCATGGGGCTCGAACTCTGGGCCTGGGCATTGTCCCTGAGCTCTTCAGCTCAAGGCTACTGCCCTACCCCTTGATCCACAGTGCCACTTTTGGTTTCTGGTGAGTAGTTGGACATGAGTTTCACAGACTTGGGGGTGGGGGGAGGGAAATGGGGACAAAAACATGAGAAAGTGTAGCAATGTTTGTAAAGCAATGCACCTTCTATCTGGCAAATATAATGTAACCCTTCTATTAATTACAATAAAATATATTTAAAGAAAAAGTCTCATAGACTTTAGTGCCTAGGCTGGCTTTGAACCATGATCCTCAGATCTCAGTCTCCTGAGTAGCTAGGATTACAGGCCTGAGCCACCGTGCCCAGCTTGTATAGTTTATTTTCAACATAGTGTCTAATAAGTACCACTGCTGTATTTGTACACTTAATTTATTTAAATTCATACTCCCCCCTTCCTTTTCTTCTTTCTTTCCTTCCTTCTTTCTCTCTCTCTGTCTGTCTCTTTCTCTGTCTCTCTGTCTCTGTCTCTCTGTCTCTCTGTCTGTCTGTCTCTCTCTCTCTGTCTCTCTCTGTCTCTCTCTCTCTTTCTTCTGTGGGTCATGGGGCTTGAACACAGGGCCTAGGTGCTGTCCCTGAGCTCTTCAGCTCAAGACTACCGCCCTATCCCTTGAGTCACAGTCCCACTTCCCATTTTCTCATGGTTAATTGGAGATAAAAATCTCACGTTCTTTAGTTCCCGGGCTGGCTTTGAACCTGACCCTCAGATCTTAGTCTCCTGAGTAGCTAGGATTACAGGCGTGAGCCCCAGTTTCCCCCCTCTTTCTTATCCCTACTCTTTTTTTTTTTCTCATGGTATCCCCCAGGATTGTCATTCCAAAGATTCAAGTAACATGTGCCAGCAGTCACCAACTCAGAAAAAATTCATCAGACAGACAATTACAGAGGGTCTCTCCAGGTTCTAACTGTTCTCTCCCTCCCTCTCTCTCTCTCTCTCTCTCTCTCTCTCTCTCTCTCTCTCTCTCTCTCTCTCTCTCTCTCTCTCTGTCTCTCTGTCTCTCTCTGTCTTCTCTCTCTCTCTCTCTCTCTCTCTCTCTCTCTCTCTCTCTCTCTCTCTCTCTCTCTGTCTCTCTCTGTCTTCTCTCTCTCTCTCTCTCTCTCTCTCTCTCTCTCTCTCTCTCCTCCCCTCCTCCTCCCTCGCTCCCTGAGCCTCAGCTGCCCAATCGCTTCTCTGAATGTCCTTGATATTTATTTAGCCTGAATTCTATGCGCCTGTACCAGACTTGCCAGCTCAGCAGTATTCCTACTTCCATTAAGGCAAGGGTCACTTTGTTCTCTGCTGGCATCGTCAATAAACATTAGCTAATTGATTGATCTTATGAGGTCTTGGCGTTTAGAAAAAAGCTTGATGAATGTGCCCTGTAATTACCATCATTTATTGCTCCTGTCATTTCTAAGTTTTTCTTATGGCAGAGTTCAATTTTACCATGATCCATTTTATTTGGAATTTTGTCATTTTTGTTTTTATGAGATAGGATCTCATAAAGCCTGTGGTTTCAGGCTGGCTTCAAATTCATGAGCCTCCTGCCTCAGTCTCCCAGGTGCTAGAATTAGCACACTGTATCACCATCACCACCCAGCCAATCTGAAGTATAATGTGGCCTCTCTACACAGAGTTTTATACTGCAACCAGAACTGACATGAGGGGCAAGCTTTGCACATGCACACACACATGCTTGTTCTGGGGCTTGGACTCAGGGCCATACAGTCTTGCCTGGCATTTTCTCTTAAAGCTGGTGCTCTACCACTGAGCCATGCTTCTACTTCTGGTCTTTTGCGGGTTAACTGGAGATAGGAGAACTATGGATTTTTCTGCTAGCATTGGCTTTGCACCTGGATCTTTAGATCTCAGGTTCCTGGGTAGCAAGGAGTACGTGCATGAATCTCCGGTGTCCAGTACCTATGGTAGTTTTGAGTCTTCTGCTGGCTCCTCTCCTTGATGAAATGATACCTTTTTCAGGCAGCGCCACAAACTTAATGCCCAGCACTAAGTCATCAGTAAAGACTGGTGAATCAGAATGGGGCTCAAGTGCTCAGTTTGCAAAGCCTGACATGAATCAATTCTTCACTTTTTTCCCCCTCCAGACAGTGGCATCTAGACTCAGCCAGTTTATTTCTGTTGAAAGCCTCCAGATCTTAAAAGGCAAACTTACACCAAATTTTCTCTTTAGCACACCAGGTGTCAGTTTCCATGAAGTTTATTTCTATCTGCAGAGCTTCTGCTCATCCTGGCAACCCACACATCCTCAGCTACACTGGGCCACAGAGATGTAGGTCACTGTTCACAATACAAGTAGAAATATTAAGTGGGCCTTGATGGCTCTCACCTGTAATTCTAGCTACTCAGGAGGCTGAGATCTGGAGACTCAAGTTTCAAAGTCTGTCTGAATAGAAGGTCTTTGAGAATCTATCCCCAAATAACTAGCAAAAAAACCAAACCAGGCGGGAGGCATGGCTCAAATGGTATAGCACTAGCCATGAGCAAGAAAGCTAAGCAAGAGCACAAAGCTCTAAGTTCAAGCCCCAGTACTGGCGCACACATAGGCATGCATACACACATAGACATGTACACATATGCACGCATGCATGTGCACACACACACACACACACACACATACACACACACACACACACAAAGCCACATTTAGCTATGTGGCTAATGCCTGAAACCCTACCTAATTGGGAAGCTAAGATCAGAAGGATTGTAGTTCAAGGCCAGTCCAGGTAGAAAATTTTTCAAGGCCCGTTTACAAAGACATATATGCCTGTTTCTCTTGCTACACAGGGAGCCTAACCTAGGCAGATGACACGCAGATGCATGCCAAGGCATGAGAGACCCTACCTCAAAACAACCAGCAGAGAGCAGGGCTAGAGGCATGGTAAAAATGCTTGCCTAGCAAATGTGAGACCCTGAGTTTTATCTCCATGACTGTTAATGAATTTATTAAGAAAAGAATGTCACTATAAGAAATTTTCTGAACACCATCATCTGAGGTTGTATTGAACACAATCAGAAAAGAGGCTGTGCCAGCGTGAGATCTTAGTTTGGCTGCTGAAACCTGTGATAAACTAACCATTCTCCTCAACGCACCTTGTCAATGGCCCCTCTGGAAGGACAGTAGGAGAGACCCCCAACACACTTGAAAATCTATATTTGGACCCTTCTAGGGGTCACCCAGGGAATTGGTGAGAAAGGAATTCATCTGTATAACGGTGGTCCATGCAGGACTTTGCAAACCTTTCTCGTGGAGAAGTTCAGAATATGCCACTTGGAGGATGGAATGTTTATTTTGATCTGAAGACAGATGAGAAAAAGCAGAGTCAGGAAGTGGTATTTGCCTGAAAGCAGGACATAAATTTGTATAGGTATCCATTTGCTATGGGGAAGGACAAACAGATTAAAGAGGTAACTGGGCACAAGAAGAACCTACAGGTTTCCAGGAGCTCATTGCTCATACCTGTAACTCTAATTACTTGGGAGGCTATGATCTGAGGATTACAATTCAAAGCCAGACAAGGCAGACAAATCCATAAGGATCTTATTTCCAATTAACCATCAAAAGGCTGGAAATAGAACTGTGGCTAAAGTGGTAGAGCACCAGCTTTGAGTAAAAAAATCAAGTCAGGACAAGAGTTCAAGAAATACACACACACCGGGGCCGGGAGTTTGGCCTAGTGGTTAAAGTGCTTGCCTAGTATGCATGAAGACCTGGGTTCGATTCCTCGGTACCACATACATAGAAAAAAGAAATACACACACACACACACACACACACACACACACACACACACACACACACACACACCCCCCCCCCCTCTCTGGGGCAAGTCTTTCTAAGTAGGCTTCTCTATTGGTTTCCCATGTGTACTTGCTTTTCAACTTACAAAAAGGTTAACAGCCCAATAAACCCTTCCTAAACTGAAAACAGTTACTTAAAAATGACTCACCACAGAAGAATTCTAAGTCAAGCCATTATTAACATAAGTAAGGTACTGTCTTCTCCTGTGTAATCCTAGCCACTCACGTGACTGAGATCTAAGGATCCAAGTTTGAAGCCAGTCTCTCTCTCTCTCTCTTTCTTTCTGCTTGTTTCGTCCTCTCCCCCGCTTCTGCTGAGTTTTTATTACTGAAGCAGTTAACTGTATGTCATTTTATATCTAGCAAGGGAAAATGAAACTTATGAGTCTAGTTGCTTTGGACTTTGGGAGATAGACATCTACTTCAGAGGAGTATTATTACCTGGTGGCAGGGGTGGAGAAGTTACAGACAGTATCGAGGAACATACCAGGTTCTGAGACAGGTTTACCCAAAGGGCAGTGCGAGACTACAGAGCGGTGGGGAAATGTCTGCCAAACTGAGAGCTGAAAGCTTTTTTTTTTTTTTTTTTTCTGGTGCTGATTCTGAGGTTTGAACTCTGGGACCAGGCACTGTCTCTGAGCTTTTTTGCTCAAGTCTAGCTCTTTACCATTTGAGCTACAGCTCTACTTCCATCATTTTGGGTGGTTAAATTAGAGATTTACTTGCCTGGATGGCTTTGGACTGGATCTTCACATCTCAGCTTCCTAAGTAGCTAGGATTGTAGGTATAGGCTTGAAGACATTTTTATAATAAACACTTGAGAACTGAAAACAAGCTGTCTACACTGCATCTATATTGGCTGTAGATAAGAGGAGTAAGGCTTCACACATGAAGGAAATGTAGAAGAGAAGAGGGTTGTTGATGAGAAGTACCCATTGCTTCTGAATGAGCTGGGGTTGGCAATGCAGAATGTCAACAAAGAGGTACAAGTGTCTTGGTGGTCAGCCATCAGTGAGTATAAGTTAAGGTTCCAACAGAGAGGCAGGAATGTGAAGTAATTTTCCATTGGTTTCTACCCACAGTTGTTAACTGATAATTATCTCCCTACCACTACCACCCCCATCCCTGGCTCTGGGGATCTGATTTAAGACATCTCTGAATGTTTCTGTTATTCTTTTATTTTTTTTTCAACGTCTTAGCCTCTCAGAAGGCTAGCAATGATGGGTCTGGATGGAACTTTTCTAACTCATATGACTAAGAGAACGTGCTCTGAAGCTCTGAAATGGGAGGAAAGAAAGATGACTAGTGCAAAATCACTCTTGTGTAACCATTTGATAAATCCAAGGCAGAAAAAGACATACATAATCCCTAACTTCCTGGCCAATACACCAAATGTTACCAGAAAGTTTAGGGCAGTTAAACAACCTCGATTCTTGCATGGAACAAGAGAAGAATTCGCGCATGGGACAAATATAAGTAAAGGTGATGGGGAAGTGTATAAGAAAGAAATATGACAGAGAAAGGGGGCACATGGCAGAGGTATACCATGAAGAGAGAGAGCTTCAGCCCACTGTCACCGTCTTGGCCACCTTTCTCATATCAGAGATTGGCCTTGAGTTAAATAGGGACATTTGAAGTCCTTGAAGATGGTTTTCTGATCCTTGGATCCTCCTTTCTGATGGTTGTAAGGTTATGAAACCAGAGATTTACTGTTCCATCCTTATTTCCCCATTCTTTTGTAGCCTCCTGTCCCTATTTGTCAGGCAGCTTTGGGGATATCAGTTTATCCTGCCACTGCAAGCATCTACTAATGCATATTACCTGTATCTAAAATTTAGCTCTACAGCCTACTGTATAATATTAGATAAGGTAGTTAGCATACGTGAGCCTCATTTTCCTTGCCTGTTACATGGGCCCATGCACTGACTATATGTCTGTTTCCCTGGTGATCTATGCCAGAGGGTCATACCAGCTCTGCCATTCCTGGGCCTGGCCTCCGGTGGGCACGGCCCAGGCTCTGAGCAATGACTCTGAGCTAAAATGCTCCAGCCTCCCTCTGAAGTTTGGTTTGCCTGGAAAGTGTTCTGAAGACTTCTACCTCTGATATCTTTCTCTCCTCCCTCTACACGCTGTGTGGTCCATTTTCACAGAACTTGGACAACAGAGGGAGGTGAAGGATCAGAAAAGAGAAAGCCAGAATGACCGAGTTAAAATTCCAACTGCACATTTTTTTTTAATGTGGAAGAAAATTAATTATAAGGCAAGAAATCTTCCAGCTAGAGAAATCCAAATTAATTTTTTTTCTACTTTGGGTCTAATTTTATCTTTACCAATTTTCTGGCTTTTGTTTGCTGAGACCTTGGTAAACATGAATTATACAGTCACGTGGATCACTAGAGGGGAAGCCACAGCTCTTCAGGAAGGCCACATAAATATTTCTTAAAGTGTAATCAACATTACAAGGTAAAGTAGTAGAGCACTTGCCTGGCATGCATGAGGCCCTAAGTTAAATCCACAGTACCTTAACAGCCACAGCAACCATACCAATGTGGTTAACATGTTCTAATTTAGGAAAAACAGTCAGCATGCCTCAATAATCTAAGAGAGCTCACTTGTTATGGCTAGATTCTGACGCTCTGATTTAGGGGGCTTTGGGTGTGGTCCTGGGTCTTTGAGATGAGTACTTGGCCTTACCTCAGTATACAGTTAATGTCTACCCAGCTGTATTATAAAAATCTAAGGCTGAACCACTTTTTGCAGCCCAGGGATTTGCCCTGAAGAATTCCGTGTTTACAGCATCTTCAGTTTGCCATCATTTAACTTACTTGTTGTTTTTTTTTTTTACTTTCAATATTCTTTTTTAAAATATTTTTATTGTAATTAATAAAAGGGTTACATGATATTTGCCAGATAGAAGGTGCATTAATTAACGTACATTGATACCCTTTCACATGTCTTGGTCCCCATTACCCACCCCCCCACCTTCCCATCTTGGTTTTCCCCCCTTCCCTATCCAATTTCAAATAACCAAATACAAATATATCCAATATATCAGATAACAAAGTGAGATACTGTAACAATATGAGATAACCAAGGGACAGCAAAAGAGATGAGAGATAACATAGTACATTAAGGACAACAATCATTCATTATATGGCTTTTGTTTCAGTATCCTAGAGGTCCTTTCACTTAGCTTCATACTATACGGCCTTATGTATCTAGGTTTTGCTCTATTGCAAATCTCTGCTAGGAGAGCCCAAGGTTTCTACTGATTATGACAAATGAGGGAAACCATTGAGCCTAACTTCTTTGAGTCTGGCTTACTTCACTTAATATGTTTTTTTCTAAGTCCTTCCATTTCCTAACAAATGGGGCGATGTCAAAAAGAGATCTCTCAGGCTGTAAGTCACCAATAGAGCTGGTAACTTTTCCATAAGTTTGAAATATTCCCAGAGCTGGCAGTGTAGCTTAGCATGGAACCCAGGTGTGTTTGATTATATATAAACACACACACACACACACACACACACACACACACACACACACACATACATATCGGAAGTGGAGCTGTGTGCAAAACGGATGATGGCTAGCCTTGAGAAAAACAGTTCAGGGATAGCAACCAGCTCTCAGGTCCTTTTGTGTTCAGGCTCGCTTTGAACCGAGATCCTTCGATCTCAGCCTCCTGAGTAGCTAGGATTTCAGGCGTGAGTCACCTCACCCAGCTTTATTTCATTTTTTTATGAGACAGAGTTTCATTGTATAACCCACGCTGACCTTGAACTCAAAATCCTGTCAAGTGCCAGAGTGACTGTCCTGGACTGCCCATACCCAGTGAGTTTGCTGCCATCTGCAGCTAAATGCAAGCCTTCCCTGATATATTTCTTATGTTATGGTCTCGTTTCTTGGTGGCACTCCATAGTCTCCATGGCAGAAAACCCTCGTGAGATATACTTCTTGAGTGCTAGAGCTCCACTCCAGATTGCCCTAAGTTTTGTTCAATGAAGAACAGTACCTTGGAAGGACTTCCTTCAACAGCACTGCCTCAAGTCTGCCCCGAAGACCTGGCAAAGAAAACAGAAGCCTTCCCTTGGAGGAACACAATGGACTGACAAGTGATCCCTAGACTGCCTTCCTCAGTCCTGCCTAAGGAGCCAAGGGTGCAGATGAAGCAACAAGACAAAGTCCCGCAGCAATTTACCCTTTTCAGTCCCCTGGGGAGCCAGTTGTCTGCAGCCAATGAACTTATGGGCATTAGTGTCCCTGGAGCAGGTGACAAATTGCCTCCTGCTCATTATAGATATAACCAAAATGCCTGAGCTCTCACAGAGACTCCAGTTAACCCCTCACTGTCCACTTCTGGAGGGTTTTCCCATGAAGCAAGTGTCTTGACCGACCTCTGAGTTAGAGAGTAAGGGGAAATTGGAGAGAAAAGAGCAAATATGTTTTAGGTTGCATTATGGATGTCAATCTGAGTGGCCTCAATTTAGAGGGAGACAAACAGACAGACACAGACAGAGAGACAGAGAGAGGGAAGATATCCCTAGACTGATTGCTACTATTGTTCCTCATCATCTAGTGCCCAAAGAGCTAGCAGAATCCACAAACTTTTTAGTCTCTCTAAAGCTTTAAATATGATGTCCATGAATGTGTTGTCATAAAGCCCTTGAGTATACATAGCGTCTTGTTACGCCACACGTCTTATAACACAAACACTATATAGCTCTCTAAAGAAACATCATACTAAGAAAAATGAGGAGGGCCAAGCCTTCGTGGCTCATGCCTATAATCCTAGCTACCCAGGAAGATGGGCTCCAAGGGCCGTGGCTTGAAGACAGCCAAGGCAAACATACCCCAGGTTTATCTCTAACCAGCAAACAGATAGAAGTGGTGGGGTGGCTCAAGTAGTACAGTGCCAGCCTTGAGCAAATAAAGAGCTAAGGGACAGTGCCCAGGCTGGGATTAAAGTCCCAGTACCAGGACACACACACACACACACACACACACACACACACACACAGAAATGATACACAAAAAAATATGGAGTTTACAGCCATACCACAGTGAACATGCCTGATCTCATCTGATCTCAGAAGCTAAGCAGTGTCAGTCCTGGTTAATACTTGGGAGAAAAATATAGAGGAGAATGAGGCACTGGTGTCTCCCACCTGTCATCCTAGCTATTCAGGAGGCTGAGATCTGAGGATCACAGTTTGAAGCCAGGCCAGGCAGAAAAGTCTGTGAGACTCCTATCTCTAATAAACTACTCAGAAAAAAAGCCAAAAGTGGTACTTTGACTCAAGTGGTAGAACTTAAAATGGTAGAGCACAAAGAGGCTCAGGGACAGTGCCCAACCCCAGGACCAGGAAACAAAACAAAACAAAAATATGTGAATCCAGGCACTGATGACTCATACCTGTAATCCAACATACTTCCAACATACTCAAGAGACTGTGAGATAAGGATCATAGTCCAAAGAGAGCCCAGACAGGAAACTCCCTGAGACCCTTATCTCCAATTAACCACCAAAAATCTAGAAGTGGAGCTGTCACTCATGGAGGAGAGAGCTAAGCTGGAACGAAAGAGCTCAGGGATAATACCCAATTCCTGAGTTTAAGCCCCAGGACAGGTACAAAAGTTTTTAAAAAGAAAAGGACAAAAAAAAATCCCATGTGAGAGTAGGAGGCCTTGAATTCAAGCCTCACTATCTACAAAGAAAAAAAATTAAGAAGAGGATTAAAGTACACTACAGTTTTGGCCAAGAAGACGAATGAAGCCAAACAAAAATGCCAGAAAACAGATTGCCAAAAGATAAAGGCCACCTTCCCTAATAGCTTCTACTTATAAAGTCAAAAACAAAAATCTTTACAAGTAACAAATGAATGAGTAGACCTCAAAGAATAGACTGTTACACCACAAACCACACTGGTCATAGAAGCATAGAAAAACACTCTGGTGACTAGCTGGCCCCCTTGCCTGTTGACATCAGAGGCAGGGCTAAAGGGGCTGGGGCGACAGTTCAGTGATGGGCTCCTTGCCAAACATGTGCAAAGCCCATGCGTTCAATTCCTAGCACTATAAAAAGAACCAAAACAATAACAAAGAAAAAAAGAAACAAAACAGTGAGCAGAGCTGCGTGCTGGTGGCTTACATCTGTAATCCTAGCTACTCAGTTCACCTGGATTTGGGGAATCACAGTTCAAAGTCAGCTGGGGCGAAAAGTCCATGAAACTCTATCTCCCAATCAACAAGCAAAAAGCTGGAAGCATGTCTCAGGTAGTACTTGAGACAGCCAGAAAAAGGTCAAGGTGCTGAGTCAAATCTTGATACTCGCTTTAAAATAAGAACTTTGGGGCTGGAAAAGCTGTCTTATCACCAGTTTAGGAACTCAAGTCCTTGCCTCAAAGTCTTCAGAGAAAAAAAATGAGTAATTTTGATATTTTTCCTAACCACACACGGACTGTTCTAAATAGTGGCACATGCACTATCATCTAGAGGAAAAAATAATATCCAGATGCCTGCTCTGTTCTGTGCTTTATACTGATATTTATACTTGTTTTTCCCTAAAGACGACTGTGGTTATAAAATGAAGAATGAGCCTCTTCTATGGTGGCTATTACTTTCCCTTCATTTCTTTCTTTCTTTGTGCTGGTATTGTGGCTAGAACTCGGGCTTTGCTGTGTCCTTTGGCCTTTTCACTCAAGACTGATGTTTTAAACTTGAGCCATACCTCCAACTTCTGGTGTTTTGCTGGCCATTTACAGATAAGAATCTCACTGACGTTCCCAGACTGGCTTTGAACCATAATCCCTAGATCTTAACCTCCTGGGTAGCTGGGATTACAAGTGTGAGCCACCAGCACTCAGCTTCCTCTTCTTTGTTTCCTGGACAGCTGGGCACTTTGCTTGGTATCCAGATCAAGAAGTGAGTCATACTCTGGCTAGAGGGTCTAACATGTTAGTGTCAGGCTAGGACTGCTATTCAGAGACAGAGGACTTGGCTAGCACGTGTGAGGCTTTGGGTCTAATCCTTAGTGTCCCACCAGAAAGAAAAAAGCAGACATACAAAAAAAGTGAATGTAATTTTTTTTTCGCCAGTCCTGGGCTTGAGCTCAGGGCCTGAGCACTGTCCTTGGACTTTCTCAAGGCTAGAGCTCTACCACTTGAGCCTCAGCACCACTTCTGGCTTTTTCTACATATGTGGTACCGAGGACTCGAACCCGGGTCTTCATGCATGCTAGGCAAGCACTTTAACCACTAGACCAAACTCCCGGCCCAATGAATGCAAAATTTTATACACTCTTTTGGATTTCTTTTGGATTTTATGTATCTTACTATTTGTTTTTAGATACTGAGCATTGAACTCAGAACCTTGCAAATGCTAGGCAAAGACTCTACCACTGAGCTGTACCCACATCCATATTCTGTTGTTGTTGGTGGTGGTAGTGGTGGTCTGGTCGTGTGTGTGTGTGTGTGTGTGTGTGTGTGTGTCTGTGGTGGTACTGGGACTTGAACTCAGGGCCTCTTGCTTTCTTAGGTTAGCTTTCTTAGCTTAGCCTAGCTTTCTATTTAAGGCTGGCACTCTACCATATTTCCATGTCTAGTTAATTGGATTTGAATTTGTCTACCTGGGCTGGCTTCAATCCTTGATCCCCAAATCTTAGACTTCTGAGTAGTTAAAAGTTTTTTCATTTTAAAAAAGTGGACTACAATGGTAAAGATTCTTCAAGCCAAGCACCAGGGCTGAAAAACCTTCCTGGAAGAACACCCTAAGCACTTCGTGTTTTCATTTGCTTGTACAGAGGATCAATGTTCTTTCAAGGCAACTATAGTTGCTCTGTGGAGGGTGAAAATAGAGAGTCAATATTTGCATCTGTAGCACTAATATACCTAGCCTTGCTTAACTGATTGATTTCCATTACTGGGCAACATTTTGGATGGATATTATGCAAGTAATAGTGACACATTTGTATCTGATGCATGTTTGTTCATGAATCAATCTAGCCTTTTTATTTCCTCCTTCCCTGTCTCTTTACAAAAGAGTTGTTAAAAAACAAAACAAAAACAAAAACAAAGGGAAGCAGGCGCTGGTGCCTCACACCCCTGATCTCCTAGTTACCCAGGAGGCTGGGATGTCAGGATAGCAGTTCAAAGCCAGCCAGGGCAAGAAAGTTCATGAATCTCTTATTTCTCATTAGCCACCAGAAAACCACTAATGGCACTATGGCTCAATGGTTGAGTGCTGTTCTTGAGTACAAAAGCTGAGGCCCTGAGTTCAAAACCAACAGCTGATAAAAATACAAAGGGAATGGATGGAAAATTTTTCTATGTGTATTAAATCTTAAATGTGAAAATTAGCTGTGGTTGCTATGTGCCAGAGATTGCCAATGTGCTGGTGACTCAACCTGTAATTCTAGCTGTTCAAGAGGAATAGCTAAGATCTGAGGATCTCAGTTTGAAGTCAGCCTGGACCAACAAATATAAGAATTTTATATATGTGTATATATATATATATATGTATATATATATCCAGTAATCTAGCAAAAAATCCAAATTAGAGGGGCTGGGAGTTTGGCCTAGTGGTAGAGTGCTTGCCTAGCATGCATGAAGACCCGGGTTCAATTCCTCAGTACCACATACATACAAAAAATCCAGAATGGTGCTGAGGCTCAAGTGGTAGAGCTCTAGCCTTGAGAAAGTCCAAGGACAGTGCTCAGGCCCTGAACTTAAGCCCAGGACTGGCAAAAAAAAAAAAAAATCCAAATTAGAGGCATAGTGCAAGTGGTAGAGCATCAGCAAAAACCAAAAAACAACAACAATCAAAAAAATTCGGCATCACTCAGGCCTCTTACTCTTCCCTCTAGCACCAGAGACTGATTGGTGAGCACGAAGATTCTCTCCTCTAGGTCTGATAATGAAGAAGTGAACACCTGATTTTAAGTTCTCTACTTTCTTACCCACTCCCCTGGGAGTAACCCCACCTGCTCTCTTAGCATTGTTTCCCCACTTTGGTGTTCAAGGAGAGTGTTCAAGGCAGGAATTGCAGACCACTGTTCACTCTTAAGAATTGGCAGCTCTCCCTTTCAAGTCTCATTGTGGGTGGTCTAGCCACAGAGTAACAGACATCATCATCAGGTAAGTCTTATTTCCTTCTCAATCACATTAAAGAAAAATTATACTGATAGTAGATGAAACTACAAAGAATACTTTATTCAAGACTATCATAGGTCTGAGGGTATAGCTTAGTGGTAGAACTGTTGTTCAATGGATGTGTAGTCCTCAGGGTGAGTGGAAAACTACTGCAACAGGGAAAAGAGAAGGGCTCAAGTTCCAATCAGCAGAGACCTCTGGGGATTGACAAAGATCAGTAGCCCAGGAAGGTATATAGATGAGAAATTACTAAGAGGAGACATCCAGCTTAGAAGAATGCGTGCCAAAGTAGCTGCTATAATTGAGATAGGACCCTCCAATGGCCACGTGAGAAAAAGTTAAGTCTCCAGCCTGTGGAGCCACTAGAAGGCAGAGGAGCCTTTAGAAGGTGGGGACTAGGGGGAGGAAGTTAGGTTATTGGAAAGTATGTCCTTGAAGGAGATATTGGGACCTTGGCTTCTTCGGTCTCTGGTAAGCAGTCTCTTTTGAAGTGTCCTTTTCCATGAGCACCATGCCATGTTATATGGCCTTACCACAGACACAAACCAGGAGATCATGGCCTGAAATCTGTGAAAATATGAGCCAACATAAACCTTTCTTCTTCATAAGATGACTACTTTAGATATTTTGTCACAGTATCACAAAGCTGACTAACATACTGGGTTAAACAGGTTTCTTGCCAAAGGCAGGCCAAGAACATACACTTAGAGTATACCACTTCATCAAAAGTGAGATAAGAGCTGAGCACTTGTGACTCACAGCTGTAATCCTACCTACTCAGGAGGCTTAGCTCTCAGGATCATGATTCAAAGCCATTCTGGGCAGGGAAGTCTGTGAGATTCTTATCTCGAGCGAATTACCCAGAAAAAGCTGGAAGTGGCTCAAGGAGTAGAGTACTAGCTTTGAGCAAAAGAAGCTCAGATTCTGCCGGGAGTTTGGCCTAGTGGTTAAAGTGCTTGCCTAGCATGCATGAAGACCCGGGTTCGATTCCTCGGTACCACATACATAGAAAAAAAGCTGGAAGTGGTGCTGAGGCTCAAGTGGTAGAGCTCTAGCCTTGAGAAAGTCCAAGGACAGTGCTCAGGCCCTGAGCTCAAGCCCAGGACTGGCAAAAAAAAAAAAAAAAAAAAAGAAGCTCAGATTCAGCACCTGAGGTCTGAGTTTAAGCCCCACGACCAGCACCAAAAAGAAAAAGTGGGAGAAGAGGAAATTTGTTAGGTATCAAGAGAGGAATGATAAATTGATTGTCCAGAGTTTCCATTTCATCATGAGATCCTATCTCACTATGATGCCCACACTGTTCTTGAACACTTGAAATCCTTTTACCTCCATCTCCCAGGAAGCTGGGACATAGCAACATGTTCTCTCCCTCTGTCTCTCTCTATCTCCAGTACTGGGGCTTGAACTCAGAAACTCTCCAGGAATCTTAACTTTGTTTCTAGCTTCTCTTGGATTTGTCTGCCTAGGATGCCTTCAAGCCACAGTCCTCAGACTTCAGCCTCCTGAGTAGCTACTATTATAAGTATAAGCCACTGGTGCCTGGCTAAGGGATCTCTTTCACAGACAATGTTGTGATTTGGGTGTAGCTACTATAACATAGGCTCATATGCTGGGAGCTGTATGCTGTATGGCAGTATATGAAATAAGGTCACTGGATGTAGCTGGTGTCATCTGGCCACATAGTGGATGACAGAGTATTGGGTTTAACTGGCACCATATTGTCTTCACGGTGGAAGAAGGGAAGTCCCACCTCTCATGTGATGGGTGTACCTAGGGGCATGGGCAGGGTCTTGGATGATAGGTTACTGGACCTATCAGTCTTGTGCCTTGAACTTGGTAGAATCTTGAGTTTCCTGTGACCCTACCACAGCCCCTGATGCTATTTAGGTGCAGACTGTCATGGCATCCCACTTCAGCTTTCCATCGGAATTGATCTGGTTGTTCGGTATTGTTTTTCTGCTCTTTCCTTGCTTTGCTACTCTCATGGCTCAGTTTTCTAACAGTGTTATGTGTATTCGAGGGACTGCAGGTCTTTCTGACAGGCAATCACCTGCAGTCACTGGCTTTCCAATAAAGACTCCCAGTTCAACTTCTCAACATGTGGCGTCTCTGTTTATCATAATTGAGGTGCCTTACAACATATAGAGGTAGTAGAGGACTGTTGAGAGGTGGACCCAGTAAGGAGTCATTACAAGTCAAGGTACTTCTCATGTAACCTTGCTCTACTGTTTGTTTGCTTCTTTTTGGTTAGTCATGGGGCTTGAACTCAGGGCCTGGGTACTGTCCCTGAGTGCTTTTCTATGCTACTTTGAGCCACAGCTCTACTTCCAGTTTTGGGGTGATTAATTGGAGACAAATCTCATGGACTTTCTTGCCCTGGCTGGATTCAAACCATGATCCTCAGATCTTAGCTTTCTGGGTAGCTAGGAATGCAGCCATGAGCCAGCAGTGCTCATAGCTGGGCGCTTCTTGCTTTATTCTTGAGAAAGAGTTGTTAGAAGAACAGCATCACCCTCCTTCCTAGTAATTCTAGCCTCTTGTCTCCCACTTGCTCCCATTCTTCATGCTGTCGGCCATAACTCAGCATTTCCAAAGTTGAACTCACACAGCTTCCATATCTTAACCCTTTAGTATCCCCTTTAGAAGCTTCTTATCTTTATAACGTCTCCAGTCTCTGGAATTTCTCTTAAAGTCCTGGACAATGGACTGATATAATCACTCATCACCTAATCACCTCCCAGAGGTCCATCCTAATGTCTTTATACCACTGCCTTCAAGGTTAAGATGTCAACACGTAAATTTGGAGGAGCAGAGGACATACATATTCTGCAGCAATATCATTAGTTCTGAATAATTCCAACTTCTGTTTGTGGCTAAATACATCACCTAAATTTAAGGACAATCACAGTGCAACAGAATTTAAAATTATGAGCTGAGCACCAGAGGCTCTTGCCTATAATCCTAACTACTCAGGAGGCTGAGATCTGATGACTGTCATTCAAGCCAGCCTGACAGTAAAGTCCATGAAACTGATATCCCATTAACCACTAGAAAACCAGAAGTGGCACTAAGTGGTAGAGCACTAGCCATGAGCAAAAAAGCTCAGGGACAGTGCTCAGGCTCTGAGTTCAAGCCCGTAACAAAGTGTGTGTGTGTGTGTGTGTGTGTGTGTGTGTGTGTGTGTGTGTGTGTGTGTGTGTGTGTGTGTGTGGTGTGTGTGGTGTGTGTGTGTGTGTGTGTGGTGTGTGTGTGGCGTGTGTGTGTGTGTGTGTTTGCGTATTCATTCTTATCCAGTCACTGCCAGCTGTGGAGGCTCAGGCAAATTCCTTAATTCTCTGAGCCTCAATTGACTGATTATTAATTGATCATCACAATGATGTATATCTTAAAAGAATGTTATAAAAATGTTAGCACATGCTGTAGTATGGATATGAAGTCTCCCTAAGTCTTATATGCTAGAATTTTGATTGTCAGGCTGTGGTGCTATGGCAAGTCGTAGAACCTTTTGGAGGGAAGTTAGGGCATTGAAATTATGCCCATAAAGGTGCCATTAGGACCTTCTTCCCTGTCTGTTTGCCTCCTAGACACTGTAAGATGAACAGCGAACAGCTTCTCTCTACCATGTGTTATCTGCATGATGCACTGCTTCACCACAAAACCAAAGCAGTGATGCCACTCCACTGTGGACAAGAATCTCTGGACCTGTTAACCAGGTAAACCTTTCCTCTTTTTTTTAAAACATTTCTTTCTTTCTTTATTTTTGTGGGTCATAGGGGTTGAACTCAGCCTGGGCACTGTTCCTAGGCTCTTCAGCTTAAGGCTACCGTTCTATCCCTGGGCCTGGGCATTGTCCCTGAGCTCTTCAGCTCAAGGCTACCACTCTACTCTTGAGTCAAGCCCCATTTCCAGTTTTCTAGGGGTTAATTGGAGATAAGTCTCAGGTCCTTTTGTGCCCAGGGCTGGCTTTGAACCTTGATCCTCAGATCTCAGCCTCCTGAGTAGCTAGGATTACAGGTGTGAGTCACCGCACCCAGCTTTTCCCTTTTTTTTTTTAACCAATACTGGGCTTGAACTCAGGTCCTCACACACTTGGGTTCAAGGCTGACACTCAACCACTTGAGTCACATCCTCACTTCTGGCATTTTTTTGGTTAATGACAGAAAAGAGTCTCATGGATTTTTTTCCCCTCCCTCCCTCCCTCCCTCCCCCTCTCTCTCTCTCTCTCTCTCTCTCTCTCTCTTTCTTTCTTTCTTTTTTTCTATGCCTTGGCTGGTTTGGAACTATGATGTTCATATTTCAACCTCCTGAATAGCTAAGATTAGAGGCATGAATCACTAGGGTCTAATTTAATTAAGTCTTTCCTCTTCAGTTTCATCATCCCAGGCATTTTGTCACACTCATGGAAAGATGGCTTACACAATACTTATGAAAGACTTAGAATGATACTCAAAACATAATAATTCTATGGCATTTTATTAGTTAGCATGAAGATATTAACAATATGAACTTTGAGGCAAGCAAACTTTTTATAAATCAGACAGAAATAAAGAAGTTCCAATATTGTTGTGAGAAATAACATGCTTTATTTGACCCCAGGCACAGAACCATAAGTAAAAAAAAAACATCAAGCTAATTTATAGAGGAGGAGATATAAAGAGAAAAGCTTTGAAGAAAATGATACATTTTATGGTGCTGAACACTATAAGGTATTACAAGGGGATGAGATCAGTCATTGCCTTGGTTAAAAATATTAAGCATAGCTGGACACCTATGGCTCACACCTGTAAACTTAGCTAGTCAGAAGGCAGAGATCTGAGGACCATAGTTCTAAGCCAATCTGGGCAGGAAAGTCTGTGAGACTCTTCCAATAAAACTATTCAGAAGAAGCCAGAAGTAGCACTGTGGTTCAAATGGTAGAGCACTAGCCTTGAGTCAGAGAAGCTCAGGAATAGAGCTCGGGCCCAGAGTTCAAGCCGTAGGATGGGTAAAAAAAAGAAAAGAGAAGAAACAACAAATAAATATTAGGCATAATAGTGACATCTGCTAAGGACAGTGATAAATTGCATCCCTCCCTCCTCTGTTTTCTGGAACCTTCTGCAATAGAAATGACAAAGTAGCAAAGCACAGTGTCCCTCTCCCCAATGATAATAACAATCTTTGGACATTTAACTGGAAGGCCAAGTGAAAGGAGAAAAGTATAAAGTAATTTTAGATTTAAAAAATTGCTTATGTCCCAACAATTGAATGCTATTCAAGTTGTTCCTAAAAAGAAACAAACTACCAAGTTTTAAAGCAAGGAGGAAAAGTCCTAATCCACTGTTGTTGTGAATCTAGAAGTGCTATTAAAAAAATATACCCATAATTGAGCTTGTACTTCGGGCCTGGGTACTGTCCCTTACTTTTTACTCTCAAGAGCTCTGTCTAGGGGCCAGGAGTGTAGTCCAGTGGTAGAGTACCTGCCTAGTACGCATGAAATATTGGGTTCAATTCCTCAGTACCACATGCACAGAAAAGGCCAGAAGTGGTGCTGTGGTGCTAGCCTTGAAAAAGCCCAAGGACAGTGCCCAGGCCCTGAGTTCAAGCCTTGGGACTGGCAAAAAAAAAAAAAAAAAAAAAAGAGCTATGGCTATCATTTGAGCCACAGCTTCGCTTCTGACTTTCCAGTGGTAACTAGAGATAAGAATCTCATTGACTTTCCTGTCTAGGCTGGCTTTGAACTTCAATTCTCAGATCTCAGCCTTCTGAGTAGCTAAGATTATAGGTATGAGCCACCAGCACTCAGAAAACTAATGTTTATTTATTTACTTATTTATTTTGTTGTTGAACTCAGGGTCTGGGTGCTATCCCTGGGCTTTTCTTGCTCAAGTCTCCTCTACCATTTTGAACCATAGTACTACTTCCGTTTTTCTGGCAGTTAATTGGAAATAAGTGGGTGGCAGCCTTTTCTGCTTGGGCTGGCTTCAAACCACCATCCACAGATCTCAGGCTCCTGAGTAGCTAGGATTAAAGGTTGGAGCCACTGACACAGCCTGTGGCTGTGGTTAAGTTTCGATGGAAAGTAAACTCACCACATGGTTCAGACAGAAAAGAGTTTATTGGAGAGAGTACAAACTGAGGGTCCACCTGAGATGGAGGTGCATAGAGACCGAGAAGGAAAAAGTTCAAAAAGAAAGGAAAGGACTTGTGTTGAGCCAGATTACATAGGGAAAGGTGGAAGGCAGGACCTTAGTGCATGAGGAAGTGACCTCAGAGCTTGGGATCCCTTGTGAACACACAGTCAGGTGACTGGCAATCAGATAATTACTGGTTTCAGGCATGTTTCCCACAGGGGATTGTGCTAGGACTCTCAGTGAATACTTAGCCCTGTTACTGGCTCCAAATCTTATCTGAACCATGTTTATTCCTATCCATACGCACCTATGTTAAAGTTTAATTTATGTTAGAAACAGTAAGAGATTAGCAAATACCTCAAAATGAAGTAGAACAACTACAGCAATATACCACAATAAAGGTTATATGAGTGTGAATTACCTCTATCTCAAATGTCAAAATGACCACATATACAAATTGTCAGGAAAACAATTGTATCATGTGTGATCACATGAGGCTAGAGGTATGGCTTCATGGTAGAGCAATTGTTCAGCAAGTGTGAGGCCTCGACCGCTATCCCCACCTTACACCCTATCTTCCAAGTGTGATATAATGATTGTGTCTTAATCCAAGAAGGGGTGTGTGTGACTACTAGGCCTTGAAGTCAGGGCCTGAGCCCTGTTCTTGGACTTTCTCAAGGCTAGAGCTCTATCACTTGAGCCACAGCACCATTTCCAGCTTTTTTCTATATATGTGGTACCAAGGAATCGAACCTGGATTTTTGTGTATGCTAAGCTGGCACTCTTACCACTAGGTCAAACTCCCAGCACCAGGATGATTTTTAAAAAGTAAGAACTGATTCCCTTCTTGAATACTTTGTTAACCATGACATTTGAAATATGATGTAAAAATCAATGTTAATAAATTCTTTAATAAAAAAGTAAGAACTGAACAAAGTAAATATAACACATAGCATTAATATTTTGGATGTTAAAGGATAGTTGTGTGGTGTGTTTGGTAGTTTAAGTTGTTTAAACTTTGAGTGACTGTGGGCTTGACAGTTTAGATTTCAGTATAAATGTGCAAAGAAACAACTAATTTGACCTTTTTTTTTTATTTTAAAGGCAAGCTTTACTCTTTGCAAACAAGTTCAGACCCTTCAGAAAATCTGCCATACATTCATTTGTGAAGATAACTGACTCCATGGAAAAATGATGTTTGCTAATCAAACAACCCAGGTTCGTACAATGGAAATGAAATAACTTGTAAAGAGTTTGAAGTAAGGAAGTTTATAGTATAAAAACAGTTCCTTAAAATTTATTTAATGGTTTGCTAGCAATATAAACAGACGAATATAAGTTTAGCTTCAGTAAGTTCTAGGATTTTTTTTTAAAATTTACCCAATTTTAAATGTGCAGTTTGGATAAGGTAAGTATTTACTTGAAATAAAAAATTTTAGCTGGGCATAGTGGCAAATACCCATTATCCCAGTACTTGGGTGCCTGAGGCAAAAGATCTAAAATTCCTGGCCAGGCCAGCATTGTCTATGTAGCAAAACCTTGTCTACACAAAGCAAAACAAACAAAACTTGCTCCAGCAAGTTGACTGTGTATACAAAGAGGGACTCCCAAGCATGTTAAAAAAAAAAAATGTACTTTGTGCCAGTAAGGTGGCTCACAATTGTAATCTTAGCTACTAAAGAGGCTGAGACCTGGAGGATGGAGGTTTGAGGGCAGCCTGCACAGAAAAGTTCAGGAGAGATTAGCCGGGTAGGGTGGCTCACACCTATCATCCTAACTGCTCAGGAGGCTGAGATCTGAGGATCAAGGTTCAAAGCCAGCCTGGGCACAAAAGGACCTGAGACTCTTATCTCCAATTAACCTCTAGAAAATGAGAAGTGGGGCTTGGCTCAAGGGTAGGGCGGTAGCCTTGAGCTGAAGAGCTCAGGGACAACACCTAGGCAGAGTTCAAGCCCCATGACCCACCAAAAAAAAAAAAAAAAAAAAAAAGAAAAGAAATAAAGAAAGAAAAAGAAAAGAAAAGTTCAGGAGATTCTACTTCAAATTAGCCAACAAAATGCCAGACTGGAAGCATGGTTCAAATTGTAAAAGTGCCAGACATGAGGGAAAAGCCAAGTGAATAGAGTCCTGAATTCGAGCCTTGAATTCAAGCCTTTTACCAACAGACATTTTTCTGTTTTGGTCATGGAGCTTGAACTCAGGGCCTGGGCTCTGATCCCTGAGTTCTTTTGCACAAGGCCACTACTCTACTTTGAGCCATAGCTTTATTTCTGGTTTTCTGATGGTTAATTGGAGTTAAGATACTCGTGGGGACTTTTCAGCCTGGGCTGGCTTTGAGTAGCTAGGATTCCAGATGTGACATTTTTATTTATTTATTTTTTTAATGTACTTTGTAAAGAACTTCCCTGGGCTGCTGAGCAGTGAAGGGCACACATTGTTAGACTTAAAGACAGCCATGTCAATTTCATGCACTACATTGCTTACAGATGGCTGGCCCCTTGTTAGGAGCATAGCATACAGTAAACAAACCCAGGACTGCTTACACCAAGGAGCCAGCAAGACCTAGGGGGTACTTGAAATATGCAAACAGATAAGGAGTAGAGAGACACATCTTATAGACCAGCAGAAGGCTGTGACACCAGAACTCCCTGAACAGCCAGCCACCATCAGAGCCTATTGGACTGAGCAACATTCTGACTTGTGTGCCATTCAACCTCAGAACAAGTAAAGTGACAGATAAGCAGTCCTGGGACAGACAGTTGGCCTAGTGCTGTGATAAAGACTCATTATTATTAAATGTGTGACACTGCTAGAGTGTTGGAAATGTAAGAGCTGTATGAGTGTGAATAAATACCTTTAAGCATCCTAGTATAGCCACATAATCATTGAGCTGGCTACACTACCTACTCACAGAATTGTCAAGATTTCACTGCAGTTTTAGAGAGCAGCCCTACTTGCTACCTTAGGCCTTCGAGAATTTGTAACTTAGCATTTAAGTGGAAGAAAAGCTTACCTGTTCTGTGTAGTTGCTTCTTAGGTTTCAACTTCTGTTGTCTAGAGCTTTCTATATTTATTAAAAATCATGTAGTTGCTGAGCATGGGTGACTCATGCCTGTAATCCTAGCTACTCAACAGGCTGAGATCTGACGATCATGGTTCAAAGCCAGTCCAGGCAGGAAAGTCCATGAAACTCCTATCTCCAATTAACCACCAAAAAGTCAGAAAGTGGAGGTGTGGCTCAAATGCTACTAGCCTTGAGCAAAAAATCTCAGGGGCAGTACCCAGGCCCTGAGTTCAAGTCACAGGACATGTAACTGGCCAAAACAATTCATAATTCTCCTGTCTCACCTATGTCTCCTGTTACAATAACTCCTTATGGTCCCTTTTAATCTTAAAAGGGGATGCAGGAAGAGAAAGAACTCCTGAGGACTGACTCTTAGTGATAGGAGAGGGTGGTGGGTTTCAACATTTACTTCATATAGCTGCCTTGCCTCAAATTATAGATGTATGCATTTATAGTGCTCATTCCAAATTTCATGCTCTGTATTTTTAATCCTGCAGATGCTTTATTGATTTTTCCCATAATGCCACTCAACTTCCATTGAAGTCATGCTGCCTTTCAACAAATTTCAAGTTTTCATTTGTCATTTAACCACATTCACATTTACCCTATTTTATGCTTTGGGGGGAGGCATATTTTCACAAAACAAGGGCAGCAAAATACACAATCACTTTAAGACAACTGATCACATGAGACTGAGAGCTTCTCCACATCATCTGCACTATGTACTAGACACACAGGAATTTTTTGTTGTTGTTATTTTTGAAGGCATAAAAAAGGAGATTTATTATATGGCACAGCGGGCCAAGAGAAGAGGCAAACAATCCCATCTTCAGCATAGGGACATGAGCTTTAGGTTTAGATAGACAAAATATTTGCAGGCAGGAAAAAAAAGGTATGCATAATTATTAAATAGTCCTGGGCACAGGTTTGTTCTAGTGGATTATTATCTCAATCCTTGTTTGGGGAGAGGGTTCTTGATATGGTTAGGTGTCAGGTTCTTCCCCTGTCCCTCTTGAAAGAACAAAAAGGCAAGCCCCGCATGGTGGCTCCCTCCTGTAATCCTAGCTACTCAGGAGTCGGAGATTTGAGGATCAAGGTTCAAAGCCAACCCTGGGCACAAAAGGACCTGAGACTCTTATCTCCAATAAATCTCTAGAAACCGGGAAGTGGGGCTTGGCTCAAGGGTAGGGCAGTAGCCTTGAGCTGAAAAGCTCAGGGACAGCACCCAGGCAGAGTTCAAACCCTACTAACAAAGGAACAAAAACAAAGGCGAGCCTGGCGGTGGTGCTCACATCTGTAATCCTAGTTACTTAGGACTCTGAGATCTGAAGATTGAGTTTCAAAGCCAGCCTGGGCACGGAAATCTGTGAGACTCTTATCTCCAATTAACCACCAGAAAACTGGAAGTGGTGCTGTGATAGGGCCCTCGTCTTGAATTGAAGAGCTCAGGGACAGTGCCCAGGCCTAGAGTTCAACTCCCCAGGATGGACAAAAAAAAAAAAAAAAAAAAAAAAGAACAAGAAAGGCAGGACAATGTTTAAAGTGAATTAAGGTTATTTGAAAGTGAAAGGACAGCAATGATAAGGTTTTTTTGTTGTTGTTTTTTTAAAAGCAGATAATAGTAGAAGGGAGTTCCCAGTCACCTCAGGAGGGAAAATCCAAGGCTTCTTTGTCAGGTCTTGTACCCTATCTGATCTGTATTCCCCTCCCTTCGAGGTAGCTTTGGTTTGATTTGCTACCCTGTGATCTTTCACTAGGGAAGCCTTTCCACACAGAGGTAAGTTTTGTTCGGGTAGGCTTTGCCCATCATGAGTGAAAGTGGGAGGGCCTGCCTTCTGCTATTGCATGTGTTCTAAGCACAGGGGCCTGTTTCCTGTTTGATGGGCCTTCGCCTCAATTGCTTTTTTGCTAGTTCTAACTAATTGGGGCCAGATACTTGTCCCTTATTCTAAATTATTTGGTTTTTATAGTCCCGGGCTCCTCCCCTTGGGCTTTGTGCTGGTGCAAAGTGCTGCCCTGGCTCTTTTCGTTGGGTGAGCAGGCACCAAGGGCATTATGGGAAGAGTGTTTGAGTCGGTGCCACAATTTAATCTGTCACCTATTAGGTCCACCATTTTTTATCCCTATTGAACCATTCCCCTTTCTCTGTCATTCCTCACCCACCCTTTTGGGGATCTACTATGAAGTGAAATTGCTTTCACAGTTTCATTTTCAGTTTGCTTATTGCTAGTATATAAAAATGCAACTTATTTTTGTGTATTCAGCTTTGCTGAACTCTTTTATTAGTGCTAATAGGTTTTACTTTTTTTTAATGGATTCTTTAGGATCAAATTAAACGTATGAAAGGGGATAAATCCTCTCTCTATGTCCTAGGGATTGAACCCAGAGCCTCAAGCTTGCTTGCAAGCAAACAGGCATCTACGACTTGAGCTACATGCACATCTAAGCTATTATGGATATTAATCTATTATTTTCTTTCTTTCGTGTGTGTTAGCACAGGTGGTTTTGTTGTTGTTGTTGTTTTTTGTTGTTTTTTTTTGCCAGTCTTAGGGCTTGTACTCGGGGCCTGAGCACTGTCCTTGGACTTTCTCAAGGCTAGAGCTCTACCACTTGAGACTCAGCCCGTTCCAGCCTTTTCCATGCATGTGGTACTGAGGAATCAAAGCCAGGCCCTCGTGCATGCTAGGCAAGCACTCTACCACTAGGCCAAACTCCCAACCCAGCACAGGGTTTTAACTCAAGGGCCTGGGTGCTTGCTATCCCTGGGCTTTTTCTGCTCAAGGCGAGTGCCCTACTACTAGAACATATCTCCACTTCTATCTTTTTCTGTGATTAATTGGAGATAAGAGTCTCATAGACTTTCCTTCTCTTCTGGCTTCAAGCTGCATCCTCAGATCTCAGACCTCTGTGTAGCTAGGATTATAGGTGTGATCCATCAGTGGATATGGGTATTTTTAAAAAACAAATATTCAGTCTTTATTGAGTGATTCTGCTTCTAGAAATATATTGTATTGCAGTTGTCTTCCTGTTTGGGTATATAACAGGTGCTTAAAACTGCATTTACCGAAAAGCACTGACTTCTTACTTGAGCAAGAGAAAAGCCTGACATTCCTGACTTCATTTACCACTCTAAGCCATCCACCTTACCCTCACTGTGGAATCTAGAAATAACTGGACTTTCCAAGGGCAGCTGGAGGAAAGTGTTCCAAAGGAAATACAGGCCAGAGTGTCCTCATGACAGAGCTAACAACTTCTTTGGATCCTCCCCAAAACAAGGACTAAGATAATGGTCAACCAGGACACCCTAAATCTAGGGTGTTAAATCATCATACCTACCACTTTTCCAAGGTCTCCAGTGCTTTGTTGATTTAAACTTATAGCTCATGAATCTGCTCCAAAGAGGGCTGAAGATGAACCTAAGTTCTACCTTCCCATGGCTCTTTGTGACCCATAAAAAGCGTCCTTTCTCTTCACCATTACTATCTTAGTGGATAGTGGCAAGTGGCTGGATCTGACAGCCCAGAACGCTGGGAATTTAGGTCTGGGGTTCAAATCTCTGGTTTCAGTATAGTAAGCACTCTTAGGGATATATAAACAATTGTGAAGGGATATGTGATACACAGGCAATGTTTGATTTCCTTTTTATATAGTTCTAGGATAGGCAACATCAATATGTTGAGAAAACAACTGTCACCATCCTATTGCTTGGTCAAAAATCCTTTGTATTGTTTCTCTAAATGATAAAGATTTCCTCCTCAGTTGAAATAAAAATTCTTATTCTCCAGTAGGACCTAACATGATCATCATGTATCCTGTTGCTTTGCAGTTGGAAAATTATGATCATGTTATCCTTTAAATAAGTACTCCGTCAATACAAATTCTGTCTTCATTCTACATTTAAAGCTTTTCCCAGCTGGGAGTTTGGCCTAGTGGTACAGTGCTTGCCTAGCCTGCACGAAGATCCCAGTTCAATTCCTCGGTATCACATACATAGAAAAAAAGCCAGAAGTGGTGCTGTGGCTCAAGTGGTAGAGCTCCAGCCTTGAGAGAGTCCAAGAACAGTGCTCAAGCCCTGAGCTCAAGCCAGGACTAGAAAAAATAAACAAACAAACATACACACAAAAATAAATCATTTTCCCATTAAATTCTCTATACAGTGCCTGGCTGGTTCTACAATGTTTACCCTGAAAGTTGTACTGTAGTTCAGTTGTTCTCTACTATGAGACTCCTTCATATGTGTGAAGGTCTACAAAGAACTTTAGAATGCTGTTAAATAGCTTAAATTCTACCTTGTCCTGATATCTGAGACCCTTCACAAGATGTATGTAATAAATCCACATTCCTAGATAAATGATGCATTCAGTTATGGCAAACAGTGTTGAAACCTACTGGATTCTAGGGAGCTGGTAAACAGACCATACTAGTGTAATAACAACTACATTGTTATATCAGAATTCAGTCACGAGAAACAGACTCTTGTCACAAAGACATGCAGCTTCCTTGAATACACTTAACACTCTTTGAAACTGAGCCATGGGAGAAGGAAAGAAAGAGCAGAAAAACACCAACAAACCAGATCCATCCCAATACAGAGCTGAAGTGAGAAACCATAGTGACCGGAGGAGGGACAGGAGATATGAGGTATGGTGTACTGGCACCTAAGCTGGTCTGGGCTCAAATAGGGTCAGGGTCACAGGTAGGCATAGGTCTGATGGGTCCTGTAACCTATGGTTCAAGTCCCTGCCCCAGCTTTCAGGTACCCCCACACCTGGGAGATGGGACTTGGCCTTCCTCTATCATGAAGATAAGATGATGCCACTTAAACCAATTCCCTACCATCCACCACACAGCCAAGATGGCAATGGTTAGACTCAGTCTTCTTGTTTCAATAGGACATAGTGAAAGGAAATGAAGTGAGGTCAGGGAAGGCTTCTTTGAGGTTGTCACTTAAGAATGGGTGGAAGCTTCCCTCAGTTTCCATGAAAAACCACAGGTTTTTGAGATCCACTCAGGAAAAACACTTCAGAGTGTCCCACATAAAAGGAGTCTCACAAAATGAATATTTCAAAAGGGATTTATTTTAATATTGAAATCAGATTTCTAGTTAATATTCCCAGGCCCGAGGTCCAGAAACTCCAGATTAGATGCACTCGCTCACCCTCTTTAAGTCAAACAGAAACATGGTGAAGGACACAGATTTATTACATGACAGCCGTGGGAAGACAGCACTTTAGTACTTCTTCAGCTGTCTTCAAGGGTACAGACATTGGCATTAGGGGAAAAGAGGAAAATTAGGGATAGAGCGGTGGGAAAGGGTTGTATAGTTAAAAATAGTCCCAGGACACAGGCATGGCCTGCTTGACTAGTTGCTCAGTCTTGGAGGAGTTTCAGAGAACTGTTATCACTCCACTACTGGAATGGGAACAGGAAGAAGTTGCCTGGTGAGCGACCTCCTGAGTTTTTGGCTGTTATTTCTAGATGTTTTTTTTTTTTTTTTTTTTTTTAAAGATATCACCTGTTTGAGGGACAGGTTGCCTTCCACACAAGATGCTTATCTATGTTCTTTTTCCTGGAGCTCGAGGTGATTGTAAAGGCACTGCAGTAGAGAATAGCTCAAAGACCACAGATACGGGGCCACGAGTGGGAGAGTGCTTGCCTAACATGCACAAAGTTTGATTCTTTGGTACTGCATACACTGAAAAAGTTGGAAGTGGTGCTGTGGCTCAGGTGGTACAAGTGCTACCCTTGAGAAAGTCCAATGCTTGTGCCCAGGCCCTGAGTTCAAGCCCTAGGACTGGCAAAAACAAACAAACAAACAAAAAACCCTACTGTTAGGGTCCCCCAATATTAGGGTCTGTGATCAAAGGAACAAGTAAGATACAAAAGCAGAAGTCAAACAGAGTTTTATTCTGCGCCTAGCATCGAGAATCATACTTACCGGTCAGGGCCATCTCTAAGATGTGAGTGAGCGAGCGACCCGGCCTAATCTTACAGGCTACTTTTATAGGCCACCAGCCATGTGGTTGGGCTTGGCCACACACAGGTGGCCAATGGAATCTTAACATACTTGAGTGATGGCTGGGGCAACCACTGACACTTTTGCTGTCTGAACTCACCTATCATCTAGGTGGGCTTGTGACGCACTGCTTTGATGATAAAGGAAAAGGAGGGAGCTTCCTGGCAGGCCAAGGGGGGTAGAGTGGGGGAGGAATTCTGGTAACTCCACCTGGTTAAGCTGCTCTTGTAAAGTGAGCTGTTATCAGGGAATTTACAGCTCCCCTTGAGTCAAGTACTCCTTTGTCATGAAGACAGGAAATGCCTATAGGGGATGGATTTTTGGGGAAGTCAAGAAAGGGGTCCCTTCACCTACAGATACAAAGCTGAGGGACTTTTAGTTAATTCACACAGCCCAGGAAAAGCCTTTTAGGTTGTCTCTTACAGTATGACAAGCTAAAGTACAAAGAAATGGAGAAATGTTTCCAGCTCCTCATGAAGGAAATGCAGATTAAAGACTCAAAATGGCAGGTCCAACCTGTAGCTTTCATACTGGTCAGTCTAGCAACCTAATCCTTAGTGGGTAAGAAAGGTGAGGCCTACTCCAGGTAACCTTCAGAACTTGTTTGCCAGACATTCCTTTCATTTTTTCTGCCTTTATCCATTCAAGAATTCCCAGATTCTTACCATTTCAAAGGAGCAGGTAGATTTAGACAGCTCCTTTCATCTATGGCAATATTAATTGAAAGACCAGAAAAAGATGTGGTAGGAGGGGAACTTAAATGCCATTTCAGATTACTTCCTGTTTTTAACTTTTGAGTCTCTTTTCATATTTTTTTTTCCACTTTCTCTTCCACTGTCTATCCTGGTACACCATTAGTTGAGACTCAAGTGCTTAGACTTCAGGCAGAAGCTGCTGGTGCCTGGCGAAGCTGAGGAATTTAATAATACTCTCCAATATTTACAAAGTCCACATAGAAAGTTCCCTAATCCTCAAATCTCAGCTTTTTCCTTCGGATCAGCTGATGGACTTTGCTGTGGTCTTCTTTGGTCCAATGCCCATATCTCCTGATACTGACTTTTTAATAGATCAGTTTAGTTGTGTTATTATTGCTTCTCAATCTAGACTTATCTGGGTTTTCTCTCACTTCACCTCAATTTATTTTAAATATATACTTTTTTTGGCAGGAATATAGGGATGTTATAAAATCCTTTGGACAATCATAGCTTTTGAATATATCCTTTTCTGACGGTAATTGGTGAAATGATATTGACTCCATCCAGCATTATGACTTCGTGTTACTGGATATTGCATTCAGACTCTTGAGTGGTCCTGCGGCTTTAAGTAAGAGTCTAGGTGCTGTCTTTGTTCAAGGTTAGTGCTCTACCACTTGAACCACAGCTCTATTTTGGCTGTGTGTGTGTGTGTGTCTGTGTGTGTGTGTGTGCGCGCGCGCACGCGCACATGCGAGTGTGTGTGTGGTGGAGGTTAACTGAAGATAAGAGTCTCATTGACTTTCTTGTCTGCGTTTGAACCATGATCCTCAGATCTCAGCCTTCTGAGTAGGCAGGTTTATTACAGACATGAGCCACAGTGCTGGGGAATATCCCAAGTTCCTGATAGTCCTTTGGGCTTCCGGATGGGAAAGTAGTTAATTTAAATCAGGGGTTGGGGGAGGGGATTTACTATTGGCTTCTAATGGGACGCTGCCAGATATCCCACTATACACAGGACAATCTTCTGAAAAAGCCATTCATCAGGGAATCCTAGCATTCTGGAGCCTGTGGCTGTAGAATCTTGAGTTGGAGGCCAGCCTTCTATACCTATCTAGCTCAAAACGTCAATAATGTTGAATGGAGAAACCCAAGGCGTTCTCACCATTGACATGCAGGTATTCTCACTAGCCTTCTTCCCAGTATACCCTTCCCGGTTGCTGAGATACTCCGCCACCGCATTAAACACACCAAGTGACACCTATTTCTCAAGATGGACTGGTTGTATCTGTGTATTGAAACTAGCCCATCCTGAGCCTGCCAAACATGTGATGGGAGAGACAAGCACTTTAATTAGTGTCAGTACCTATCAATCTTATTTTGGGGGGAAGGGAGGTACCAGTAAAATCCCCCCAAAGCATTGCTAACTGCACAATGGTGCTGTCGGTTGGCGTGTCTCAAGTGCTTTCCAATAACGGCTTGTAACATGACCTGACACCACTGTGGGAGGCGGCTTTATTAAGATGTGGCAGCGCAGACATGTACTCGAGGAAAACAGGTCGGTGACCCGCTGGCTCCGGACAAGGGGCTAAGAGGGCAAGGAGACACAGAGCCAGGCTGGATTCAGAGGCAGACTCGGCCTCCACGTCCCTCTCCTTCCACTCCGCAGGAATACAAACCCATCCATGACGCTCTCCCCCCTGGCTTGCACACGAGCAAGAACAACATATTCCCCCCAAAGGCGTCCTCGTGGCCGCCCAAGTCCGATGCATTTGCGGGCGATCGCGGGCATTCCGAGCTCCTAACCTGGCAAGGTGAGCTGAGTGGGTTCTGCGATGGATGGAGGCTGGAGAAAGCCCGTGTCTGGCTTGGCAGAAGCCGCAGCCCGGGCTGGGACTTGGGCGCTTCTCCTGCCCGGAGGCAGCAGCGAGGTGCGCGGTGGCGGTCACGCCGCCGCCGCCCGGCCCCTCTGCACTGCGGTGGAGAGGACGGTTCTCTCCGAGGCAGTCGCGGGGAGCAAATCTATTCTTTTAAAGGGCTCGCATCCCGCCAAGCCCCCGCATCCGGACGAGGGGAGCCGAGCTGCGCGGGGGGCTCCGCGTGGTTCCGAGAGCACCACTCCTGCGCGCGGCCGTGCCATGTGACCCACCTTCATGAGAGCGAGGACCGGGTTGCCGACGTCCCTGGACAAAAGAGGACACAGATCTTTGGAAAGCCCTCCTCCTGCGCGAAAACAAAACCCAGCCAGGCTTCCCGGAGAAGCCGCGCCCACGAGGGCTCCCCCCAGGGTTCGAGCTCTCAGCTGTGCGGAGCTCCGGCGGATTTGCAGCGCGCACCTAGCTTTCTCCTGGCCCGCGCCCCGCCCTCCAGGTGAGCGGTGCCAGGCCCCGCCTCTCCACTAGCCACACCCCTCCAAGCCCATGCGTAATACGACTGACGGCGCCTGGCGCCGGGGCGGCGCGGCCGTCGCAGTTCGGCGGGCGCAGTGCGCGTGCGCCGTGGCGGCTGGGAGGGCGGGCGGCGGCCGCGGCAAGGTGGGGGGGTCGGGAGGAGCTGTCTGGCTCGGGCTGGGCCGGCGGGAGCGCGAGCGAGCCACGGCGGACCTTCGGGGCACGCGGACTGCGGCCTCGGTGGCCGGCAGGTGAGATGTACGGGTCAGGCGTGCACCACGAAGGGCGCGGGCGCTGGGTGCAGCGGTGGTCTGGGGACTCAGGTGAGCGCGGGCCCCGGGCGCATTGTCCGCGGGCGGCGCTCCTTAGCGCCCCCTGTCGGTCGGGAATGGCGGGCCGGGCGCAACGGGCTGGGCCTGGGGCGGGCGCGCGCTCCTTTGTTGGTCGCCCCCACCCGGTCCCTGCCGCCCCCGCCAGCATGGCGGCCGCCCCCCCCCCACCGGGCCCCTTTCCCTGTTCCCCGGGCCCCTTTCCCGGCTCCTCGGCCCCTTCCCCCACGCTTTGTTCGGCGCTGGGCGGGTGGCTGAGGGGGAGGCGGCTAGCACTCCACCACTTTGAGCCACAGTGCCCCTTCTTGTTTTCTGGTGGTTAATTGAAGGTAAGAATCTCACGGACTGTCCTGCCCGAGCTGGTTTTGAACTGCAATCCTCGGATCTTAGCCTTCTGAGTAGCTACGATTATAGGTATGAACCACCAACACCTGGCCAGATACTTCTTTTTCTGCTTACAGTCCCCCACACCCCGCCCCCCCAGAGGGTGTTGAGTTGCTTTCTCTCTTTTCAGGACCCTTGTAGACTCATGGTTCAAAAATTAACTTGAACTCTGAATCTGGGTGCTATCCCTGGGCTCTTTTTGCTCCTTTTGCTAGTGCATTACTCCACTTCTGGCTTACTTGAGGTTAACTGGAGATAAGAATCTCCTTTTGCCTGAGCTGGCTTTGAATCATGATCAGCAGATCTCAGACTCCTGAGTAACTGGTTTTAAAATTTTAGCCTTTTGGTTTTGAGAACAAGGTCTTGTTACATTTCCCAGGCTGACCTTGAATTCCCTTGAAATCCTCCAGTTTCAGTCTCACAAGTGCTGAGAGAATAGATATGCATGGCCATGTTCATCCTGCTTTTAGTTTTCATTGTACTTTTTCACCATGTAAAATACTTATGTGGGTATTTCTGCAATTCAGAAAGCAGGACTGTTTTAGGGAGTCACAGTCCTTGCCCTCTGTTTCCCTTAAGTCTCTTCTTGCTCTTACACTATTCTGGGGTTTCTAGTTATGCAAATAAAATCACACACTTCTTTCTCTTTCTTATGCCACACATCTTTTCTTTCTATTAACTAACAGTTGCCTAGTTAACTAACAGTTGTTTCCATGGGTTTTCTATCCCAGGATTCAACCAACCATAGGTTGGAAATATTTTTGGAAGAAAATGTATCTGTAGTGAGGAACCAAAGATTAATTTTTCTTATCATGATTTCCTAACCAATGCGATACATAGCATTTGTACTGCATTGGTGATTTTAAGATAGCTGGAGGTGGTGTAAAATATGTGAAAGGATTTGTGTAATCTGTATGCAAATGCTACCTACCCCTTTGTAGCACCTTAGGACTTTGGCTATGTGGTGCTGGCACAGGTGATAGAATCATGGATGCTGAGGAAGGGCTAATTCTGGTATTTCTTATAAAAAAGAACATTTAATTTATTTTTATTTTTATCTTTACATGATTGGACACAAAAATTAGAATTTATTTTCTTCATTTATTTGATTGAGTTTCCCCCATCATTCCCCTTCTATCATCCCCCAAAATCCTGGTATTTCAGAAAGCTCTGCTTGCAACCTTCTTTTGTGTGTGTGTGTGTGTCAGTCTTAGGGCTTGAACTCAGGGCTTGGGCACTGTCTCTAAGCTTCTGTGCTCAAGGATTGTCCTCTACCACTGAGAGCCACAGCTTCACTTCTGGTTTTGTGGTGGTTATTTGGAGATAAGAGTCTTATGGACTTTTCTGTCTGGGCTGGCTTCAAACTGCGCTCCTCAGATCTCAACATCCCGAGTAGCTAAGATTACAAATGTGAGCCACTGGCTGGCTTACTTTATTACTTATTTACTCGGCTTATTATAACTTTTTTCTTAGAGATGAATAGTTGGGTAGTTTATGTTCTGTTGCTCTTATAAACAGTTTTGCTGCAGTGAACCTTGTGCATGTATTGCTTTGTATTTGTGTATGTATAAAAGCTTTTAGTTGGTGAGGTTCTCTGGCAAAAGGTACATCCTTTATTTTGTTAATGTCAGAAGTTAATGAACGCAGAGCCTCGTGATCTCACTTGGCTTTTTCTGCTCAAAGTTGGAATTTTACCACTTGAGCCACACCTTCACATCCAGCTTTTTGCTGGTTTATTGCCTGGGTTGGCTTCAAACTGAGAGCCTTCAGATCTCAGCCTCTTGAGTAGTTCGGATTGTAGGTTTGAGCTACTGGCACCAAACCAGGCTCAATGGTTTTGTTCTTGTTGGCCATGGGGTTTGGACTTAGGCCCTGGGCACTGCCCTTGAACTTTTTTACTCCAGGCTAGTGCTCTACTACCTTGTGCTATAGTACTACTACCTTCTGTTTGTTTTTCACCAAATTCAATGTCTTTTTCATGTTTCCTAGGCATTTAACTTGCTCTAGGGTTGTCACTTTTCAAGTGAGCTGTGACCACAAACTTAGCATGAATTTCTTTTTGTTCACAATTTACTGAGTGTCAATTCTTACTGTAGTTCTTTGGCACATGATTTTTTTTTTCTTCATTTCTTAATTCTAGAACTTTTGCCTCTTCACTAAAGGAGCTGTTATTTTTACAGTTCTCTTTGTTTGGCATGTCCAGATTGCCACCCCCCATCACCGTTCCTTTTACTTTAGGGTCGTTATTAAGTAAAATAAGAATTGGTTGGATGCATGTACTTAGATTCTGCCAGCAGTGGATTTGACAGCCCAGGTAGACTTACTATGTACACATACTAGTGCCAAGTAGCACAGTAGTGTACATAGTATGGTCACCCTGGACAGAATATAATTGAGCAGGGCAGAGAAGGTAGCACAGGATACATCTATCATGCTACTCAAAACCGTATACAACTGAAAGGTTTGAATTATTCCACTTGCTATTTTCAGTCTGCGTTTACCCCATTGCTAACTGAAAATGGAAAGTGAAACCATGGGTGAGGGAGGACTGTAATTCCTTAGGTCCTACCCATAGCAGTGTTCTCTGCTTTCTTACCGCCAGCTTTACTGGGCCTTTCTGAGCTCACTGTCCTCTCCTCCTCCCAGGATCTTGATATTTTTCCTTTCCCTTGCCCTATTTTTGTTTGTTTTAAATATGTTTGTGCTGGCACTCAGTACTTAGGCATTGTCCCTAACTTTTTTGCTCAAGTCTAGTGTTGTACACTTGAGTCACAGCTTTGTGTCTAGCTTTTTTTTTTTTTAATACTTAATTGGAGGTAAGAGTTTCACAGACATTCGTTCTTGCCTGGGCTGTGAGCCTCAGACCTCAGCCTCCCCAGTAACTAACATTATAGCATGAGCCACCAGCGCCAGGTAGGCCCCATCATTTCTTTTTGTGTGGAGAGATTGATCTTCACTGGTGCCCACTGCCTGTTACAAATACCAGTTTCCTGAAGTTCTTGAGATTTTATTTCTTGACCTTCCTAAACTGCTTTTTAAAGTTGCCCTGCAAAAAAGGGTAGGGTGAAATGCTCAGGAAACTGAGCATTTGAATGGTTTGTTGGTCTGTTCTTCAGGTAGCTGTCCTGGGATTATTTAGGAAACATTAGCTACTGTTTTGGCTCCTCTCTCTCCCAATATTGGGGATTGAACCTAGGGTCTTGCACATGCTTAGGCAAATAACCACTGAACTACACCCTAAGCCCTGTATTTTTTTTTCTTTCTTTTCAGTATTACATTGAATTCAGTCAGAAATAGAACTACTAGGGTATGTAAACACATGGATGTATATTATGAGGAAAACTGTCTTTTTCTATCAGCGCATATTGCTCAAAAGTTCCTGCTTTGGCCTGGTGGCTTGGCTCTTGTTAAGGAAAAGGGGTTTGAAATGTAAAATTGGTTTCTTTTCAAGGTGATATTAAAACACACCTGGTTGTTCAAGAAATAGTAGAGGTGCCAGGCACTGGAGGCTCATGCCTGTAATCCTAGCTACTCAGGAGGCTGAGATCTGAGGATTATGGTTTGAAGCCAGCCTGGGCAGAAAACTCTTGACCCTTATCTCTAATTAACCACCAGAAAACAGTGGTGCTGTAGCTCAGGAGGTAGAGCTCTAGCCTTGAGCAAAAGAGCTCAGAGACAGCACCCAGGTCCCACATTAAGCCCAGGACAAACAACAAGAAAAAGTAAATAGAAATAGTAGAGAGTATGGGTATGTTTTCAGATTACTTGTACACTGTTTGTTATTTCAGAAGTCACCTTATGTAAACATATTTTATCCTATTCAGATTAGCTAGTCACCAGCAGATTGTGAACCTGAGCTCAGCCAGCCTGAGCAGAGGGGCAGGGCCTGCTGCCTTAGGGATAAATAGGGGAGCAGCTTGCCTGCACTGTGTGCTTGCTTGCCAAGTTTTTAGCTGATGGCATACTCTTCTGCAGAAGTAAATTTTGCCTTGCTGAGACAGTTCTTCATTTTTGTGTCTATCGTTGTGACTCCAGTGGTTCTTGGAGAACCTATTTATAACAGTGTGTTATTTAAAGGACTTGGTACAGTCAGTTGAGTTTACACAGGCTATGAGTGGGCTAAACTGTGGTCTTTGTGTCTGATACTGGACTTTGAAGTGAAGAGAGTGGACACTTGGGAAAGGAAGGTGAGTACAGTATAGGGAAGAATGAGCTGGAAGCCTTGGGCAGGTGAGGGGAAAACTGTGCTAGTTCTGATTATCTCTGGTTTTGGTTGAACTGAATACATCTAGCTCAGGAGCTAGTTGGGGGGAGAGGTGAGTCAGAAATTGGCCCCAGAAATGATTGCACAAAGTTACTGCTCCTCCTTCCTCCTCCACCTGCTACAGAAGACTCTTAGGGCCTGCCCAAGCCAGAAGCATGTGAGGAAGGGGATTCTGGGAAATGTAGTTCAGCAAAGTCCCAGCTTAAGTTCCTCTCTCTCCCCCAAGAGACCCAGGTGTTCTTTCAGGGACTACCCTTAAAGATAGGCAGACAAAATTTCCAATTTGTGAGTAGTGAGAAGGTTGATTGGAAAGGAACAGACTCTTAAAAATGGACCTGGAGGCAGGCACTTGGTTAGGAGGTTGAGTTAGGTGGGGGCTGGAGGGCTACTGTGCTGCCTGTTGTCACAGGGAGTAACCTATCTGGCCACCTCCCCTGCTGCTGGCCTCCTTTTGGGCAGAACCTTCCCACCATTACTCTTGGAGGTTTGTGATGGGTAAGTCAGGAGGAGGTACATTCCAATCCAAAAGACTAGTTTCACCATAGACACAGGAACCTCGGACAGTTCTTGTGGGAATGGACCTTAAGGCTGTAGATAGTTTAGGAAAGACTAGAAAGATTAGATTAGACAGAATTTATTGATAAGGACCCTTCGGGTAGAGCTTCTAGACTCAGAAGTGTAGGCTCCAGCAGTTTAGAGGTTGGTTGAAGCTAAGCTAAATGAAATTGAGAGTTACAAAGCCAGAACTGCATTGGTATACTGTTGAAGGAAGGGATTCAAAGGCTTAGAGAGAGACAGGTTGATGTGGATTTATCATGTAATAGAATACCTGCTCAGTACTCTTGAGAGGATTCAGAAATCATTCTGGAGATTGCAGCTGTAAGAAATAAATTTGTGTGGGGAGCCCCAGTATTCTTGAGAGTGCTGGATATTTTTCCCTGAATGTCAGAAATGACTGTGGGACTGGGTGCCATTGACTGAACTGGGATTTTTAAGTACAATGAAATTGAGGGGGTGGGGGTGGCAAAGAAGAGTTGGGTATGGTTACTGTAGTGGACAGTGCCAGAGCAGGAATCAGAACAGGTCTGGCCTGTGGTATTGGCCAGTTGATTATGCCATCCCTAGAACTAAAATGAAGCTGTGGCTATGAAAGTCTATACATTGATCTATTTAAGTAGAAAAGCTCTAGGTCTAGATCAGTGCTCAGTTGATCAGAGCAGAATTGTATTTATGTTTTTAGGTATTGGGGATAGGACCCAGGGCCTTGTGCCAAGCTAGGAACTGCACTACTACTGCTCTACATCCTGGCCCCAAGCAGTTTTTGGTCTCAATTTGCAGACTTCAGTTTGCAAACCCACACAGTTTGAATAAAGGAGAGGAGCCAGATTTTACTCAAAAGATCTTTTGTTTTCTTTAATAGAGTATGTTTGGGGAGGAGGATTCAACCCACTTACTTTATTATTTGTATGTTCTACATCACTATCCTTGCCTAGGTTTTTTTTCTGTTATCCTGTGGACTTAAAGGCTTTAAAGAATACTTTAAAAAAAATAACTCATGTTTTTGGTTTAACATTTACAGACAGGAACTGGTGTGGTAGCTCAAAATAGTAGAGCACTAGCCTTGAGAAGAACAGCTTAGAGATGGCACTCTGAGTTCAAGTCCCACGACCGACAAAAACAAAATAAAACATTGAGAGATATTAAAGTATACATAGTGAAAAATATATCTTCTGTTTTTATCTTCGGTTAAGTACTTGTGATCTTGTGGGCATTTCTGCGGTTAGTTTCTTGTACATGCTCTTAAAATGATCTGTACATAAAGCCTTTACATGCTCAGGAAGTACATTTTGGCATACATTATTTTAAAAACCCTCAAATAATTCCACATCCCAGAAGAAAGAAATGATGCCACTTCACCTTTTCCCTCCCTATGTAGATTTTTACTTGAGATCTTACCCCACCTGCGAGCTTTATTATAGAGGGTCTGGACTACCTGCTGGTCCTGTTGCTGAAAGCTCCTCAAAACTGAGGTGCTTGACAGAGTGGCTTGAAGAGTACACAACTTTTCTGAACTGGACACAAGATTTAAAAGCTAAGCAGTGTTTTGTGTCATTAGCTCGTTTGAGATGAGGTCTTGGTTTAGTGACTGGTCTTGAAGTCGTGGGCTCAGGTAGTCCTCCTGCTCCGTCCTCCCCAGTAGCAAGGACTATTACTGTGTACCATCATGCCTGGCTCTATGAATACAATAGGAAGTCTTTTAAACCATTTTTCTCTCTTCTTGAATTGGAGAATGTGTATGTTACTGCTGGACCTACTGCCCAGCTTCCTGGCCTGTCATCTTGTTCAGGCCCACTCCCACTCTTTGGGTTTTTCTTACTAATCTGTGGGACTCAAAAAGTTTCTTCAGTAGTAATGCTGGTGATATAACATGTACTATAAATGTCTCTGAATTTTACTCAAACATATTTCTAGTTGATTTGGAAGTATTATTCCTTGTAATTTATAACTTTTTTTTTTAACCATTCCTGGGGCTTGAACTCAGGGCCTGGGCGCTGTTCCTGAGCTGTGGCTCAAAGCTAGCTAGTGCTCTTACCACTTGAGCTACAGCGCCACTTCTAGCTTTTTCTCTGAGGAATCAAACCCAGGGCTTCAGGAATGCTAGGCAAGCACCACTAAGCCATATTCCCAATTCCAATTTCTAACTTTTTACTGACTCTTTATGGAAACCAAGAGAAGATACATACAGGTTTCTGTATGGCATCTGATAGTTCACAGAAACCCGTGGGCAAGTTTTTTTTGTCATTTCCCAGATGCAGTGATAATATATTGCTGGTAGGTGGCCCCTTAAGAGTTTGCATTCTCAGTTTCATATGCTGATAATCAGGAGTGTGATTTTGGATTGCACTGAGGATGAATTGGAAAGATTTTGGGGATGGGATGGGAGAGCTAGACCCTGTGGAGGAAAGGGTAGAAGAACTGAAAAATACAATCACAAAGTAAAATCACAAATGTAAAATCCAGTGATGTTGGTGAAGTGACAGGATTTGGCAACATGAAAGTCATTGTTGAATGAAAGTCATTGTTGAATGACAGCCATTGTTGAATGACATTGTAAGTCAGATTAAGTGGGATAGCACGGGAAAGGATTGTTTTTGTTTAAGGGTGATGAAAATTTGAACAGTTTGTCAAGGGAAGGAATGGAAAAGTAGAGACCAAATAAAAGAACTATCTTGAGCTTTAAACAATGACTGTTTCTATGTCTCTACATGTCATTGTTATTTATCAGGGAAATGCACTTGCTCTGCTGAGGAAGATTGATGTTCCTGTGGGTGGAAAGAAAGTACTGTAAGCGATCTGGACAGAGAGGACGTAGACATGAAGTTAGCAGGCCTGCATTCCAGTGTGAACTTGCTTTCATTGAGAGGTGCTTTGTCTGGCGGTGTTCTTTGCTTATGTTTTCCCATGCTCCAAAAATGAGCTCGTTTTCCTTCATCGTAGACCTGCCTGGGTTTGCACCTGAAAATGTTTTGTTGAAACTAACCAGTAATTACTTTGCAAAATGTTTTTGTCAGGTCTCTGCAAAAACCTTGTTGAGTATGATCTAACTCCGAGCTAACCAGTGTGTTATATGTCCTTATTCTTCCCTTCCAGTTTGAGTAGATGGGCACTAATACTGTTGACGTCATTTCTTTATTGGCCAACTCACAGGATCTGTTTTGTAGACTAATTTTTACATTTTTAAGTTTTTGTTATATTTTGCTAAATTGCTGTTTTTGAGTGTTAATTTTATTGTTATTATAAAGGTGATATTCACAGGGATTACTATTTTCGTAAATCAAGTAATGAGTACATTTCTTGTTGGACAGTGTCATTCCTTCACTGCTACATCCTAGTTTTCCCTACCACCTCTACCCATAAGCTATATATATAGTTCATTGTTTTTGAAGGTTAATTTTTTTTGGGGGGGGGCCAGTCCTGGGGCTTGACCTCAGGGCCTGAGCACTGTCCTTGGGCTTTCTCAAGGCTAGGGCTCTACCACTTGAGCCACACTACCACTTCAAGCTTTTTTCTATGTACGTGGTACCGAGGAATCGAACTTGGGTCTTCGTGCATGCAGGCACTTGCTTGACCACTAAGCCAAACTTCTCACCCTAGAAGGTTAATTTTTACAAGGTAGTTTTGGCCTGATGCTGTTTCAGAGCTTTTTTGTGCAAAGCTAGCGCTCTAAAACTGAGCCACAGTGACACTTCTGGTTTCCTGGCGATTAATTGGAGGTAAGAGCCCAGGCTGGCTTTGAACTTCGATTCTCACATCTTAGCCTCCCGAGTAGCTAGCATTGTGTGAACCACCAGTGTCTGGCATGCAAAATAGCTTTGTTATAGAAATCTGAGATATTTGTTTGTTTGTTTTAATAGCTTTTGCCTAGAGACTAACTTTTTGTTGATCAAGGGGCTTGAACTCGGTGTGGAGCTGTCCCGAGCATTTGTGCTTAAAGCTAAAGTTCTATCACTTTACCGCACAACTTTCATTTTCTGACTAATATTTAATAATTAATATCACTCTGTACAGAGATTTTATTTAGTATTTACACTAGTCTCTTTTCCTTAATATCCTGAAAATAACACTAATGATGAAAAAGATACGTTGTTTTACCCTGGTGCCAGCAGCTTATGTCTGCAATCCTAGCAACTCAGGAAGCTGAAATCTGAGAATCTTGATTTGAAGATAGCCAGGGCAAGAAAGTCCCTGAGACCATTACCTCTAATTAAACATCAAAACTCTGGTAGTGGATCTGTGGTTTAGGTGATAGAGTGGTGATCTTGAGCAAAAATGTTTGGGCGCAGTTCCCTGAGTTCAAGCTGTAGGACCGTAACACATACAAATGCACAGACACACAAAGCATTGTGTCATCTCTGTCTTAAAGCTAATTGCTCTGTTTTAAAACTCAGATATTATTGTTTGGCCATGAGATTTTTCTATTAAATTTGAAAAGTTAAGAGTAATTTTATCTAATTTTCATTCATAATTGCTCTTCGTCACAACATTTAAAATACTAACTCATTGGGCTGGGAGTTTGGCATAGTGGTAGAGTGCTTGCCTAGCGTGCATGAAGACCTGGGTTCTAGTCCTCGGTACTGCATGCACAGAAAAAGCTAGAAGTGGTGCTGTGGCTTAAGTGGTAGAGTATTGTCTTTGAGGAAGCCCAAGGACAGTGTTCAGGCCCTGAGTGTAAGCCCCAGGACTGGCAAAAACAAAAACAACAACAAACACTAATAAAGTTAGGAACATTTAAGTTATCTAGCCCTTAAACAATCTAAGTCATTGGTGAGTCTTTTATTTGTTAGTATTTTTTGTTGTTGTTGTTGTTGTTTTTTGAACTCCAGGACTGCACACTCTCCCTGAGCTTTCTGTTCAAGGCTAGTGTTCTACCACTTGAGCCACGGCACCACTCTTGGCTTTTTGAGTAGTTTATTGGTGACAAGAGTCTTGCATGGACTTTCTTTCCCTGGCTGGCTTTGAACCACGATCCTCAAATTTCAGCTTCCTGAGTAGGATTACAGACACAAGCCTCCGGTACCTAGTAAGTAGTGTTTTTGTTGTTGTTTTAATGTGTGCTGTTACTGTAGGTTGAATTAAGAGCCTCTCACTCTTGACTTTCTTGCTTACGACCACTTGAGTCATGCCTCCAGTCCAGCTTTTGGCTGATTAACTGGGGATGAGTCTCTGATTACTTGGGGCAGGTTGACTTTAAACAGAGATCCTCCAGATCTCAGCCTCTTGAGTAGGCAGCATTATAAGTATGAGCCATGAGGGCCTGTCTTAGAACCTTTTGAAGGATTGCTTCATTACACTTAAATGAGATTGATTTATATGTGCGTATATGTGTATATGTGCTGGATCTGAGGCTTGTACTCATGGCCTGAGTCCTTTTCCTGAGTTTTCCTGATCAAGGTTAGCAGTCTCTGTCATTTGAGCTACAGTTCAACTTGTGGCTTTTTGGGAAGTTAATTGGAAATAAGAATCTCAGGTGCCAGGAGTTTGGCCTAGTGATAAAGAGCTTGCCTCACGTTCTTGACCTCCTGAGTAGCTAGGATTATAGGCAAGAGCCACCGGCATCTGCCTCATCTTTTCCTCTTTTAATTACGCACTGTCAGAGCCTGTACTCATAAACAGTATTTCCATATTTGATTTCTTTGTCCTGTATAAAGAAAACCTGTAGAGCAAATATAATTATTTACATTGAGCCTATATTTGCCAGGGCCAAATGGGATGAGAAAACATGAAATAGGCAGAGTCCTGAGGCAGGATTGTCCATAAGAGGAGCGTTTATGTTGCTTCCTGGTTGAATGGTTATCCAAACAGAATGTGATTTTCTCTAATAGCTAATCTTCAACATATTAGAGAGAGATGTGTAGCATGTTTTTTTCCCTTTTGTTGGTTTAGCCCAAAGCTGTGTTACAAGAACTCTTATCTCTTCTATCAGATGTATTTAAGAATTGTTCAAGTGGTTGTACTAATGTTAAAAACCTGGGCTAGTCAGAGGTGATTTTGAGTGTGAGATCTCTACGTAGAGATTTTGGAGATGTCGCAGTTATTGCTGATAGAAAGATCTAACCTGAGACAGTTGAAATAAGTGGCTCAAGTGTGGCAGTAGTTTGAAATGAGGATTTCTTAAGAGCTCAAGGGATAGTGTCAAAAAATGTATATGGGTACTGGGATTGCAGGAATGTTGATAGGAATACATACGGAAAGGTAAGTAAACCAGAAAGCAAAGTCTTCAAAGTTATGCAGATGACTAGAAGGTGAGGTAAAGACTAGCAGAAAGGTGTAGCAGTATGGAGTAGTATACACATGTTTTCAAGTGGAGGTTTGGGATCAGACAGTGCCATTTGATATACTATTTGTTTTGCTTGTTTATTAACTTTTTAATTATATGAACAAGTGTTTTGATGCTGAGCTAGCTACATCACCTTTTCTTTGCTTCACATCTCTTCAACCTGTTCCCAGCACTAGGAATTCAGAATATGTGTTAAATCAATTAATTATAAAATCATTGATTTGTTTTTTAGTCTTTCCTCATTAAATGATTTTTGAAAAGGTATTTTTAGTTTAGCGTTTTGCATTTTTGTTTCATTGGAAGTTTGCACTCAGGACCTTGTGCTTCTCTGGACAAGTATTCTACCACTTGAACTATACCCCGAGCTCTTTTCCTTTTAGTACTTTTCTAACAGGGTCTTGCTTTTTATCCAAGTAGCTAGGATAGCCAACATGAGCTACTGTGCCTACATTGTTTGCTTTTTTTTTTTCTCTCAGATAAATTCATGCTATATTGTTTAAGCTGACCTCAAACTTTGGTATTCAACTATTCATCTTGCTTCAGCCTCTTAAGTATGTGAGATTTCAGGTGCATTACACACCTGGCTAGTTTAGAATTTATTTTCTGGTGACACTGCAGTTTGAATCTAGGGGCTTTTACTTGCTAGGCTAGGCTCTACCACCGGAGCCACACCCCGTATTCCTTTTTGTGCTCTTTTCCCATGCTAGTCTGGACCACCATTCTTCTGTTTACTCTTCTCATGTAAGCAGGATGACAAGGATGTGCTACATACCCATCGTTTTATTGGTTTGGATGTGGTGGTCTGGTGAACTTTTTGCCCAGTCTAGCCTTGAACCAAGGCTAGGATCATAGACATGAGCCACTTTCTGAACATGGCTTAGTTTAGGACTTTTATCTTCAAGTTCGATTTATTTCTCTCTTTACTAGACATCTTAATTATTTCTCAGTGGCTTTTAATACTTCAATTTCAAGGCAATTACACATCTGTTTAATTCTTTAAATTCATTCGAGTAATTGACATGGAATATAAGCGTAAAGATTAATATACGAGAACTAATTATCAGTGAAATTTGTAGTGGATTTTTTCATGCCTTATGAGAATATATATGAAAATATGTTTCACTACATGGACTTTGTTTCTGAAACCAAATTTGTTCTAAAGGATGAGGCCACTTTCATAAAATTACTTAAATGTTTGTATGAGTGAGGACGTTTCTTGGAAGTTTTATCTAGTTTCTGGAACATTGGGAACAGAAAGAGAAAGGAAAACTGTGTTAGTTGTAACTCTCGCTCCTGTCTAAGCCTGCTGATTTTCCTATTCTCCATCCATGTAGCTGAGCTTCTATCAGTGATGGCATACCCCACTTTCACCTACCTTCACAGTCTTCTGGCTCGTTTCCTCCTGCTGGGGTATGGACTGTGCTAGAATAGCCTTTTCTGAAATCCCGTTGTCCCCCTTTTCTGACTTCTAAGAGCAGATACATTAGAATATAGTGGGGGTCGGGCATTGAATGAATGAAGGAAGGAAGGAAGGCAGACAGGCAAGAAGCCTAAACAAGCAAACAACAAAAACAATGGTCTCTCAAGCTGCTGGCCTCAAGAAAAGTATGGGTGCTTGAGCTTCCTGCTGGTCTTGGGCATAAGGATTTGCCTTGAAGTTATTTCAAACCGTTTGTCAACTTACTTCTTTGTTTGTTTTGTTTTGGTTTGGTTTAGGGTTTTTTTTGGGGGGGGGGGGGCATGGGGCATGGGGCTTGAACTCTGCCTGGATGCTGTCCCTGAACTCTTCAGCTCAAGGCTACTGCCTTACCCTTGAGCCAAGCTCCACTTCCCGTTTCCTAGAGGTTAATTGGAGATAAGAGTCTCAGGTCCTTTTGTGCCTGGCTTGGTTTTGAACCTTGATCCTCAGATTTGTCTCCTGAGTAGCTAGGATTACAGGTGTGAGCCACTGCGCCTGGATTTCTTTGTTGTTTTGTTTTGTGTTTTATTTATTTATTTTTGCCAGTCCTGAGGGCTTGAACTCAGGGCCTGGGCATGTCCTTGAGCTTCTTTTGCTCAAGGCTAGTGCTCTACCTCTTTAGCCCCATCTCTACTTCTGGTCGTTTCTGTTTATGTGGTACTGAGGAATCAAACTTGGGGCTTCATGAATGCCAGGCAAGCACTCTGCTACTAAGCCACATCCCCCACCCCTCAGTCTCCCCCCACAAATGTGCCATCTCAAAACAGGCCAGATTGAGCCAGGTGCCCATCACCTCAGTTTACATAGAGGCTGAGATTAGAGGATTGTTGTGCCTGGGCAGAAAAGTTCCATGTCTTCTCCGATGGAAATGCGATAGAATGGAGTACACCCATGATTCCATTGGTAAAAGGAAGACTGAAAATAGGTAGATCAGGGTCAATCTTGGCACATGAGATCTTAAACCCGACCAGTGAAAAGTTGGGTTGGAGGCATGGCTCAGTGGTTTTGAGTTAGGAGAACAAGTGCAAGGTCCTGAGTTCATATCTCAGGTACTGAAGATGAGATGGGGGTAAACAAATGATTGTTCTAATTTTTAGTATTGTCATTATTACTTGGAATGCCAATAGTGTTTTCCAGCTAGCCCCTATTGAAAAGTTCTGTAGTCATGCTTGTTAAACTTGTTTTGAATGTGTACTTGCTCAGAATCTGTTGTGCTCTGTATACCCACACTTGTAAGACATTGTCTGTTATAACTAGATATTTTTCAGAAGGTAACTAGCCATATCTCTTACCAGAAATTGTCTGTATTGTTCTACTCTTCTATGATTTTGCACAGCTTGGCCTATAGTTACTGTAGTTACCAAACTTGTTTTACCCCACTTGTAACTGAGAGCCCCCTTTCCCCTCACCAGCAGGCACCTCCTACTTTGTCTCTGGATGGTTTCTGACCTGTTATCTGTCTTGTTAAAGTTTTCCAACTTTCCAAGAAACAAAGCACACTATACTTAGGCAAAGGGGAAATTCTGGTGGCTTTCAGGTTTAAAGGTAACCCGCAGAAACAGCTTTGCATGGCATTTTGAGATTCCCATTTGGGTATGATCCTGATGCATCCGCCATTTCTCATTCAACAAAACATCTTTTCCATTCACGACTGTGATTTGAGTGGTCTCACTGTAGACTGTGATTTGAGTGGTCTCACTGTATGCTGATTCTCGGGCCCCATAACAAAGACAACAACAAGGAAGCCAGATTTGTATGTGGGTAGTTCCTGTAAGCTCAGAAAGGGCTATTTAACCTGTATGTTCCTATGCGCCTCAGTCCATTTAGAAAAAAATCGGTTAGGAGCTGGTTCTTCATGCTTATAATCCCAGCTTTTCTGGAAGATGAGGTCTCTGTAAGAAAAATCCTCGGAGATTCTTATCTCCAATTAATCAACCAAAACCTGGAAGGATGGCTCAAGTGGGAGAACATTTTCCTTGAGGGACTAAACCAAGCAAGAGAATGATGTCCTGTGTTCAAACCCCCGTACAGGCACAAAAATAAATACAAAAATAAAACTTGGTGCAGTGGCAAGTGTCTGTAGTCTCAGTTTCTCGGGAGGTTGAGCTAGGAAGATCGCTTAACCCACAACAGCCAGGTCTTTGAACAGTTTCTATAAATGTTTACTCATAATTCACATGATCTTTCTCCTGGGATGCTGGACTCTGGGTTTGTGGCACTAGAACTATCATTAGCCCTTGCTGTTGTACAGAGTTGTGCAGAGTTTTAAAGATTGGAGCACGCCTACATACCGAGAGGATGCAGAGTTGCCTCCATCTAAGGCAAATGTGTCTGTGTCATCCTTTTGTTTTTCTCCCCACATTCCCCTTTGAAGACAGAAGGCCTCCTGGGACCTTGGTCCTGCAGGTCTTTCAGAAATGGCCTCTCTGAAAATACAACCAGAGCCTAGGACTCTCAGAGTCCTGAGAGTTCACACTCTATCAGATTTAAAAAAAAAAAAAAATTCTTCCCCTTTTTGAGACTATCCCTACCCAGAAGCAAATCAGAGAAGTCCTGAGAGTTCACACTCTATCAGATTAAAAAAAAAAAAAAATTCTTCCCCTTTTTGAGACTATCCCTACCCAGAAGCAAATCAGAGAAGCCCAGAGCCCAGCAGGTGGCTTTCCTGAGGGACTCTAGCCTTTTACATGCAAACAGACTGCTTTAAACTTCTTGTCCCAGCCCCATATTTTTTTAAATTTATTTATCTATTTATGTATTATTATTATTAAATTTTTTTAAACCAGTCCTGGGTTTTAAACTCTGGGCCTGAGCACTGTCCTTGAGCTTTTTCAAGGCTAGCACTCTGACACTTGAGCCACAGCACCACTTCTGGCTTTTTCTGTGTATGTGGTAGTGAAGAATTGCCCAGCTCCATGCATGCTAGCCAGCGTTCTACTAGGAGGACACATTCTCAGCCCTCCAAATAGATTTTATTTAAACATTAACTCAGGACATGGACAACCAACGCAACATAACCGTTGTAAGATGAGAAAATGGCGAAGTCACATTATGAAAGATCAGATCTGGAGTCTTTATCAGTCTCTAAGACTGGCAGCCCAAAACAGAGCTAGCACTTAGCATTTAAAAACAAAAATCTTAGGGGTGGAGACAAAGTCCAGATAGCCTTAAGGAAACAGTCCTGGTATGCAGAGCAGACCAGGTGGGGATATTTAACTCTTAACAAAGGTGTTTATATAGGGAAGTAAGGCTGTGACTCAAGTGTTAGAGCCCTAGCCTTGAGCACTGAGAGGCTCAGGGACAGAGCCCAGGCACTGAGTTCAAGTCCCATCATTGAAAAAAAAATGTTATACATAGGCAAAACCAACTATCCAGGAAAACAATAAGGGACAATCAGGACCCCAATTATCTAGGAGAAACATGAGCTTCCTGGAGCCCTACAACTCAAGACATGTTTACAATCCAAAGAATGTCCTCTATAATGTCTAGATTTTCCAGAATTTCACATCTACTATTAACTTCTATCAGGATGCCAAGATGGTATTGTAGGGGGTCCCTTAGAATAAAAAGCCCCTAGACTAAGTCAGGAAACTGAGTCAGGAATTTGACCCCTTACTGGGAACTAAGGAATGCTATAAAACTGCAGTCAGTTTTCCAAAGAATGTCCGGGGACCTCCAGTGGAGTAACATGTAACTACCATTGTAAGTCCTTTGTTTCAAAAGAGCTGATGTTATGTTAATGGAACCGTACAACTCAAACCTGTTTACCCTTATAAGCCCAATTTGCACCCCTGCTCCTGGTCACAGAGTTAGCTCCCAAGCCTGCACTGTGTCCCTGGCTGGCCAGCTTCTGCAACACTTTAATAAACTTCTTCAAGTCCTAAATTTGTGTTGGTGGGCTCATTCACGGACCGGTAACATAGTTCTGGGGGTTCATATGGAATAGAGTCCCTAACCACGCTTTAACGTCGAAATGAAGCAGTTTTATTGAGGGTTCTTTGCAAAGCCTCGGGAGTTAAGTTTTTGACCCCATGGGTTTGTACTTGTCTGAGTCTGTGTCCTTGTGTTTGTATAGGTGCACTGTTTGTAGGTCTGCAGGCCATCTGTACTTGCATGGGTACACCATTTTTAAGTCTAAGCCAAGGGTACTGGATGCAATATTGCTCTTTGAGACCAGGAAGGTCAAGGGATGCCTTAGCCCCCGTTTGCCTGCATTTGGAGGAGGGCTTAGCGGGGGATGCTTTAAGGCACGCCCCCCCCCATTTGCCTCCTCTGTTTGGAGGAGGGTTTGTCTGTTTCCTCTGTTGCCTGTTTGTATTATTATGGGGTCAGAGATCTGGGTTTCTTGAAGCAATCGGCCAGCTGGCTGACAGGGAATGGAAATCTCCTCAGGGGAGGCGCCTGCTGAAACATTTCAGGGCCCCAAGGTCTTTCTGTCACTCTGACAGTTTGTTGCATGCCATCAAAATTGGGGGGTTACTTAAAGGTCTCTATTTCTCTGTCTTTTTTTTTTTTAATGCATTTTCCTGAGGTATCTTGTCTTGTCCTGTTTTGTTTTTGCAATTGGTACCAGTCCTAAATATGCATCCTTGCTTTCTGTGTCTTTGTTATTATTTATTTGGACATTTCTGGGGAATAAAAGTTTCACCCGCCTGGTATGGCCCCACCCAAGGCTGCAGTTGAGATACGCAGAGGTCAGGCAAAGCTACTGCAAGCCTAGTCTAGTTTTCTTTTTCTTAACAACCTGGCTGAAGTGACAATCTGGAGACAGTTGGGGGTAGGACTCAGACATCAATCTTGGTTCCCCCAGGCTTAAATTTGGCCCCAGTATAAATTGGTATGTAAAATGTTCTAGTCAAATTGGGAAAATGACTAGAGTCACGCTCTGGGTGGGCTAAATTCAGCTCCAGAGAACTCCCACCCAGCTTTCCTCTGCAGAAAGTATTATGGTAATGTGTCTGATATCAGAAACAAGCTCTGGAAAAATGAGTCCCAGCTAAGGTTTGTTAAGCTTTGCTTTAAAACTTGGTCGTTACCTGCAAGAGTAAAATAGGCAAAAGATCTCTTACACTAAAAGTTCTGGAAAATATACGGCCGATATTAATTTTGTGCACTTTAAGATTTTTGTGAGTATGACTGTGTGAATGTGTGTGTGAGCACACATATTCAAGATTAAACTGTCAGCATGCTGTGTAAAACAATGGGTGAGTTTATACTTGAAACACAAAAAGGTAAATGGGAAATCTGAGTCTAAACTTCAAGAAAAATGATCAGGTTTGGGCGTTTCAAATATCTTAAAGAGTACTGCATTGTTTTAAAGAGGAACTAGTTAAAAGATTTTTCTAAGTATTTTGTAATTTGCATTTGAAAAATATCTGGTATTATAATGTACAAGGCTGCTTACATTGTAATCAAGTTATCTGGCTTAGCAAAAGGCATCAGAAAATTTGGTTTTTCCCTCCACTAAATTTGAGGCTAAGTACTAGAAATAAGTATTTGAAATTTAAATGTGAAGGTTTGTTGATCAGTTGCAAAGCTTGCCTGTTTGTTTAGGTAATCAAGTGCCCAGAGAAAGGACCAGAAAACCTTAGGGTAGGCTTTTGTGCCTGTTTTTGTGGGTGAGAGGTGATCTAGCAAAGGTTCAGCTCCGTCTGGTCCTTGCCAGGTAGGAGAGTCCCTAGGGAAAGTTCCAGCATGGTGGAAGAGGGTAAACTGGCACAAAGCTGTTCAGCTAAGCCCAGTTAGCTGGGTAGGTGCCTATTTGTAGAAGGGGCTGGAAGGCTATCTTCATCCTGTCTCTTTTGCTTACAGATGACACTGGAAACCCGATGGTAAAATGGGTGATGTGACTGGTATTTCTAAAATTTCCCTTTGAGATGTCTTTAACATTTTTTTTCTGGGAAAAGCTTTAATGGTGGGTTCAAAAATTTATGCATGGGACTGGGAGCATAGCCTAGTGGTAGAGTGCTCTCCTAGCATGCACGAAGCTCTGCGTTCGATTCCTCAGTACTACATACTCAGAAAAAAACCCAGAAGTGGCACTGTGGCTCAACTTGCAGAGCAATAGCCTTGAGCTGGCTTCTGGGATTTGCCAGAATCTTCAGTGGCATCTTAGGATAAACCAGTCACATGCCAGGTGCCAGTTACTTAAGCCTGTAATCCTAGCTACTCAGGAGGCTGAGATCTGAGGGTTAAGGTTCAAAGTCAGGACAAAAGGACCTGAGACTCTTATCTCCAATTAACCTCAAAAGTGGGGGTTGGCTCAAGGGTAGGGCAGTAGCCTTGAGCTGAAGAGCTCAGGGACAGCACCCAGGCCCAGGGATTGGGGCTGCCATCTATCAGCCTGAAGGTGGAAAGTAGTTGCTGTGCTGCTGTTATACTAACTCCTAGCTCTGTTCACTGAGTGCTGGTGACTCTATTGCTGGGGGTCCAGGGTATCCTGAAATGGCTGAGGTATTGCGAGGTAGAGTGGGGAAATAAAAGACATAGAGCATCAACCTGGAGTGAAAAGCTAAGGGACAACACCCAGGCCCTGAGTTCAAGCACCAGACTGACACATCCTCCTCTCCCCTCACCATGGCCCCTGATATCTGTCACTCCAATAGCAAGCATCCTTCAGAAAACCAGAATCTCCTTTTACTTCATGCACATACTATATTAGCCATTTTACAAAAGTGTAAGCATGAACTGGACATTGGTGACTCCTGGGTGGGGATGGGAGGGAGTGGGAGAGAATGAGGGAACAGATGACACTGCATAAAAGGAAATGTACTTATTGCCTGACTCTCTGTACAACACCTCTATAGTAACCATAAAGTAAATTTTAAAACATGTAAGTATGAGAACTCAGGGCCTGGGCACTGTCCCAGAACTTCTTTGCCTCAAAGCTAGTACTCTTACCACTTGAGTCACAGCATCACTTTTGGCTTTTTTCTGAGTAGTTTATTGGATATAAGAGTCTCACAAACTTTCCTGACTGCTGGATTTGAACCATGATCCTCAGATCTCAGCTTCCTGAGTAGCTAGGATTACAGAAATGAGTCACGTATGCCTAGTATTTAAGATCTCTTGACATTTGGAGTTCAGGCCTTAATATTCTGACAACACTATATCATGTGTAGATACCAAATTACATGTTCTTTTCCCCCCTTTGTTTCTGTATACTATGGTAGTTTAGGTACTTGCACAGAGAAATAGATGTATTTCTTGTGTCTTGCCACAAAAGAATAAAACAAAAATTAATTGTGGACCAAGTTTCAAGATAGTTGCTACCTAAATCAAGATCCAGATAGAGGTCAGGAGTGTAGCCTAGTGGTAGAGTGCTTGCCTTGCATGCAGGAAGCCCTCTCTGGGTTAGATTCCTGGGTACTACATCTTTATGTTATGAGCATAAAGATGTGAAGGTATCACAGGGGGTAATGGTATGAAAATACTAACATAATGAATATGATGTGAAAATAATAACATAATGGATATGATGTGAAAATACTAGAATAATGAATATGATATGAAAATACTAAATGAAGATAATTGGAAAGTACTAATATAGTGAATATGATTAGAATGAAAACCAATGGGATGAAATACTTAAAGAAATATATTGCCAATACAAACTTGTATCTAAAGTCAAGTGGACATGGGAGATAAAGTTGATGCAAGAACACATATGACCATAACCATAGGAACCATCAGGAGCATGGCTTACAAGATAGAGTAATTGTAAAATACCTAAGAGCCCAGACACCTGGACTTAGGAGATAGAGCAATAGCTAAAGTACCAGCACATCTCTGGGTACTACCCACTAAGGCATAACCAATCTGAATCAAGCAAGAAGGAGCTTGGGCCAGACAAGAGCAGCCAAGGACCAATATAAGCAAAGGACAGCACTTCTGCTGTTCCTTAACCGAGACTGCAGTTCGAGGATCTTTGGCCTACAGAAGCTGCTCCTTGCCTGAGAGGACCAACAAGGACCTCACATCAAGGCAGAACTGGGAGCAGCGTCTAACAACTGATGGGCAGGTCTGGTTCAACTTTGGGACTAAGAGATGTCAGAGAGGTGAGTTCAGCAGGTGTGCTGGATAGGCTGGATAGAATTAGGCAAGTTAGGACTAGAATACAGTAACTAGACTATAGTGTTAACTCTGCTACGCTATGTTAAATCAATAAACGATGTTGCATCATATTACCTGCCTATTGGTGACTTACTTCGCCTGCTTACGACACGCATACTCAGAAAAAGCCAGAAGTGGTGCTGTGACTCAAGTGGCAGAGCTCTAGCCTTGTGCAAAAAGTGTCCAAAGACAGTGCCCAGGCCCTGGGTTCAAGCCCCATGACTGGAAAAAAACCATCAAGCAAAAAAGATTTAGATAGAAAATATATAATTTCTGGCACAATTTATATAATCCTGGATAGTTTATTTGTCAGCCAAAGGCTGAACTAGATGGGAGCATCTGACTCTCTACACAAAAGTTTAAATGGCATATGGATACCTATCTGGTAGCCGTCATATTTGGATATCTTGAAATACTTCTATTTCCCAATGAAATTAATCTAAAAAAGACAATTCCTTTGCTTTGGCGCCCCCTCATGGCCTAACTCTGTAGTTCACGTTCTCTATCTGATCCACTCTTCAGCTAGTGACAAATTGTACTACTTGAGCCACATCTCTGTTTCTGATCTTTGGGTGGTGAATTGGAGATAATCTCACAGATTTTCCTGTCCAGTCTGGCTTTGCACTGTGATCCCCAGATCTCGGTCTCCTGCGTAGCAAAGATTATGGGCATAAGACACTAGTATCTGGCTACCCACTGACCTCCAGCTGAGAAAACAATGATTTTGTGAAGATGAAATGTAGAGGGGAGTGGAAAGACCTATCATTTTATTTCATTGTTTAACAAATGAGAAGTTATGAATTTAGTTTACATTTGTTTTTTTTGTTTGTTTGTTTTTTGTTTTTTTGCCAGTCAGTCCTGGAGGTTGAACTCAGGGCATGGCACTATCCTTGGACGTTCTCAAGGCTAGCACTCTGCCACTTGAGCCAAAGCACTACTTTCAGTTTTTTTCTGCATATGTGGTATTTTGGAATCAAACCCAGGGCTATGTTCATGCTGGGCAAGCACTCTACTACTGGCCACACTCCTGGCTTGCATTTGTTTTATGGTGCATAAACATACATTTATAACACACACACACATACACATACACACACACACATGTACATATATTTGTTGTTTGGCTAGTACTGGGATTTGAACCCCGTGTGCCTGGGCCCTGTCCTCAAGCCTTTTTTCCCTCAAGGTAAGCATTCTATCACTTGAGTCACAGCTCTACTTTTGGCTTTTTGCTAGCTAATTGAAGATAAGAATCTCATGGACTTTCCTGTCCTGGGTGGGCTTCGAACTGTGCTCCTCTGATCTCAGCCTCCTGAGTCGTTAGGATTACAAGTGTGAGCCACTGGTGCCCAGCTTACCTCAGCTTTCTGTGTGCTACAGGCTGTATGTCTATCAGAGCTGAGGGTACCACAGTTATAGATTTATAGATAGATACAGATACACATAGACATAGAAATATGTAGATATAGCGGTAGATACATGTTGTCAGTGGAAGAAGGAACTCCACCCACTCTATGCCACTCTGCGTCTGTTACCCTTCACCACTGGCTCTCTGTCTCCACCAAAAGGAAACAAGCAATACCTTTGTAGTGGAACCCAGTACTAGGAATGGAGCTTCTTGGTTTGCCAGGCTTAAAGAGCTGCCCTCACTTCCTATCCCAGAGGCCAGGCTCTTTTTTTTCTTCTTCTTCCTCCTCCTCCCCCTCTTTCTTCTTTTGGCCAGTCCTGGGGCTTGAACTCAGGGCCTGGGCACTGTCCCTCAGCTTCTTTTGCTCAAGGCTATCACTCTACATCTTGAGCTACAACATCACTTCCGGCTTTTTCTGTTTATATAGTACTGAGGAATTGAACCCAGGGCTTCATGCATGCTAGGCAAGCATTCTACCACTAAGCCCTATTGCCAGCCCCTTGAACTATTGTAAATTGTTCAACTATTTTAGTAAATAGTCAAATAGATTGTGATAGCGCATGCTTTAAACTAAGTACATAAAGGTCTCTTTGAAAGCCTTAAAAACAGTAGAACAGAAAATGGTGTTGGTGGCTCCTCTGGAGGTGTGAGGCCTAAATTAATTGTGAAGTTTGATGAACTTCTGTAAAAAGTTATTTCTAAGCTGCTGGGAACCAAATAGCTATTACTATGACCACCAGAAACTTATAGTTTCTGTAAACTGAAAGAACTTAGTAACTGTAAGACTCTGTAAATTGAAAGAATCACCTATTGTTTCTACTTCCCCTTCCATGATGACCCAACTGCAATATTCTGTTAAGCAAAAAAGAACTTTATTTATGTATCCTGTTTGGCAGAACAGTTTGACCACCTTCTGACCCTGTCCCCAGGTTTGTTTCAGGTATATGTTGTGTAGAGGTTAGTAGGCAACCGCACTAAGCAACCTGCTTGCGTCAGTTACCCTTTACTAAGCCTATATATATTTTGCTGTGCAAAAATAAAGATTGAGACCTTGATCAGAATACTGTCTTGGTCTCCCTCCTTGTGTCTGGTTTGTCTCTCTCATTCAGGTCTGCTCCTCCTCGGGCTCTAGTTGACAAACCCAGTTGGCCGGGGCACTAAGCAGTCTCTATTTTGTAAAGTTCTGAGAAATCTCCTAACTGCCTCTTCTCAGGAGAACTGTAAGAGGCTCCATCAGTTGCTTACTCAGAGAGCGTGCAAGGACATTCAAAGGTCATTTCCAGGACTGCAGCTGTGTTCCACAGCTAGCCAGGACACCGAAAACGAAAGTTCTGTGGGAAAACCATAACATCAGAACCAATAATAAGAAAACAAAAACCAGAGGAATGTCTCTATGTACACGTTAACTAAAACATGAGGCAGTGAGAATGAAAAGGAACACTTGTTTATTCTGTACTATCAAAGCTGTGCTGATTCTGCACTCGGGGGGCCTCCAAGCGTCACTGGTTTCTAAGGTACGGAGGACCAAGCTTGAGCTTGCTAATAAATGGCTTGCATGGGTCGTGGACGCTGGTGGTCTTTGGGGGGGGGCGGGGATTGGGAACTTTGGGCACAACAGAGGTTGAAGTCAAAGGATCAAAACCAGCCAGGGCAGCAAAAGTCTGGGCAAGACCCGATTACATCACAGAAAAACCCCAAAGTGGCGCTGTGCCTCACAGTGGCCCAGGAAGCCTCGAAGCAGGAGGAGTTCTGCACCCAGGCTCAACTACAAGGGTCAGGACCAGACAAGACACAAAACCCCAAGCAAGCCACGCCCCCTGCCCAGAGACCACGTGGTGGCAGCGTAGACACGCCCCCTAGTGCGTGGCTCCGCCTTCTGAGCCATACGCCTGGGCGGGTCCTGATCACGTGGCGCCGGGTCGCAGTGCTCCCGGACGCCGTGGCCGCCATTGTTCCGGGTACAGCCTGCTGCCCAGGCGTGAAACCGAATGCACTTGTCAGCGTGACTCCAGTGGACGCTAGGGAGAGGTGCAGTCGCGAACGGCGGTCCCTGAGGAGTTGGCTTCCGGGTTCCCCCCCACACTACTGTCCTCCCCGGTCACGTGACCCGCCGCGGCCCCGCCCCTGCGTCTGCGGGTCTCCACGTTGCTAGGTGACCGCTGCTGCGGTTGAGCATCGCTTGATGGACCAGTACTGCATCCTGGGCCGCATCGGGGAGGGCGCGCATGGCATCGTCTTCAAGGCCAAGCATGTGGAGGTGAGGAGCGGGGCCTGGCCTTTCCTCTGCCCTATTCCCTGTGCTGCTGCTGCTGCTGCTGCTGCCACCCAGGACAGTCTTTGGATCTGCTGACGCCCTCCCGTCTGCCTCGGTGCTCTCCCTCCACCTCCCATCTTACAGTGACTTCTTTTCCCGGTCCCGGGATGGTCGCATACCTTCTCCTCTGAACGCGTGCTTACTAAGGGCAGCAGGGAAGGGGTGTCTCTTTTTTCTCCATGGCTATCTTCCCCCCCCCCCATCCCCTCCGCCCCAATATCGGTCTCTTTCCCAGCCTTGAGTGCATGGACAATGTTTGTGCTCTTTGGTGCACAGACTGGTGAAATCGTTGCCCTCAAGAAAGTGGCCCTGAGGAGGCTGGAGGATGGTATCCCCAACCAGGCCTTGCGGGAGATCAAGGCTTTGCAGGAAATGGAGGACAATCAGTATGTAAGTCAGGGGCTGAACTGGGGTGAGGAGGGCGCAGGTTCGGAAACATTGCTTTCTTGCATTCTTTCCTCATAACCACTTCCCTCAAGCCCTCTTTCCTGGGCTTGAACTCGGGGCTTGGACACCGTCCTTACCTTTTTTTGTGTGTGGTGGTCAATTAGAGAGAATCTCATGGAGTCTTCTTGCTAGGGAAGACTGTGATCTTCGGATCACAACCTCTTGATGTGAACCCTTAGCATGAGGCCCATGTTGCTTTCTTGGTTCCTGGGTGGTCTTGTCAAGGAACTGTCCCAAGAGTTAGAGGGTGGCGGAGGAGGTCAGGTGACGTGAATCTAGGTGCTGACAGGAAGCCTTCCCTCAGGTGGTGCAGCTGAAGGCTGTGTTTCCGCACGGGGCAGGCTTTGTGCTGGCCTTCGAGTTCATGCTGTCTGATCTGGCAGAGGTGGTGCGCCATGCTCAGAGACCACTGGCCCCAGCGCAAGTCAAGAGCTACCTACAGATGCTGCTCAAGGGTGTTGCCTTCTGCCATGCCAACAACATCGTGCATCGGGTCAGTCCCAGTGTGGGCCAAGGTCAGGGGTACCCTTGAAGAAAGTATGCTCAAGAGGGTCAGGGCCAGAAAGTAAGCAACCCGGGGCAACACTCTAGAAGAGAGTCAGTCTGCCAAGTCCTCCTACCACACACTCCTGTAGGGAATACAGAGAGACTGATGCCTCCTCATGTATCCTCAGGACCTGAAACCTGCCAACCTACTTATCAGTGCCTCGGGTCAGCTCAAGATAGCTGACTTTGGTCTGGCTCGGGTCTTTTCTTCAGATGGCAATCGCCTCTACACCCACCAGGTGGCTACCAGGTAAGGTGGGAGCCTGGGGGGGGGGGGGGGCTGGATCTCCTCTAACCATGTTTCTGGAGGAGATGTTTCAGTGCTTTCTGTCCAGACATGACTGACAAGCAGTTTCTTGTCAGTCCAGTAGCCTGGCTTTGAGCTCCAAGCCTCTTCTCCCCAGGTGGTACCGAGCCCCTGAGCTCCTGTATGGCGCCCGCCAGTATGACCAGGGTGTTGACCTATGGTGAGTCTCGTAGGGACAAGCAAGGGTAATATATGACATGGAGGAATCCACCTTGGTTGTGGTGTGCTACACTTTGGGTGTTTCACATACTGATTCCCCCCCCTTCCTTTTTTTTTTGTGTGCTGTTACTGGAGCTTGAACTTAGGGCCTGGACACAGTCCTTTAGCTTTTTTTTGCTCAAGGCTGGTGTTCTTCCAATTGAACCACACCTCTGTCCCCAGCTTTTTGGTGGTTAATTGGAAATAAGAGTCTTACAGACTTTGCTGCTGGGACTGGCTTCACATCTCCATCCTCAGATCTCAGCCTCCTTAGTAGTTAGGATTACAGGCATGAACCACGGGGATTTGGCTTTCATAGTGATGTTTCTGAGGTGGATGGGAGGTAGAGGAATAATTATCCCAATAGGGAAGCTTCTGAGCTTGGAGGGAGGGGCTTGAAGCCCAGGGCATGGACTGTCCTGGGTGACATGTCCAGGGGTCAGACCCCAGATTGAGACATTTCTGGGCTAGTCAGAGACCTGTGTCCCTGAGTGCATATTCTAGGTGTGAGGCTTTGAGATCTTGGAGCCATTTAGGGTTTTCTCTGTATTCTAGAGCCTAAGATACACACACTTAGACTGAAAGATCTGGGCTTTGACTCTGATGTGGGGTGTTAGAACTGGTTTGGTGGGTCTGTGTCTCATAGAGTGACTTGGGGTTCTATTTTCACAGGGCTGTGGGCTGCATCATGGGGGAACTGTTAAACGGGTCTCCGCTTTTCCCTGGCGAGAACGATATTGAACAGCTTTGCTGTGTGCTTCGTATTTTGGGCACCCCCAGCCCTCACATCTGGCCGGTTTGTCGGGACCCCTGGAGGGGAAGATATCAAAGCAGATTTGCTCTAGTCCCCAATAAGAAGTGATGGCCTCTTCTCTCACTTTCCCTTATGGCCCCAATCTCTCTTGATTGACAGAGACCACTGTGGTGGCCCAGCAGCAGGTTCCTCCCTCCTGCCTTCCTGGTGGCCAGGTCCTGCCTTCCCTGCCCCAGCTCCCACTTGTATAGTGGGCACCGGGAAGGTTGGGGTGGATGGGAAGTGGGAAAGTGAATGATAGAGACCCTGAGAGCTCTGAGGGTAGGGTTGCTCTCACAGCCTCCCTCTTCCTCGCCAGGAGATCACTGAGCTCCCCGACTACAACAAGATCTCCTTTAAGGAGCAGGCACCAATACCACTGGAGGAGGTGTTGCCTGATGCCTCTCCTCAGGCCTTGGACCTGCTGGGCCAGTTTCTCCTCTACCCTCCTCGCCAGCGCATCTCAGCCTCTCAGGTAAGGAAAGAGCCTGTGGTTACTGTCTCTTCCCTCAGCACCATTGATTTCCCTCACCCTCCCTGCTTTATATTCAGTAACCTTGAGTCCAATCAAGTCATCTCTCAGAACCCATAATGGTGACTCTGGTGGCTCACATATTTTATTCAAGCTGCTCAGGAGGCTGGGGTTTTTGTATTGTGTTGTTTTGGAGCTTGAACTCACGAGTTCTGGGCAATGTCTATAAGCTTCTTAAAAAAATATTACTAGTTTTCTGCTTGTGTGGTACTGAGGAATCGAGCCCATGCGTGCCTCATGCATGCTAAGCAAGCATTCTACCATGAAGTCACATTTCCAGCCTGGCCTGGACCATCTTCCGGAACCTCCATCTCTCCTTGTTCCATTGAATCTATTCACCTGGCAGATAGAGAGACTGTCTAAACAGAGCAGGTTATCCTCCTCCTACCAAGGCTCTCCTGTGGCTTCTTACTTAGAGGAAAAGCCAGAATCCTTCTTCTGACCCTGCCTGCTGTTGGCCCCATGCCCTAGCCAGCCCCATATCCTCCCCTGGTTCTGTGCTTCTCTGCCTGGCAGGGAGCACTCTTCCCAGGCTTCCTGCAACTCAACCTTGCTGTTCTCCAGTAGCCCTCACTACACTTGGTGTGTGTATGTGTGTGTATGCGTCTGTGTGTCTGTGTGCTGGTTATGGGGTTTGAACTCAGGATATGGACATTGTCCCTTAGCTTTTTCATTCAAGGCTGGCACTCTGCCACTTGAGTTGTAACTCTGCTTCTGACTTTTTGCTGGTTAATTGGAGATAAGAGACTCATGGACTTTCCCGCCTAAGCTGGCTTCAAACCGTAAACCTCAAATCTCTGCCTCCTGAGTAGATAGGATTACAGGCAGATGCCTAGCCTAAGGTTCAACATTCTAAGTCTACTGCTTCTCCATTCTTCCTTGTTACCTGTTTTTCCCACAGGACTGAGCACTATTGGGCATGCTCTGTATTTTTCATCTATCTGGTTTATTAACTTCCACTTGTACTTTTGTTTTTGGCCAGTCCTGGGCTTGAGCTCAGGGCCTGAGTGCTGTCCTTGGACTTTTTCAAGGCTAGAGCTCTACCACTTGAGCCTCAGCACCACTTCTGGGGTTTGTTTTTTTTTCTATGCATGTGGTACCGAGGAATCAACCTGGGTCTTTATGCATGCTAGGCAAGCACTCTACCACTAGGCCAAAGTCCCGGCCCCACTTGTACTTTTGATAAGGCAGGGTTTGGTCTGTTTCGTACACCCTTGTGTCCCCTGCCTGTAGAATAGTCCTTTAGACACGTGAGCATCCAGCAAAGACTTACTGAGTCAGCTGAGTGTACGTCAGCCGGAAGTGCGGGTAGAGGTGGTGATGGCTTTCTTTGTTCCTTATTTGCCATTTCCAGGCTCTCCTGCACCAGTACTTCTTCACAGCTCCTCTGCCTGCCCATCCATCTGAGCTGCCAATTCCTCAGCGACCAGGGGGCCCTGCCCCGAAGGCGGCCCATCCAGGAGCCCCCCATGTCCATGACTTCAATGTGGACCGGCCTCTTGAGGAGTCGCTGTTGAACCCAGAGCTGATTCGGCCCTTCATCCCAGGACCTTGACCCCAGCTCCTGCCTGCCTGATGCCAGCTGACTCCTCTCCTGCCTGACCCTATCCTTTTAAGACTTCTCTCTGGTCACACTGGGGCCATTCCACACCTTACCTTGCTCGTTAGTCCCCTCAAGGACTGGTCTCAAGGAGGCAGAGGTGACACTAGCCAAAGTGATGTCCAGCCTTTAGCCTGTAGGTGCCATCTAGGAGGAGTGCAGAAAGTAGGATGGCCTCATCATGGCCGAAGTCACCTGGAAAGGCAGGTTTGCTTTGGCATGGGTCCCAAAGACAGAGCACTAGTTCAGTATTTAGAATTCATGTAAAGCGCCAAGTAGACCTGCCTGTGTTTGCTCCTCCTGTATTTCTAACAAGGGAAGAGGCAGAGGTGGTATTTTCCTGGCTCCAGGATTTTAGGAGTTGCCTAGAAGGTGTCTCTAGGCATGGCTACTTTTGCCTAAAGGGCTTCCTGTGTGTTTTACCTGTCTACTTGGAAGTGCGACAGACAGAAATGTCATCCTAGGGATGGGCAGTCTGGGTAGGGATCCTGCAGCAGACCCAACTCTTGCCAGCCTGTTGCTAGCAGCCATTTCTCAGGGTGAGGGTAAGCCAGAGGCAGTGGGACAAATTCGAAAACTGGCATCCTTAGAATTTGTTTATTCAATAAATTTTAGAGCAATCCCATGTGGCTTGTTTATTCTTATTTCATAGTAACTTGATAAAGTGGTTCTAAAAGTATATGGAAATGCAAAGGAGAAAGAAGTAGAAGAGAATGAAATGACTTGCCTACTAGATATCAAGACTCATGACAAGGTTATACATAATTAAGGATATTGGTTTAGGGATGCATCATACTTCATCTTAGCAATCCTTTATTTATTTATTTATTTTTTAATTTTTGTCAGTTGTGGAGCTTGAACTCAGGGTCTGAGTGCTGTCCCTGAGCTTCTTTTGTTCTCAAGGCTGGCATTCTACCACTTGATCCACAACACCACTTCCAGCTTTTTCTGTGTATGTGATACTGAGGAATTGAACCCAGGGCTTCATGAATACTAGGCAAGCACTCTACCACTAAGCCACATTTCCAGCCCTTCAAAGAGAAATTCTTAGTGAAACTTTTTAAGGAATACTGAATTGAATGTGAAGCTCAATCTCAAGTACCTGCGCCAACCCGAACCAAATTCCCCAGACCCCTGTAGGACTGTATCATGAAAGCAAGTTGGTACAAAAATGATAAAGGACAAATAGTCCCTCAGTTCCTCTGGCTGCTCCTACCATGAGCCCTTTGCCTGAGAATGAATGAGTAGATGACACTACTTCATCTTGGGCTGTGGTCTTCACAATTATCCTCTCCCTTCTCTCTCCCGTCTACCCTCTCATCTCTTGTCCTGGGGCTTGAAGTCAAGGTTTTCATCAGCACCACTTTCTATGTATGTGGTACTGAGGAATCAAACCCGGGTCTTTGTGCATGGTAGCAAGCACTCCACCACAAAGCCACATTCCCAGCCCTCATCTTTATCTCTTTTTTTGGTCATGGGGCTTGAACTCTGGGCCTGGGCGCTGTCCCTGAGCTGTTTAGCTTAAGGCTGCCACCCTGAGTCACAACACCATTTCTCGTTTTCTAGTGATGAATTGGAGATAAGAGTCTCATGATTGTTTTTGTGCCCGGGCTGGCTTTGAACCAGGATTCTCAGATCTAACCTCTGAGTAGCTAGGATTACAGGTGTGAGCCACTACTCCCGGGCACCCTCCTGTTTATCTTGATCTTAACTTGATCTTGAACTTAATGATTGGGGTGGGACAGTGATGGAAAGAGAGATTATGATGCCTAGGGTGGATAAAGGTCCTTTGAACCGACTTGAACAGGAGAGAGAAGATAGACCCGGGCGAGGCCTGGTGGGATGGGGCGGGGCCTAGTGGGACGGGGCGGGGCCGGACTGAATGGGGCGTGGCGGGTGAGGGGGCGGAAGTACCTTCCTACAGCATTTCAGCTAAGGGGGCGGGACTTACCCTAGCCGTGCGTAGGGGCGGAGCAAGGCCCGGAGGGCGGGGCGGAAGTGCGGCGGAGTGGGCGGGGTTCGGGGAGGGCAGCGTGGCGGCGGGCGAGGTCGGGGCGTTGACGGGATGGCCTCCCGGCTGGGAGTAGACGAGCTTCTGCACGTTTTCTCCTTCTTGGAGGCGCCGGACCTGCTGCGCGCGGCACAGGTGAACGCGGTAAGGCGCTGGGGGCCCGGCGTCCGCCCGGGGGTTCGGGGGTCGCTGGTCCTCCGCCTCCCGGGCGTTTGCTGTGCCGGCGCGGCGCCCCCCCCCCCCCCCCACGGTGCTTGGCCCAGGGCTGCTTCCCAGGGCGGCTTCTCGTCCCTGCAGTGCCCGGCCTGGTGCTGCCGCGCCGCTCCTCCAGGGCTCGGCACCAAAGGCGTTCGATCGTTCTTAGACTCCTTCTGCGAGAGGGATTTTGTCGCCTCCAGCGCTGTCTAGCACCCGGTTGTAGGCGTTGACCAGTTGTCACTGTCCCCTCTGTAAACACTTGTGGAATGGTTGAATTAAAAAAGCATGTCCTTTAACAACAGCAAAAAAAGATGACGAGCATCCCAATGTGAAGACCCATCAAAAGGGGTTTTGGAGTTTTTTTCTCACTGTTTCAAGTCTTACAAATTAAATAAAAAAAACATCGCACAGCCAAAGCCTCCCTCCCGAGCTTCATTTGTTTTTCCAGTCTTAAAAATCTTTTTTTTCATATATTTTTATTGTAGTTAATAGAAGGGTTACATGATATTTGCCAAATAGAAGGTGCATGAATTCACATGCATTGATACCCTTTCACATGTCTTGGTCCCCATTTCCCTTCCCCCCACCTCCCTTAAAAATCTTTAAACCCAGTACAATCCTCTTCTTTCTTAAGGGTTCAGGTGATGACTGTTTCTTTGGTGTCCAGCTTGGCAAGAAAGCTAAAGGTTCTAGACATTTCAAATATTTAGGGAAGATATCACCTCATTCTTGAGCTATGTAACCAGCTGTCAGACCCTAGTAAATATAATCCACGTTACTGGAAACCTGGTCATGGGGAAGAACTATATGACTATATCTGCCCCATCACCATCAGTAATGTAACTGGCTTTTACTTTATTGTATTTGTGTGTGTGTGTGGGGGTGGGTGGGTGTACTCACTGGTACTGGGTCTTGAACATACGGCCTAGGTATTGACCGTGAGTTTTTTTGCTCAACCACTTGAACCACATCTCCTCCTGACTTTTAATGGTGGTGCAATACAGTGGTTTTATTTAAGCCATTTTTAATGTCTTTACTAGAAACGTTTCCTATTGTCTTTTTTTTGTCATATTCAATACGTTTCAGTAACAAGATGTATTTAGGAATGTATTACATTTAGAAATGTATTACATTTCCAAATGTACATCTTTCCCTCATATAAAATGAAGGAACAAAAAGAGAAAGTCTATGAGGCCGAGATTTGTGGTCTAGTGATCGAGTACTTGCCTAGCATGCATGAAACCTTGGGTTCAATTCCTCAGTACCCCACGAACAGTAAAAGCCGAAAGTGGTTCTTCGGCTCAAATGATAGAGCACTAGCCTTGGGAAGGCTCAAGGACAGTGTCCAGGACTAGCAAAAAAAAAAAGAATTTGAGTGTAGTAAAGTGAAGTTCTTATTGAACTTGTTTATCTGTTAAGAATAGTATTTTAGCCGGGCACGGTGGCACATGCCTGTAATCTTAGTTATTCCGGAGGCTGAGATCTGAGGGTCAAGGTTCGAAGTCAGACCAGGCACTAGAGTCTGTAAGACTCTTATCTCCAATTAAAGTATTTTTCCAGTGCTGGGAATTTGGCCCATTAGTAGAGTGCTTGCCTAGCATGCATGAAGGCCTGGGTTCAATTCCTCAGTACTACATATATAGAAAAAGCTGGAAATGGTGCAAGATTTCTTTTTTTTTTTTTTTTTTACAGGTCCTGGGCTTGAACTCATGCCTGAACACTGTCCTTGGGCTTTTTCCTCAAGGCTAGCACTCTGCCACTTCAGCCACACCACTATTTCTGGCTTTTTCTATGTATGTAGTACCAAGGAATTGAACCTGGGTCTTCATGCATGATAGGCAAGCAGTCTACCACTAGGCTAAACTCCTGGCATAAAATTTCATCTTCTTTTAAAGTATCTTCTAAATATTTTGAGTAATGTATTAATGGTTCATGCCTGTAATCCTAGCTACTCATGAGTCCAAGATCTATGGATCATAGTTCAAAGCTAGATTGGTCCAGGAAAGTTTGAGACTCATCTGTAGTCAACAGGGGAAAAGTGCAAAGTATAATGCAAAGTAAGTGGTAGACTGCTATCCTTGAGTGAAAAAGCTAAGGGATAAGTATCCAGGCTTTGAGTTCCAGCATGTACACACTGTAGAACCGGAAACATATGTTTCCTGTCATGACACCCCAAAACCCCTCCAGGCAGTCTCACTAAAAATGAAAAGAGGAAGGCCTCTTCAGTGTAGTATGGCCCTCTGTGGGCTGCCAATGCTGGGGAAGGCAACTGTAGGATTGATCTGATTTCCTTTCTGGGATCAGTCATTACCAGTGTCTGCTCTGTTTTCTAAATTTAGCATTAGGCCCTGGTGCTCCAATTATAAACACCTGACCCCCCAGCAAAGGAAGAAGAAGGCTCTGTCCCTCCCTTGTGCTTCTCTCTTCTTGGAGCTCATAACCTGCCTCAGTTACTGATAAGAGAATTTAATATCACACAGCTGTTTGCTTAAGGTACTTGTCAATTGTCATACACAAGGATAGAACAGGATCCTTGGCACAGGCTCCTGTTCCACAGGATCTGTGTCCACAGAAATAAGCTAGGTTTAATTTAGGGGCACAGTTTGAAAGAGAGATGCCCTACATTCTTTGATAGCATCAACTTTCTTTTTTTTAATATATTTTTATTGTAATTAATAAAAGGGTTACATGGTATTTGCCATATAGAAGGTGCATTAATTCACATACATTGATACCCTTTCACATGTCTTGGTACCCTTTACCTTCTCCCCCCACCCCCCCTCCCGTCTTGGTTTTCCCCCTTCCCTATCAAATTTCAAATAACCAAATACAAATAAATTCAATATATCAGATAACAAAGTGAGATACTATAACAATATGAGATACCCAAGGGACAGCAAAGGAGATGAGAGATAACATAGTACATTAAGGACAACAATCATTCGTTATATGGCTTTTGTTTCAATATCCTGGAGGTCCTTTCAATTAGCTTCATACTATATGGCCTTTTGTTTCAAGGTTTTGCTCTAATGCAGATCTCTGATAGCATCAACTTTCATGGTCATAGTTTACTCATAGGTAAAATGAGGTCAGTAGACTGTCTAGTGATGTCCTTCCTCGTGAAGACCAGTCCCTAACAAAAGGATCCTCAAAGATGGGTGGCACTTACTCAGTAGGCCTACCTACAGTTTTCTATTTGTGAAATAAGATTTCAGTTGAACTAGAAATAGAAAAGAACATGTTCAGGTAGGTGCTAATGGATCATGCCTTAATCAAGAGGCTGAAATCTGAGGACTGTGGTTCATTATGATTTTGGGGAGTTGGTCTAAACCATCTGCCAGCTACTTTTCCTATTCTTTTACAACCAGGCCCTGATTTTCTAATTAAGGTCAAATACTCACCCATCTTTTTTTTTTTTTTTTTTTTTTTTTGCCAGTCCTGGGCCTTAAGCTCAGGGCCTGAGCACTGTCCTTGGACTTTCTCAAGGCTAGAGCACTACCACTTGAGCCTCACCACCGCTTCCATCTTTTTTCTATGTATGTGGTACCAAGGAATCAAACCTGGGTCTTTGTGCATGCTAGGCAAGCACTCTACCACTAGCCCAAATTCCTGGCCCCCCCACCCATCTTTTTTTCACATTTATAAATCATATTTGCCCACCTGTTTCTCCTTACAGTGCTCCAGCCATTCCCTTAGAGAACAGATATTCATGCTTTGAAACTTCTCTGCCCTGACCACATATCTCCTCCAGTTATTTTATTTTTTTTTATGTCCAAATCTGTCTCCTGATTTCGCGTGGTGAGGTTTCTTGAGTGATTTGATCTTCAGTCCCTTCCACAGGGCTTGGGAAGCGAGAGGCTAACTACCTGTTCGCTGACCATACTATACTTTCCCTTCTTGTTCTAGGTCTGGAATGAAGTTTCAAGGACCAAGGAACTGTGGAGGTGAGTGAGAAGCCATAGGTGGTCCTGAAAGGGAGATGGTGGCACTGGATAGGATTTGTGATTCACTGTCTACATTTCTGGCTCTCTAGAATGCAGAGAAAGGATGATCCAGGTAGGAATGTCCTGTTTGTAGAATAAGAGTAGAATGAAATACTTGATAAAAGGTAGGCCTACAAAACTCAGAGGCAGAAGTAAACAGTATATGAATGTAGCTGGGTGACAGAAGACACAGTAACTGAATTATGATTAAATTACTTTTTTATGGTTATTGGTACTATAATTTGAACTCAACCTCCATCTTGGTTGGGTCACTTGCTCAAGTGACACTCTACTACTTGGGCCACACCCCAGACATGCTTTTTGTTGATTAATTTGGAGACAGTCTAGTCTACCTGGACTAGCTTTGAACAGTGATCCTCCAGGTCTCAACTAATAGCTATGAGCTATTGTTTAATTTGTTTTTAAATATAATTTTATTGTTATTTTAGTGTTGTACAGAGGGATTACCATTTCATGAGTCAGGTAATGAATACATTTTTTTTTTTGACGTTATCATCCCTTCTTTCTCTTTCCCCTAGTTTTCCCCTCCCATCCTTGCCCACAAGTTACATATTCGTTTTCCACATAGAGTCTACTGAATAGCATTATTGCATTTGTTCATTCGCCCTTCTTTTCTGCACTCTTTTCATTATTCATTCGCTTTTTGTCTGTCTTGGGACTTGAACTCAGTGCCTGGGTGCTGTCTCTAAACCTCTTTGTACTCAAGGCATAAAGCACCACTACCATTTGAGCCCTAGTGTCATTTCTAGTTTTCTGATGGGTAATTGGATGTAAGAGTTTCACAGACTTTCCTGCCCAGGCTGGCTTAGAACCTTGATCCTCAGAACTCAGCTTCCTGAGTAGCTAGGATTACAGCTAGGGAAATCTGAGTTTTCATTGTTGGCAGCTACATGGGACAAATGAAGTAATCTGGAAGTTCTTTCTTCCCACAGACTGTTAAGGTGCTAGATGTGGTAGAAAACCAGAGAGTCAGCAAGCAGACTAAGCCTTCCACCGATGTGGACATTGCAGTCATAGGGCTTGAACTCAGGGCCTGAGCACTGTCCTTGGGCTTTCTCAAGGCTAGAATTCTACCACTTGAGCCACAGCACCACTTCCGCTTTTTTTTTTCCCTATGTATATACTACTAAGGAATCAAACCCGGGTCTTAGTGCATGCTAGCCTTCAAGCACTCTACCACTAGGCCAAACTCCTGGCCCATATAGTCAATTTTATAATAGTAGTGGTGGCATTGAAAGACATAGGTGTTTGAATCCTAGTTGTTTAACTTCTTCATTCCAAATGTAGAATGGAGGTGAGATTCTATCTCATAGGGTCATCGAGAAGCTCCACTGGATACATAAAAGAGCACTTCATGCCTGATGTGTACTGAACACTTACTCAGCATTCCCTTTATCTCCATTTACGGGAGAGAAAGCTGAGGCCTAAATAGACAAAGTGAGTTGACCTACTAGCTCCAAAGTCCTGCCTTCCATTGTCTGTTTTTTCAGGAAGCTGTGTCTTAGGCGCTGGTCCTCCTGCAGAGCCTCTCAAGTGGTCCCCGGCAGACAAACGTGGAAGCAGTACTATCTCTCCCGTTCTGAGCTGGAGTTTCGAGTGGAATCTGGGCGGCCTGAGGACTTTGTCTGCAAAGCTATTGCTGGGCACACAGGTACAGGGTGGGGAATGGAGTAGCTGTGCCCACTCCCCTCTTCTCATGGGCAGGTCTCATGGGATTTGGAGTTTCAACCAATGACTTACAAAGGGTTACTTGAGGAGGAGTATTTTGCCAGTTCTGTAAACATTTGCGTTGTCATCAGATCCTCATAATAACCCCACGAGGAAGAGTAGACAGAAGCAGAAGCCAAGAAACTAAGAAGTTTAATGTCATGTTGCTGGAGAGTGACAGTGCAGAGAGCAGCTTCAACTGTTTCTAGCCCTAGTTCTTTCCTGTTTTACTGTGCCCGAGTAAGCAAGTAACCATTGTGTATCTGAGTGTGAAGCGGAGTGATGGTTTTCCTGCCAACCCTTTTTCTCAAATGGCATGTGTTCTCTCACAGGACAGATAGATCAGTTGGCTTATGTGTCCACCAATGACTACTGCTTTGATGGAAGGGAGAAGTCTGTGGTTTGCACTGTGTCTGCAGATTGCACTGTGCGTGCCTGGGATTTGCATGAGGTGAGATGGCCATGGACAGGAAAGCAATGCTGAAGTTGCCTGATCCCTTACTGCGTTCTTGTCACATCATGCCATTTTGTCTGTGTAATCTTTACTTATCTTGGAAAACTTCTGGGATCAGAGTAGGAGCCCCATTTCACAGATGAGAAATTGGAATTCACAAGAGGCTCAGTCACCACACCAAACCATAGTGCTAACAAATAGATAGTAGAACCATGTTTGAAATTTGAGTGTGACCAGTATCTCATGACACATTCTTGGCTTTCTGTTTTGTGGCCTTGGGAAACTGAACTATACCAGCTTTGCCTGGTGGGGACAGCGTTGGCATGCCAGCTTCTATGCTATTTCTCACCCTTTCTTTGCAAGCACTTCTGGACTTGGATCTGAGATCTCTCAGTCATTTGATTCTTCACATGGTGCTAGCCTGCTGGGTCATGTTGCCTAGATTATTAGAGGTTTTAGTCATCCCCATATGTGAGCCTAGATACCCTGGTTAACATTTTAAACATTGTTAACACTTGCAGTTAAAACCATTTTTAGGGTTTTTTTTGTTTGTATGGTTGATGCTGTGCTTTCATTGTTTTGTGCCTTCCAAGATTCATGTTGAAAATTAAACATGTTGAAACAGTATTGGGAGATAATGAATCATGAAGTTTCTGTTCTCATCTGGGTTCTTAGATACTTAAAAGACTTGATGACTGAGTATCTATAATCCTAACTACCCATAAGGTTGAGGTCTGGTTTGGAGTTCAAAGCTAGTCTAGGCAGAAAAGCCAATTAACCACTAAAATACTAAAAGTACAGCTATGCCTCAAGTGGTAGAACACTAGCCTTGAGCAAGAGAAGCTCAGTGACAGTGCCCAGGCCCTGAGTTTAAGCTTTAGGAAGCTTCAAAGATATGAAGTTCTAAGCTAGTCTAGGCAGGAAAGTCTTTTGAGACTTTATCTCCAATTGACTAGCAAAAAGGCAGTCTGGAGGTACAGAATATACAGTGAAGTGCCAGCTATGAGCAAGTAAGTCAAGTGAATGCCAGGCTTTGATCAGACAACGGAACCTGCTTGTGCCTTGATTTGGAATTTTTCTTTTTCTTTTCCTTTTTTAAACTTAGCATCAATTAGTTGTGCAAGGGAGTTTCATTTTAGCATGTCCACTTGACCATTGTGAAACTTCTTTTATTTTAGATTTCTTAGCTTATGTTCTGTATAAATTAACTAGTCTCTTCTTTTGTTACTACTATTACTTGATCCATGGCAAATGATAAGCCTTTGCTGGATCTAGCTGGTGGTGGCACTACTGGGGGCATATCCCAAATTAGGTATAGGTGTTCTAGGCAGGGTAGCTGCACTCTACAACAGAAACTATGGTCAGATTATCATTAAAACTGGACTTCCATTAGACTTAAATGAGAAAATACATATCCAAAAGCAATAGATGGTAGTGCAGAGCCTGGACTCTTGCGCATGGGATCCAGTCTGCAGCTTCCTTCTTCACTGGAGGCCTAGGTAACACTGGATAGGGCGTGCCATTGTGAATGCCTCTTCCTTGTCTCTTTAGCACCCGGTGAAAACCATGTAGTCTTCAGAAGACCTTTCCTCATGCCCCAGCTAGGTTCTTGCCCTAAGTCTACCTGGGCCACACCCAGTTTTGCCATTCCCCCTGTTGTATTATAGAATAGGGCACATCCTTTCCCCTGTGCAGTCCTGTATGCATGTGGAGCCTGGTATATGCGGATTGAGTACATGAAAATAATATATGTCTGTTATAAGTGGATCGCTCTGTTAACTTTTTTGTGTTAGGGCACAGAGATCTGGTCCAGCCCTGTGCAGCCGGCTCCTTTGGTGAATTTGGTGACCTATCCTCAGCAGCAGCTTGTCATCACTGTGGACACGCAGGGATTGATCAAAGTGTGGAAAGCGGAGACTGGCTGTGAAGGCGCCTCCTTCTCCTTGCTGACGTCCTGTGCTGCCATGGAGGCCTATGACCGTCCTGAGGATCCCTTTCTGCTGGTGAGTTACCCGGCTTTCAGGAGCCTCTGCAAGGCCTAGTTGACTGCCAGAGCCTGGGGCCCAGCCCCGTGATCACATGATCACATGATGTATGGAGCCTTGAGCCTCTGTATGGCAGACAGGAAGCTTTCTGGCTCCTTGTTGCCCACCATCTGGAGTGCGGCCTACGGTCCTTCAGCTGCTGTCTGTAGCCTCTCCCTCTCTTTCCTAGTGAGATTTAGCTGTGCGGACTCCTAGGTTTCTGTGGTCACATGTCCTTGCTTTCTTGTCTGTGTTAGTATCTTTCTTCTACCTGCATATTTCTTTTGACTTCACTTTTGTTTTATTTTCTGTGTGTGTGTGTGTGTGTGTGTACGTTGGTGTTCATGTACATGCATGTGTATGTGCATGCGTGCACACGCCAGTTCTGAGGCTTTAACTTAGGGCCTGGGCACTGTCCTTGAGCTTCTTTTCTCAAGGCTAAAGCTCTACCAGTTGAGCCACAGCTCCACTTTCAGCTTTTTTTTTTTTTCTTTTTTTGCCAGTCTTGGGCTTGGGCTCAGGGCCTGAGCACTGTCCTTGGACGTTCTCAAGGCTAGAGCTCTACCAATTGAGCCTCAGCACCACTTCCAGCTTTTTTCTATGTATGTGGTGCCGAGGAATTGAACCCGGGTATTCGTGCATGCTAGGCAAGCACTCTACCACTAGGCCAAACTCCCAGCCCCTCAGCTTTTTTTTTTTTAATAGTTTATTAGAGATATAAGTCTCATGGACTTTCCTACTCAGGTTGGCTAGGCACCACAATTCTTGGTCACTTGGTAAGAGTGAAGGAACAGAATCCCATGCTTCACATATTTCTATTTCCAGTTAGTGCTCAACACCCTTCAAATTCACATGCGAATGGTCACTGGCAGGGTGGACAGCAAAAACAGGCAGGGATATCTGTGCAGTAAGACACATTCCAGAAGAGAATCTAAAATTGTAGCAAATGAAATAACAGATTGAACAAAGAACCCAGTAGGAGTTCTGGAGTAGAAGACTTCATTAAGCAAGGTTAAGAAAATTAGTGGCGAGAGGCCAGTGTATATGTGAGTATAGATGTTGGAATCACACGTTGACTGAAAGGGGGAAGGGGAGCTTGTGTTGCTGGTAGCATGATGTCTCTTGGTTGTTGACATGAATATTGCAATAGGTTTTGTGTAGTTGTCCTCAGTGTGTTGTTATCACTCTAAAAAGTTAACACAAAAGGATTGCAGAGTGTAGTGGCTCATGCCTGTAATCTCAGCTTGCATAGGTAGAAGAATTGCAGTCTGAGGCTGGCTCAGACAAAAAGATGAAACATCTAAAAAAAAAAAAAAACAGCCCCTAATGTTAAAAAAAGTATAGAGGCATGACCCGAGTGGCAGAGTGCTTGCCTAACAGGCACAAGATCCTAAGTTCAAATTCAGGTACACCACCCAAAAAGAAAAAGAATAGAAAAAAATTGAGGTCAGAAGAAAAATTAAAAAAAAACAACTTTATAGAATAACTCCAGGGATGCTCAGAGTGGTGAATGTGGAAGAGAACAAAAACTGTGGATGTATGCTTCTCAGATTTTTATGTTTTGCAGGGCTAGCCCTGGCATTTGAACTCAGGACCCGGGTGCTGTCCCAGTGCTTGCTGGGGATTCTCCAGGTCACCCTGGTCTGCCTTTCTCTTGAAACCACTGTGAATGTGCTTAACAAAGAAACATCTGTGGGTGCTAAAGCCACTTTGAAGAAGATATTCCTAACTCTAAACATCAATTATTGAAACTTGATGGGACCCAGCAAGTGCAGGCCAGAGCAGCACAGCGTAGGTGCCACAGGACAAGCCAATGCAAGTGATGTATGGGGCTTCACCTCTACTTGTTGCTGGTTTTCTTGCCGTCACCCTGGAGGGAAAGAGTGGGAATAGCACCCCTTCTTCACATTTCCAGCAGATCCCTGACACCTCTTGTGACCTGGTGTTCTGATGCCTCTTTCTGTTGCAGGTAGTCTGTGCTGAAGGAAACCTCTGTACACTGATGGTGCCTCAGCTGACGGTGGTCTCTAAGGTGGCCACATTTCCCCATGCTTCCTTGGGCTTCGCAGGGTCACCTGATGGACAGTGGGTGTTTATATTCCCACAGCATTTGGACCTGGGTCCACAGGTCAGTACTGAACCCTTTTTCCCTAGGGAGTCTGGCGCAGTGGAACATGGAAAGGTTGGAGTCCTGAGGCTGTGTTTGTAAGCTGCTTCTTGCACAGGATCAAGGTCCATAGCTTGGCAGTAGGAAACTGATAGGAGGAGTTGCTCCCTGAGAGCCACTCTAAACTCCTTATAGGTATCTGCTCCTGGCACAGACTCCTTTCTGCAAGAAGCTTAGGGGTTGGGGCCGGGAGTTTGGCCTAGTGGTTAAAGTGCTTGCCTAGCATGCATGAAGACCCAGGTTCGATTCCTCGGTACCACATACATAGAAAAAAGTCAGAAGTGGTGCTGAGGCTCAAGTGGTAGAGCTCTAGCCTTGAGAAAGTCCAAGGACAGTGCTCAGGCCCTGAGCTCAAGCCCAGGACCGGCAAAAAAAAAAAAAAAAAAAAAAGAAGCTCAGGGGCTCCTCTGCTCCCACTGCTCCTGCCTCCCTATGTGCTGTCTATGAGCTGGAAGAGGTCATCCCCCTGCAGGAGTGGGCAGAAGTCAGTTTTCTGCTTTTTTTTTGGGGGGGGGGGATCATGGGGCCTGGGCACTGTCCCTGAGCTCTTCAGCTCGAGGCTACCACCTTACCCTTGAGCCAAGCCCCACTTCCTGTTTTTCTAGTTTTCTAGAGGTTAACTGGAGATAAGAGTCTCAGGTCCTTTTGTGCCTGGGCTGGCTTTGAACCTTGATCCTCAGATCTCAGCCTCCTGAGTAGCTAGGATTACAGGCATGAGCTACTGCGCCTACCACCCGGCTAGAAATCATTTTTAAACTTATCGGGGCCTTAAAAGGAAAATCCTGATAGAAATACTGAAGATTAGTGAGGTGATCTGACAACAGTGAGGCAGAGATGTGAAGGAGAGCCTGTGTAACAGAGAAGTGCATCTCCTAGAGAAGGGCCTAGTGGAACTCTGCTGTACACCTGCACTGCCACCAGGAGTGGCGTCATGTCCATCCTCAGACCCAGTGAGTCCCAGAGTCCTGATCATTCACAGACATGGAGGTGTCCAGTTCTTTGCTAGAGTCTAAGCACCTTTCAAGTACCAGATTCTAAACTAGGAAGTCAGACCATGGTAAAAAGTAGATAGCTAGCACTGGTCTATGGAATGGGAGAGCCAGAGAGTGAGCTGTCACAGAGCAGGAAGGAATTGGGAGCCTAGGGACCTGATAGCCAGATAGTAGGAAGAGAAGAGCAGTGGGTGCAGAGACACTATTTGAGGCGGCCACTGAGACTACCATGTACCAGGGGAAGCATAGGAGACAGGAAAAGAAGGTACAGCTGAGAAAAAGAAATGTCATTTGAGTGATTCGTCCATTGTTCCAACCTCACTAGGGTTGGCATACCAGCATGTTCCCTAATGGGAGCTGGTGTGAACCTCCAAATGTCTCTGGGCCTTTCTTCATCCAGTCTAGAAAGAAGGTCCTGCAAGTGTCATGGGCTGTCCTGAAAGTCAAAAGGGCAGATGTGGACTTGTGGGCAGAGCCAGCTGCCTAACCAGGCCTTGCCAGAGGCACGAGCCAGGTTGGGGTGGAGTGTTTTCTGAGCTTTGAGAGGCCCCTCCCTCACCCACGCTGTGACCGAGCAGGTGTGTTCCCACAGGTCTTCTACATTCAGTCTCTGCTGGACCCATTGGAAGATGAACCTCCAGTGTCTACCATGCTCCCTGTCAGCCTGGCTTCCAGGGCCTGCTGGGCTCCAGTCGAGGCAGCCAGGCTTATTGTGATGCACAGAAATAATGATTGCACACAGATGATTGTCACTACCTTCGAGTTAAAGGCGGAGAAGTCCAAGGACAGAGTGACCACTGTGGGTAAGGCCCTCACTCTAGCTGCATTCTGTGGGTCGCTTCCCGAGCACTTTCTTCACCTTTTCTTTTTCTTTGGGCCATTTTTCTTCCCTCTCATGGAAATATGTGTAGAAGTTCTTTGATTTTATGTACTTGCTAAATATTGGAGAACCCTGTGTGCTTTCGGGATTCACGCAGTAAATACTGTCCATCTCCACTCTCCCCCTCCTTACTGATCTTCGTACCTCCATTCATTCCTACTGTCACAAGTATGTTCAAATACCCAGTTCTCAGCACTGCATGCAAACGTGCATGTGTGAAAGCTAAAACACTGTCTTCAAGGCATTCCTAGGCCAGTAAGAAAACAAGATCCACAACTCTCCAATATTTCCTAAACCTCATATTATCTAACAAGCCTTATCTTCGGTCCTTATCATTTTTCCCTTTGTTTATATTCATTTGTTCTCACATCATTTGACCATAAATTTTACTCTAAGCTTCCTGACAGCTGAGAAAAAAAAGGGAAATGCGATGTGTAAAATACCCCTTGTCTGATACAAGAAAACACATGAATTCTTCACAAGAGGTAATTTTTTTTCCTGGTATAAATTAGTACTGTACAGTATGAAGGACAGTCTCTTCAATAGTAGTTTTTGGAAGATGTCATATAATTTTTGTTGTAGCAATTTCTTCTTGGTTTTTCGTGGGCACTGGGTTTGAATTCAGGGGTTTTGACCAATGTGGTGATTTTTTTTTTTTTAGAGATTTTATTAACATTGATTTTTACATCATATTTCAAATGTCATGTTTAACAAACATGTATTCAAGAAGGGATTCTGTATATACAATCACTGGCACACAGATTTTAGAACATAATTAAAATTAAGCTAAGGGTTTGTATGTCATAGATACATAAAATATGGTGATTTCTTATATCATCTTTCGACGGGAAAGGGAAGAAGGTAGGCGATGGCCTGTTCTGTTTGCCAGGTACTGTGCTAGTCACTTCACCAGCCCGCTGTTTTGAACCCTCACTCCTGCCTGAGTGCAGTATCGTATCAGCATTTGGTAGCTGATGAATTGGTATCTAGTGAATGCAGGGGGCAGGGTTGAGCCGTGAAGCCTTCGTTCTCTGCCGTGTGTCACCTCCTCGCAGGTGAGGTAGACGCCTGTTCCAGAGCAGCAGTCTGTGTGTTTTTATCCCTAAAGTACAACAGATGTTCAGTTTCCCCTTGCCGGACACCATGATGCCTCCCCACCTCATGCAGAGCCACGGCTCTCAGGTCATCCTGCTGGCCTGCGGCTCTAAGCTGGTGCTCTTCACCATCTACGGCCGGCATTTGACCACCTTCCACGACCACCAGAGATCCATCACATCCTTGTGGTTGGTGAGTACAGTGCCTCCTGCTTGTGACGTGCTCTCTGCCCTCAGCGGTCTCTGTGTCTTCACCTCACTTCACTTCCTGTTAAGGATGCAAACCGAGTTATCACCTCTTCCTTGGACCTCTCTCTGCGCATCTACATGTGGAATAAGGAAAATCAAGTCCCGGCCCTCAAGAGCTGCTATCACTTGCTTGGAGGATCGCACAGATGGGCCAGGTAATTGACTGTTTTCCTCACCTAGCCTGAAAAATGGCAGAGCAGTTTTGGTTCACTTGTTTGAAAGGTCTTAACTGTGTTTCCTGGGCTTGGACTCTGGGCCTGGGAGCCGTCCCTGAGCTCTTCAGCTCAAGGCTAGTGCTCTACCTCTGAGCCACATAGCCACTTCCAGTTTTCTGGTGGTTAACTAGAGATAAGAGTCCCATGGTCTTTTGTGCCTGGGCTGGCTTCGAACCACAATCCTCAGATCTCAGCCTCCAGAGTAGCTAGGATTATAGGTATGAGCCACCAGTGCTGGCTGAATTTCTTTTTTTTTTCATATATTTTTAATTGTAATTAATAGAAGGGTTATATGATATTTGCCAGATAGAAGGTGCATTACTTCACATACATTGATACCCTTTCACATGTCTTGATCCCCATTTCCCTCCTCCCCATCCCCACCCCTCATCTTGTTTTTCCCCTTCCCTATCCAATTTCAAATAACCAAATACAAATATATCCGATATATCAGGTAACAAAGTGAGATACTGTAACAATATGAGATAACCAAGGGACAGCAAAAGAGATGAGAGATAACATAGTACATTAAGGACAACAATCATTCATTATATGGCTTTTGTTTCTATATCCTAGAGGGCCTTTTATTTAGCGTCATATTATATAGCCTTATGTATAAAAGTTTTGCTCTGTTGCAAATCTCTGCTAGGAGCTGGCTGAATTTCTTATCTCAAGAGATCATCTGGTGCATGCCACTGTAAGTGCCTCAATGCAGTGTTTTCTAAAAGGAATGCTGAAAGAGTACTAATAGGACTTAAACCAAGCCTACTGCTTACTAAGTTGGTCCTGAAACCAGCCACTGCTCACACTGTGTTTCTCCTTCTCTTAAAAAAAAAAGAGAGAGAGAGAGAGAGAGCAGCTGGGATGTAGCTCATTGGCAAAGCACTTGTCTAACAAGTGCAACGTCCTGGATTCGATCCCCAGTACCAGAGAGAGGGAAGGAGGGAGGGAGGGAGGGAGGGAGAGAGAGAGAGAGAGAGGAGAGGAGAGGAGAGGAGAGGAGAGGAGAGGAGAGGAGAGGAGAGGGAGGGGGAGGGAGAGAGACAGAGACAGAGACAGAGACACAGAGAGAGAGAGTTGTGTTGGGATCCAGTGGCTCACACATACAATCCTATATACTTGGGAGGCTGAGATCTGAGGATTGTGGTTTGAAGCCAGCAGGAAAATCCAAGAGATTCTTTTCTCCGGTTAACCAGCAAAAAGCCAGAATTGGAGCTGTGGCTCAAGGAACAGAGCATTAACTTTGAGTAAAAAGTTAAGGGATAGTGCCTGCGTTCAAGCCCCACACCTGCAATTAGCATTTCCCATGTTGTACAGTTGACACTGGCTAAGAGATAGATGTGTTTTATCTGAAGTTTCACAGAGAATGAACAAATAAGCTGAACTTGATCTTGAATCTAACTTATGAAAAACGACTGCATTCATGAGCTCCTAAAGTTACACCTCTTTCATTCAAGAATTCTGTACTCTAGGGAAATGATTCCAACTTGGCTAGATTAAACTAGGTGCTCCTAATCAGATGTTTCTTTTGGTCATGGGGCTTGAACTCTGGGCCTGGGTGCTGTCGCTAAGCTCTTCAGCTCAAGTCTAGCTACTCCTTGAGCCACAGCGCTGGTTCCCTGGTGGTTAATTGGAGACAAGAGTCTCACGGACTTTTGTACCCAGGCTGCCTTTGAACCGTGATCCTCAGATCTCAGCCTCCTGAGTAGCTAGGATTACAGGCTTGAATCACCAACACCCAGCTCAGATGTTTCTTAGAATACCTAGAATCCCTGTGGTTCAGGCAGCTGCTGTTACTCTCAGTAAGGTCATATATTGATATTCTTGTTTTAGGATGTGATGTTTCCAGTCATGGCAAATATTCAGTTCTTTAAAATAGAGCTCAGAATAAACAAGGGTTGTATAGAGTTAGTTAGGTGAGAAAAAGTACAGAAAGCTGAACTATATCTTCATGTAAAAGCACTTATTAAATGTTTGCCTCCCTCCCTTCCTCCCTCCCTCTCTTTCTCCCTCTTTTCCTTCCTTCCTTTTTTTTTTTTTGCCAGTCCTGGGGATTAAACTCAGAGCCTGGGTGTTGTCCTTGGGTCTCAAGGCTAGTGGTCTACACTTGAAGCCAAAGCACCACTTTTGGCTTTTTCTGTGTATGTGGTACTGAAGAATAAAACCCAGGACTTCATGCATGCTAGGCGAGCACTCTACCACTAGGCCACACTCCTGGCCCCTCCTCCTCCCCTCCTCCTCCTCCTCCTCCTCCTCTTCCTCCTCCTCCTCCTCCTCCTCCTTTTTGTTCCAGTCCTAGGGCTTGAATTCTGGGCTCCAGTGCCACTTCTGGGATTTTTTGAGTAGTTTATTGGAAATAAACAGTCTCACAGACTTTCCTGCCTAGGCTGGCTTCTAACTGCAATCCTTAGATCTCATCTTCCTGAGTAATTAGAATTACAGGTGTGAGCCACCACTGCCTGGCTATCCTTTCCTAAGATTAATACCTGGCATGTCTTTTCTCTTTGCAGTGGATTTATCCATGTGAAAAGTGATAGCATGAGCATTGTGGCTGTCGAAGCCAGAAGCATTGGAACAAGTATTCTGAGGTCATATTGCTTTAAAGTTCGGCATAACTGAAAGATTTCATCAGTTGAAGAATTTTTTTTTTTTTTTGCCAGTCCTGGGGCTTAAACTGATGGCCTGAACACCATCCTTGGGCTTTTCTTCAAGGCTAGAGCTCTACCACTAGAGCCACAGCACCACTTCCAGCTTTTTCTATGTATGTGGTACCGAGGAATTGAACCCGGGTCTTTGTGCATGCTAGGCAAGCACTTTTCCCACTAGGCCAAATTCCTGGCACCTTGAAGACTTTTTCATTGTTGGTAAAGAGCTTGCATGCATACAAAGACTAAGTTATATTATCCATGTTGGGAAAGCAATGAATAGTTCTCAGATGCCCACTATGTACCAAATACATTGTGCCTCTGTTACTTGACTTCTCACAAGAAGCCAGTGAAGTAGGTGCAATAAATAATGAAGTTGTTTTTCTGGAAAATGAAATACAAAATGGGAGCAGCTAGCCATTATCAAGCCCATTTTCTAGCTGCTGACTACCTACTTAAGGTTTTTAACTCCTAAATGGCAAACAGAACCTGAATGTTTGTCTATTGGAAAGCTGTGTGTAAAGTTATTAGAATTACATTATTGTTTTTGTCATCCAAACGTGTAATTAACTAAAATATTTTTATCTTTCTATTCTATTCTGTCCTGTAAACACACATTAATACATAGTTCTTGCTATCACGTAGGTAATTTTTGAAGGACCATGCATATAACTCAAGAACAGCCATTTTTATTTTGAGTCCTTGGTGTAGAGCCTGGCTGGCTTGGTGGGCATGTCACTCAAGAGTTTTTTAACTACAAGCAATAGGCTCTGCCACTCACTAAGTGAAGCCAGGAAAGCAGCTTTTTGGAAGGCATTGTCCACCCACTGGCTTCATGGGAAAGCTAGAAAAAAAGGACCGATTCAAAGACAGCAGGCAGTTGGAGACAGTCAAGATGCCTTCCCCCCAATCTGTCTTGGCTATGTGATGTCAGCACCACTGCTTTGCTTATCTCATGTCACTGAATAGGTACCACAGTCACAATAGGAAAACTTCCCCATTTCTCCAGGGGGGAGGGGCTCAGAAGGCATCAGTGATTTGCTGTATCTACCTAGTTCATGGACCCACAAGTCGAGGCCAGGTGGGAAAAGAGGAGGAGAAGCGAACTCTTTTCAGCTTCAGTCATAGGTATGCCTGACCAATGTTTACAGAGTGGACCATTTCTTCAAAAATAAGGAGGAAAATTTTCTCAATATTAGAAAATAAAGATTAAAAAGCTGTTTACTTCAGTCTGCTTTGTACAATATCCTAACATGCCATTTCCTAAGTTAGCTCTGTCAGTGCAGAGTTTTGTTTGTTTTGCCAGTCCTGGGGCTTGAACTCAGGGCCTGGGAACTGTCTCTGCTCCTCTCTCTGTGTTCAAGGATGGCACTCTACCATTGTGCCACAGCACCACTTTCAGCTTTTTCTGTGTATGTGGTACTGAGGAATCAAACTCAGGGTTTCATGTATGCTAGGCAAGCACTCTACTACTAAGCCACATTTTCAGCCCCCAGTGCAGGTTTTACCTCCCCATAAGATCGCAGCTGAACCCTGCATAGTCATGGCTGTGGTGGATGGAGTCATTGCTAGAAGTCTATGTTAGCTCTTGACACTGTTGGAGGAGTTCTGAAGCTCCATCGTAGATGTCCTCAGATGGGCTTCCTGAGTGGTGAGGCGGATCAGGACTGAGGCATCCCAGTAGCACTGGAGGAGAGAATGGGGCAAATAGAGGAACAGGCTGCCACAAGTCCCACTGCACAGCAAGAAAGACAAGAGAGCTGTCCTACTCACATGAAGGGAAGATTTGGATAAGTTGAAGTGCTGGAGTTTTTGCTGAGGAAATAGCAAAAGGCATATTAGAGATCTAATAAGGGAACATGGTGTTCCCAGTCCCTCTAAACCTCTCAGGAAGGGTTTGAGAGGCAGGGATACAGTTCCCCTACATGGGAGGTTTCTTGGAAGAGGATGATGAGATCCAGACCTATCCTCCCGGGGAGGATGTGTGACCCAGGAATACGCACAGCTCTAGGGATCCCTGACCTGGAGCTGTGTGGCAAGGGCAGTCTTGATGGGGACAGAAGAAATTAGCATGCTGAGTCAGACACTGACTCTTCCCAGGACAACATGGCCTCTGGGATTTGAGTCCTCATTCCAGGAAGAAGCACCTGGAAAACGTGCCAACTCAAAGGGTTGCTTCCATGGCATTCAGCAGACACTGCCACACCTGGGGCAGTGTAAGGGCCCATTGAAGTCCTGCAGAGTCCTGCAGAAGCATGCAGAAGACCGATAAGACTTCCTCAGGTCTTCCCATTACTCAGGTTAGAAAGGAGATAAGGTAAGAATGATTACCACTGCAATGAATTCGTGCCTTGGAGGGCAGTCTGTCTGATCCCCTCATCATTTAGGCTAATACATGTAGGGCTTCTATTTATTTTCAAATCCAAAGAAAATTCATGATAATTACCAAACAAAAATTCATCTGAATTAGTTAATTATTTACATTTTAATATGTGTAATAAAAATTGTGGCTGGTGGCACCACCAACACTTTTCTGTGTCTCCAGAAGGTATTTGTTGAGTCTAAAGCAAAATAATTGAACCTGTAGCTTCAAAAATCAGTAGATAATGTGGAGAGACATTTGTAATATGATCAGTGGAAATGTTAAGACTGCATAAAAAAGTGAGTAGTAAGCCAGTCATGGTGGCTTAGGCCTGTAATCCTAGCTACTCAGGAGGCTGAGATCAGAGGATTTTGGTTCAAAGCCAGTCTGGGCACTAAAGTCTGTGAGACTCTTATCTCCAATTAACCACCAGAAAACCAGAAGTGGTGCAGTGGCTCAAGGGTGGTAGCCTTGAGCTGAAGAGCTTAAGGATAATACCTAGGCCCAGAGATCAAGCCCCACAACTGAAAAAAAAAGTAGTAAAATAAGTATACAAGATACAGTCTTTTAAAAAGACATGCATAGAGATTTTTGCTAGAAAAATAGCATTATTCAGAAATTATGAGTAAGTACATCAATATATTATTCCCAAATTCTTTTTTTTTTTTTTGCCAGTCTTAGGCTTGTACGAGCACTGTCCTTGGGCTTTCTCAAGGCTAGAGCTCTATCATTTGAGCCACAGCACCACTTGTGGCTTTTTTTCTATGTATGTGGTACTGAGGAATCGAACCCTGGTCTTGGTGCGTGCTAGGCAAGCACTCTACCACTAGGTCAAACTCCCAAATTCTTTAGAAACCGTTCAGTCTTGTTTTTGTAGTGCTAGAGATTGAAACCAGGGCTTTGCACATAGCTTAACATTCCACCATTGAGCTACATCCCAAGCTCTTAAAAGCCATCTTTTATTATAGGTATTATTAGCTTCAGCTTGAATCAAAGACTTTCTAAGTCCAGAATCACACAGACACATAATTGAAGAAGCCTAGAGTAGAACAGATTCATCTTATAGATTCAATAATCTATGCTTTCTTGCTATTATTTTCAACATAATTTCAATATCAACTTTTATTTATCCATACTATTCAGACTATAGGAAAATAATTGACATCAGTGACAAAAGGACAGGATTAAAGAAAATATAACATTTTATTGTCAATATTAAAAGGCACTTAAAAGCAGCTAAGCTTTGCTCTTCTCTCAAAGAAAGCTTGTAAGAAAGTAATGTGTGCACCACGTATTGTGGCTTCCTGTTGTAAAGAAATGAGGTCATCAGGAAAAATCAACACATAGTCTCTATTAAAAGTAGTAGATACCAGTTAATTATTTCATAGACATTCTCTTTGTGCCTTTAATTACAGTCTTTTTTTTTTTTAATGTCATGTCCTGGTTGCTTATACTGCTTTCTTGGGATTCTATAGAGGTAATTGGAGGCTCACGTTCTCCGAGTTGAAATCTTTGCCATTAGTCAATCACAAGAATGATGATGTTGAGGGAAAATAACCACTTGTCTTGTGAAGCTTCAACAAAAAGTTCTTCAAGTTTGCCTTTTCTTTATCAATCTCTCGCACGCGGATATTTAAAGCTTTCTGGAGTTTTTGAATGTGAAGCTTGGCCCTCTTCTCTTCTGCCATATTGTTCACGAGTGCTCTCCGCAGGTACCCTGACTCTCCTGTTTTGAAGGGTAACTTCTGTATTACGAAACCCATTCTGCCCGTTAAGAGACTGGCTGGGCAGGTCTGAGATAGAACAGTGAGGCTACCTGGAAGTTTCTCTGTAAAGTGATTTAATAGTGGTTTAGAATATTAAACTCACAGCACCATGGGAACAGAGCCTCACGGATTCCCTGATCTGAGTGACCTCAGAGATGTACCTAGCTCTGAAATCCTTGACTTTGACTCTTCCAAAGAAGATTTAAAATTGGCAAAGAACAATTCTTAGTTTAGGACTATAACGTAAGTCTTAATAATAATAAAAAAAACCTTTATGTCTGATCACTGCAGCTACTTATTCCTGCTTATCACTCAGAGAATATGTATCCTAGCTAGAAAGTGTAAACCCAGCTAAAAACTGTGGGCCAGTTCTCTCCTGGGAAAACCAGAAAATATTGCTATTTTCTAGTGAAGACCACTCTCGGGAAAGAATCCATCTTTTAAGCTTCTTTGATTACTCACACTTTAAATGTTGCTTTTTGTTGTTTGTGGTGATTTTTTATTTGTTTGTTTCTAGTCCTGGCTTGGACTCAGGGCACTGTCCTTGGGCTTTCTCAAGGCCAGAGCTCTACCTCTTGAGCCACAGCACCACTTCCAGCTTTTTCTATGTATCTATGTATGTGGTACTGAAGAGCTAAAAAAAGCGCCCCCATTCTGAAGCAGCAACTGTCTTGTTTTTTATCTAAACTGTGAGTGACCCAAAAGTGCACCCAAATTAAAGAAACAGAATTGTGGTGCCATTAAGTCCCAGGAACTGACCTGTCTGTGTTAAAATTAACCAGAACTCTGTGTAAATTCAAGGGATGGCATTTGTTTTCCAAAGCAGAACTCGCACGTAAATTCAAGGGATGGCATTTGTTTTCTAAAACCATAAAACTACCCTTAGACAGCTAATTAGGACTCTACTGGTATAGGAATCCCCCTTAGCTCCAACCGCCCTGAACTGTCCCTAACCCCTACCTTATCTCATTCCAATAGCTGATTGCTGTGTTGATGTAAATCTGTAGTCTGCCTTTAAAAGCCCTGTAGAAAAGCTGTTCAGGGCTTCCTCCTGGGCTCCCGCTGTATGGGAGTGTAGGACGGAGCCCGGAGCTAGCCCGCCTGAATAAAGCCTTGCTTTTGCATTTCGGAACGTCTGACTCTCGGTGGTCTCTTGGTGGTCGTCCTGAGACTTGGGCATAACAGTACCAAGGAATTGAACCTGGGTCTTTGTGCATGCTGAGCAAGCACTCTACCAGTAGGCCAAACTCCTCTCCCCTTGATTACTCATACTTTATAAAGTGGTATTGGCAAAGCAGCATTCCAGTCTTTAGTTATCATCCATAACCTAGCAGAGTGAAGCAGGAAACATATAGCATCGTAATTTAAAGACTACCTGATTAATCTCTGTATTACTTTTTGCCAGACCAAACAGGAAAGCTCAGAGACATTTTTTCATATATTTTTTATTGTAATTAATAGAAGGGTTACATTATATTCACCAGATAGAAGGTGCATTACTTCACAAACATTGATACCCTTTCTCATGTCTTGGTCCCCATTTCCCTCCCCCCACTTCCGCCCCTCATCTTGTTTTCCCCTCTTCCCTATCCAATTTCAAATAACCAAATACACATTTATCCAATATATCAGATAACAAAGTGAAATACTGTAACAATATGAGTTAACCAAGGGACAGCAAAAGAGATGAGAGATAACATAGTATATTAAGGACAATGATCACTCATTATATGGCTTTTGTTTTTATATCCTAGAGGTCCTTTCATTAGCATCACACTGTATGGCCTTCTGTATTGAGGTTTTGTTCTATTGTAAATCTCTGCTAGGAGAGCCCAAGGTTTCTACTGATTATGATAAATGAGGAAAACCATTGAGCCTAAGTTCCTTAGAGTCTGGCTTACTTCACTTAATATGATCTTTTCTAAGTCTTTCCATTTCCTAACAAATGGGGCAATGTCATTCTTTCTGACAGCAGCATAGAATTCCATTGTGTACAAATACCACATCTTGTTGATCCACTCATCAACTGAGGGACATCTGGGTTGGTTCCATATCTTTGCTATGGTAAATAGTGCTGCAATGAACATCATTGTGCTAGTAGAATTAGTATGCCCTTGTTTCTGGATGGTTGGGTAAATGTCAAGTAGTGGAATTTCTGGGTCATAGGGGAGTTCTATGTTTAGTCTTTTGAGGAACTGCCATACTGCTTTCCATAGTGGTTGAATGAGTTTGCACTCCCACCAACTGTAGTAGTGATCCCTCCTGGCCACATCCCCTCCAGCATCAGAGACATTTTGTTGTTGTTGTTGCTGGTCAGTTGTAGGGTTTAAACTCAGGACCTGTATACTGTCCCTGAACTTTTATGCTCAAGACTAACACTCTATCATCTTGAGCTGTGGCTCCACTTCCAGTTTTTAGGTGGTTAATTGAAGATTAGAGTCTCATGGACTTTCCTGCCCAGGCTGACTTCAAACTGCAATCCTCAGATCTCAGCTTGTTGAGTAGCTAGAATTATAAGCCACTAATGTCTAGCAGCCCAGAGACTCTTATCTCTAATTAATGAGCCAATAGTGGAGCTATGGCTCAAGTGGTAGAGCTCTAGCCTTCTGTTCCCAAGTATGAGTCCCTGAGTTCAAGTCCCAGCACTAGCCTAAGGAAAGAAAGCTTATATATCCTGTAAATATGAATGCATAAAGAATGTCCAGAACAGCAAACTTACCAAGAATTAGAATGCAAGCTAATGTTTTCACATTTTCAGCCCATCTTTAATCTTTTATTGACTTGGTCTTCCTTTCTAGTTTTATCCCGAGAGACATCCTTTTCACATGCTATTCTCTGTAACGTTCAGCATCCTTGGTCTGAAGGAAATGAAAATCAAAAGTACACTGATAATCTTTTTCACCCGAGTCAAATGTTTTTTCACCAAAGTCATCAAAAAACAACAAATGCTAGTGAGAATGTGATAACAAAGAACACTCATATGCACTTTGTAGGAATAATCTAGTACAACTACTATGTAAAGTCATCATAAAATGATTTTTTGACATTTTTATATCACACCTATGCATATATCAAATGCAGAGAAATCAACATACAAGAGAAACACTTGCACACCCATATTTATCATAACAATATTCATAACATGTAGTTGTGAAATTGGCCTAGGTGCCCAACAACTAATGAATGGGCAAAGAAAATAATAGAAGTGTGTGCTGGTGACTGTACCTGGAATCTTAGTTATTCAGTAGACTGGAGATCTGAGGGCCCTAATTCTGGGCTAGCCTTCCCAGAACATTCCTCAGGACTATTTCTAACCAAATAGCAAAATTGCTGGACTAGAGGTGTGGCTCAAGAGATAGAGTACAGTCATGAGCACACACACACACACACACACACACACACCTACTGCTCTGACACTGTAGACATAGGTAATTGAAAAATTCAGCAGGTGTGAAAAATAGGCATTTTATATTAGTGAGTGAGAATCAGTGGTTTGGGGTGGCTCTAACAGACAGCCCTCCTGCCCCCTCTGGACAGAGTCACACACTAGAGCCCTTTGGGGACCCCACCTCTTACACAACAGGTGGCTTCAACATGACCATGAAGAAGCAAGAGCAAGACCCCAAGAAGGGAAGTCCCATGGCTGAGCCCAGAGCCAGTGGGGGAGGGGGATAGTGCAGGCAGGGGTGAACCAGGTGAGTAAGTTGGGTCACTTTTGACACAATTCAACTAGGTAGAATGAATTTTATCTGATAAAATCCATTACTGCGGTAGAACTGTGGGAAAATATGACACAAAAGAAAAAAAGCACGCTCTCCAAGTCTATTCTTCATCCTTTGCTTTTACCTAAGCACAGACACCATAATGTAAGCTTTCCAGGATCTCCTCTTATCCCTGGGGTCTGAACACTGCCAGACACACCATTGGTAGCTCTCACATCATTGTGAGGCAAATGCTGAGGCTGAAGTTTAGATGTGAGAGCAGGGACTGCAGGCACTCTCCAAGCATCAGAAGACTTGATGATGTGTGGATAGGAAAGATGCCTGCATTTTTAGGTCACAAGCAGTTTATTTGCTAGGCTTCAGAATACTTATGACAACATGTTATGCCAGTCACCTAACCAAAGCACTTCACAGACACTAACTCTAATCTTCACAGCCCCTGGAGTTAGCAGTTATTACTCCAGTTTCACAGAGAAGCCCAGGCTCAGTTCGCAGAGCTGACACAGATTCAGGGATTTCCATCAGCAGCCTGGCTTCTTAGTCTGTATGTTCCTCTGGTCCAGGCTACACCTTAGGAAACCTTCTACACTTCTATGAGAAGTGCTTCATTCCACACCTCAGTTCTAAGCTTGGGGGAGGACAGATATACTTGTTTCCCAACAGGTAGACCAGTAAAGGCTTAGCTGTTATGAAGAGTCTAGACCACTGAGCCCCAAGCTGAGACTCCTGAATTAATTCCCTGCTATCTGCATATACAGGAGGTGAGTTTGTACAGGCCGGGGAAGAAGCCTGCTGTGTTGTGGTTATAAAGGGTGTTAATATAATGAAAATATTTAAGAGGAGTAGCTTATAAGAAGGACATAGTTATTTGGGTTCAGGATTCCTAGGCTTCAGTCCATGGTCACTTGGCTCATTGTCTGGGCCTTGATAGTGGCCGGTGTAATGGAAGATTCCTCAACACCCTATGGTGGCCAGGAAGTAGACAAAAGACAGCTGTATCTCCCTTTAAGGAATCACCAGGAGCCAGGAATTTGGCCTAGTGGTAGAGTGCTTGCTTAGCATGCACGAAGACCTGGGTTTGATTTTTCAGTACCACACATAGAAAAAAGCCAGAAATGGTGCTGTGGCTCAAGTGGTAGAACTCTAGCCTTGGGAAAGCCCAATGATAGTGCTCAGGCCCTGAGTTCAAACCCCAAGACTGGCAAACAACAATAACAAACCCACCATAGCCATGCACCAGTGGCTCATGCCTGTAATCCTAGCTACTCAGGAGGCTGACATCTGAGAATCATTGTTCAAAACCAGCTAGGCAGGGAAATCTGTGAGATTCTTATCTCTAACCATCAGAAAACCAGAAGTGGAGCAGTGGCTCAAAGTAGTATAGCACTAGCCTTGAGCACTAGGGAGAGCTAGGCGAAGCTCTCCCACAGGAAAAGTTCTCATGAGGTGAATGAGAAAGCGAAGCAGGCAAGTTACACAATTGTCTTATTTGGACAATGCACAGAAGGAAAAGTCACTAAGTAAGTTATTAGGAGCTGGTTAGGTTTGCTTTCATGTCCCTCTCTAAATTAATTTTAAGTGCACAAAACAAATTCTACTCCATTTGATGATTTTGTTTCTTTAAGAGTGGTATTTAAAAGGTCACTAGAGGGCTGGGAATTTGGCCTACGGGTAGAGTACTTACCTAGTAGGCATGAAGTCCTGCGTTCAATTGCTCAGTGCCAGAAAAAAGCCAGAAGTGGTACTGTGGCTCAAGTGGCAAGATGTTAGCCTTGAGAAAAAAAGTGTCTAAGGACAGTGCCCAGACCCTGAGTTCAAGCCCAGGGCTGGCAAAAAAAAAATCATTGGACTTCAAGATTTATAAACTAGTGGGTTAAAACAAAACAAAGCCAACAGACAAGATAAAATAATGGCATTCGGTGGGAAGTGGATGAAATTAGAGCGAATCATGTTGAGTGAGATAAGTCAAGACCAAAGGAACAAAAGGCACATGGATATTAGATCCAAACAGTACAAGAGTGATGACTCAATATTTGGCTACCCGAGGTTATGGACATGGTCTTGGAGATATAAATATAACTACATAGACATAAAATATATGATGGAATATATTCTCTATAAACATAATGTTATATAATTGATATGTATCTATGACATACAAACCCTCAGCTTAATTTTAATTATGTTCTAAAATCTATGTGCCAGTGATTGTAGATAGAGAATCCTTTCTTGAATACTTGTTTGTTAAACAGGACATTTGAAATGTGATGTAAAAATCAATGTTAACAAAAATCTTCAAAACAAAACAAAAAACCCCACAAGCAAACCCCAGAGGCTCTAGGGAAAAAAAAAAAAAACAACAAAACCAAAAACAAAAACAGAAGAATGTAGGTTAAAAAAAAAACCCAGCAGGATCCCACATTTAAATGCAAGGTATTACAGAGATGGGGTGTGCCTTTGATATTAAGATCTTGTATCCCACAATTCAATAGTGATTTTACTGCTTATGCCAAGTCTGACAGTCTCATTAAATGGTTGCAATACCATCTTCATTTTCCTGATAAACAGTATTCCTCCCTATGGTTTGTGTGTGAGTGTGTGTGTGTGTGTGTGTGTGTGTGTGTGTGTGTGTGTGTGTGTGTGTGTGTGTGCTAGGAATGAAACCTAGGTTCAGAGGCACTCTACTCCTGGATGACCTTTTTCTTATCCCGTCCCAATTCTCTAGCCTTCTCCTAGTGGATATGTGGAAGCCTGGGGTCAGGCTGGGATCAGGGCTGTGCCAGGGCCCCTGGGTCGGTTGGAGTCTGTTGTAGGAAGGACTAGGGCGGGGCCAGGGAGGGAGAGAGGGCCTGGATCCAACTGAGGTCAAGCACTGTCTTGGGGTGTCTTGGTCGGCTTCAAGGCAGGGTCCATCCTGGGTAGGGCAAGATCAAACCCTGGTCAGGGAGCGGTCGGGGGCCTCTTCCAGGGATTTGGCATGGGCGCAGGAACTGTGATGACTCTCAGTGGGCCCTGCGTTCTGCTTTGGCCTCTGCCTCTTCTGCTGCTGCCCCTGACCCCCAAAACTACCCCCACTACACTGCCTAGTGACCCAGGCTCTTCCAAGGCTCCGAGGACCCAGCAGAGAAACGTTGGATCACCATTGGGCTGGGGGTCAACGACTCTTGGGCCCCAGGGCTCTGAGGGTTGGGCTCAGGGTCGGTTGGAGGTCAAGGCAGAGTGGGAGGGAGTGGGGCCAGCGCCAAATCGCACCCACATCTTACCGGCCTTCACCTCGGAGCCAGATATCGTGGGCATCGACCAAGGTGGGTGAGATGGGAATATACTCCAGGACCCAGCATGGGGTTGGATAAATGTCTAACATCTGTCCAGCCCTGGAGCAGAATAGAAGGACAGAGGAACAGGAGTGTTGTTGGTGTGGGCCGGAGGAGGATAGGGAGCAGCAGAGGCTGCTGCTGAGCCTACAAATTTCACCTGTTAGGTCTGGGAAGCTTAGGCCTGGGCACAAAGCATTCTTGCTCCTCTTCTAGGTGTGTCTTAGAACCCAAATTGTCCACCCTTTCTTTTAGAAATGGAGTATCTTGAGGCCTTAAATTCAAACCCTGAGCGGGGAGAGACAAGGAAGGAGAGGGGGAGCAGAAAAGGAAAGAGCAAGAGGAAGGGAGAGAGAAGGGGGTGGTGAGAAAGGTAGCAGGAGAGACTTGCCTCAAATTACACTGAGTCTTGTTTGTCATTCTTTCTCCCTGGATATTGGGATGAAATGAAATGGCCACAGCCATTAGGGGCCACACCTTGAGCAAGTGACAATAGCAGCCTGTGAGAACATCATTTCTTTGATCTGAAAGGTAGACCTAAAAATGTGTTACATGAGAAAATGTCACAAGGCATCCCTCCCAAGTACACCTGCCCTTGGCAGGCCCACTCAAGAATGGGCTACTCTTTCATAGCCCTTGTGATCTTATTTCCATATAGCTTGCCAATGTTTTTGGTCACTCCATCCCTGGCAGTAGGCCATTTAGGCCAGGTCACTTGTACTTTGGCTTTGATCTACCAAACTTGAAATGGTGTGGAAAGACTTGTTCGGGTGATATTCTGGGACACAGAATAGTGTGTCTCTAACAGATGGTTGGAATGTCTTCACAGTTTGTGGGAAGCCCAAGGTGATGGGAAAGGTGTTTGGAGGCCAGAGTGCAATGGCTGGCCAGTGGCCATGGCAAGCCAGCCTGCTCTTCCGGAGCCAGCACTTCTGTGGAGCAGTCCTCATCGATGCCCAGTGGCTGGTTTCTGCAGCCCACTGCTTTCTCAAGTGAGTTCTTCCCTGGGACCTTTAAGGAGGGTCTGGCAAGGTCAGAAGATGCCAAGGTAGTAAAGAGAGGGTTTTGCCCCGGGTTGTCTGCCGCCACTAAACACACATTGGTCTTTCCTTTACTCACAGTTCCTCCTCTACATGGGTTACTCCTCTGTACCCAGTGCTTCTTTTCATGCCCAGCTCCTCCTCATCCTTCACCATCAACTCTATCACAAAGGCTCCTGTCCTGTATGTCCATCTCCCACAACACAGATGTGCTCTGTGACCATCCATAGAACGTGTCCAGGCTACTTGCAGACCTAGGTGTCTCTTCACCATCCCCGTTTTCCAGTGAATCACATTCTAAGTAGCCAAGTGACATTTGGTTGTTGTTGCAGTTGTTTTCTTATTTTGGCCAGTTCTGAGACTTGAACTCAAGGCCTGGGCACTGTCCAGGAGCATCTTTTTCTCAAGGCTAGCATTCTACTACTTGAGCCACAGATAAGAGTCTCGAAGCCTTTCTTGCCCAAGCTGGCTTCAAACCACAATCCTCAGATCTCAGCCTCCTGAGTAGTCAGGATTACAGATGAACCATCAGCACCTGGCTCAAGTGATTTTTTTTTTCTTTTGATCACTTCTATAAAATTGGAGGCCTGGAAAGAGCTGTGGGAAGCACAAGGCTGGTCCCACACTCAGCTCATGGTGATAATGGGTCCTGTCTTGTCTCTTCCAGCAAATCTCACGACCCAGAGAACTATCAGATTATGTTGGGAAACACTCACCTGTATCAGCAAACCCAGCACACCCAAAATATACTGGTGAGCCGGATTGTCATCCACCCAGAATTTGAGAAGCTTCATCCCTTCGGGAGTGATATTGCCATGCTGCAGCTACAACAACCTGTGAAGTTCACATCTTCCGTTGTTCCGGTCTGCCTCCCACCCATAGACTTACAGCTGCCTGGTCATACATCCTGTTGGATAACTGGCTGGGGCATGATCTCTGAGGACAGTAAGGAGCAGGGGAGAGATGGGAGGGATAGGAAGAGGAGGGCAAGGAGACAGAGGAGAAGAAGCATGTGAGAAAGAAGGGAGAAGTAGCACAATCAGGAAGAAGTCCAGGCTGGCTCCACAGCCATTTCCATGTCTTATAAGATGAGGACTGGGCCAGGCCTGGCTCTTTTAAATTGTGATTATAAAGCTGATGTACACAGGGGTTATGGTTACATAGGCAATTTTTTTGGACAATGTCAGCCCTTTGAACTCTCCCAGTTTTTCCCTTCCTTCCCACCCACAAGTTGCATAGTTCATTTTCAACAGTGTGGAGTGAGTTCCACTGCTGCATTTGTTTATTCTTGGTCCCTCCATTTTTGTGCCCTCTCCCTAATCCTCGCAAAGATGGATAAACAAGACAGAAAGAAAAGGAGACAAAAATAGTAACAAAGAAAAAATACCTCTTGTTTCCATTTCCTGGAATTCATTTTGCTAACTATTAGTTTATATGAGCAGATGCACATGCTATTGTGCCTTTGTGTTCCACTCCCAAGAGTGTCCTCTTTTGGTCTTAACTGAGTGTGAATGCCTAGAGTCCTATATAACTTACCATGTCACGGTGTATTTTAGATCTAGCTTCCACACAGGGGAGAATATATGCACCATTTGTCTTTCTGGGCTTGACTTACCTCACTTAACATGATTTGCTTTAAGGCTCTTTTAGTTTTATGAAAGACTATTCTGTCTTGTCAGGTGAAACCAAATAATGGAGAAAACCTTGTTTTTGTTTTTGTGCCAGTCTAGTACTTGAAACTCAGAACCTTAACTCTCTCCCCAAGTATATTTTTTCTTGTTCAAGGCTAGTATTCTGCCACTTGAGCCACAGATTCACTTATGGATTTTTGATATTTAATTAACAGTAGACTTTCTTTCCTGGCCTGGCTTCTAACTATGATCCTCAGATCTCCTGAGTAATTAGGTTTTCAGGCATGAGCCATTGGCACCTGGCCTTAATTTTTGTTTTTTAGAGTTTTGAAAGTTAAGAAATTTAGGCAAAGACTTCTACCCAGGCATACTTATTTTAAAGAAAGGATTGTTTATGATTTGGAGAACATACTTATGACATAATGGAGACAGAAGATGGGTTTATAATTATAGGATTGTAGTTTGGCATGTTGTTTCTTAAAAGGGATTATACACACACACACACACACACACACACACACAAATGAGAATATGTCTTTATTGATTCCGGATTGCTAGCATTCCTAGTCCTTATCCATTAAATGTCAGGAACACTTTCTATTCATATATCAGCTAATGTTAAACATACACCTACATGAAGCAGTGCTTCATCCTTGAAGGGAGAGGTCATGTATTTTTTGATTTGTCAGTCATGGGACTTGAACTCCGGACCTGGGCGCTGTCCCTAAACTCTTCACCTTAAGGCTATTGCTCTACCACTTAAGCTGCAGCGCCACTTCCAAGGTCATGTCTTCTTTTAAAAAATAAATTATCCATTCATTTAATTGAGCAAAAAGGGGAGATAAAAATCTTGGTTACTGTGGACTGAGCTGCATGCATTCTACATCTTCCTTCATGTCTTTTATTATTTTTTTTGCCAGTCCTGGAGCTTGAACTCAGGGATTGAGCACTGTCCTTGGGCTTTCTTCAAGGCTAGCACTCTACCACTTGAGTCACGGTACCACTTCCAGCTTTTTCTATGTGTATGGTACCAAGGAATTGATCCTGGGTCTTTGTGCATGCTAGGCAAGCACTCTACCACTAGGCCAAACTTGTGGCCCTATCCTTGAGCTTTTTTTTTGCTCAAGGCTAATGTTCTACTACTTGAGTCACAGTACCACTTCTAGCTTTTTCTGTGTATTTGGTACCCAGGAATGGAACCCAGGGCTTCACGCATGCTATGCAAGCGCTCTACCACTAGGCCAAACTCCCAGCCCTCATGTCTTGTTTTAACATAGTAATCTGTGCCCCAGGGCGTAGTATATTGGCACATATGACAGTATTACTATGCAGTACAAACAACATCATTTCTATGTGTAGTATATTCTAATTCCTTCTTACATGTGCTTGTCATAAAATTCAAACTCCCACCTTGCCTATAAGGTCTTACATGATGTGGGTACCATACTCCCTATCTGCCTCATTTCCTGAATCCTTCACATACCCCATTCAAGTTACACCAGCCACCTCACTGATGCTTGAATATACCCAGGCCATTTCCTCCCCCACTTCACCTGGTCTTTCTAATCTTTATATGACTACTTCCATCTTGACCTGCAGAACTCATATTCTCCTCTGAGAGTTTTACTTAGTCATGTAAAGTAAAATAGGCAACCTCTACTACCTACCAGGTCTCTATTTTATTTCCTTCATGTTACTTATTAAATCCATTTGTTTATTTATTTATTTTACTCCTCTGTTTCCCCAATCAAATATGCTTCCTTATATTGATGATGCCTGAAAGATACCTAGTACCTGGGTAAATGAATAGCAGAGTGATTTGGTGAATGGATAGATCATAAGGAGACTTAAGAGGGCTTTAAGAAGATGGAAGGGAAAAGGGATGGATGAGTGATAGATAAGGTAGATGCATAGATGGAAATGTGGGTGGATTATTGAAAGGATGGCTGCAAAGTAGGAAGGAGAGAGGTATATGGAAAGATAGATGATGTGGGTGGTTGTGTTAGGAGAGGGAGAGGAGGAGGGTGTGTGTGGAGGTGAATGGAAGGTGTAAGTGGTTGGATGTGTTGCCACAGTAGATGGAAAGGGAGTATAATGGAGATATTGGTGAAAGAGTGACTGGATAGAAGGATGAGTATGAGAAAATGGGTGGGTGGATGGAACAAAGGGGGAATAACCATCTAATGGTGGGTCAATGAATGTTTGCTGAATGCCATTGAGTGGGTCATGAAGTAATAGTAGAATATAGCCTGTTGCGGTGAGTCTGATGAAATGTGGAAAGGTTTGAGAAATGGAGAGGAACTTTTAGGAATGGATGGAGGACTGAAGCAAATGATAAAGCTCAGCTAATCTGAGAAACCTTCATGTTTAGGGGTAGCAGTAGATATCATAGTGAGAGTGGGCTCGGAGTAGCCTGGGCTTCCTTGGCCTAAGCCATGGGGACATTTCGCTGACTACCTGCTTATTTTCACAGTGAAACTGTTGCCACCCTTCTCACTCCAGGAGGGTAAGGTGGACCTGGTTGAGAGTAACATCTGTAATACCTTATATGGACAAATACCTGGCAAAGTCAAAGGCTATGTGCACGAAGAGATGCTGTGTGCAGGGTCCATCTCAACCGGAAGGGCCATCTGCCAAGTGAGTAAAACTGGTACCTGCTTTTCTTGTGCCTATTCTCTGGGCTTCAGTTTGCCCAGGGGACCTAGGTTCACCTTTGCTTTCTTTGTGGACATGCATGGGCTTCTTGTGTCCATTCACTCTCTGTTTTCCCTGGGTTCCATTCCACAGTAGTATCCCCCTGCCAGACTAGCCCCTTCTTTAGCCATTGGGAGAACTCTCCTACCACATCCCTTTTGGTGTGTATTCTAAACATCGCAATAAAGAAGAACATGTAAAAAGTTACAGGTGTACAGTTGATTGAACTTTCCCATATGGACACATTGCCTGCTTTCGCTTGTCTTTTTCTTGTCTCAAATGTCCAAGAGTAACAATTATCTTCATATTGGAACTTTAAATGATCCTGAATTTTTTTGTACGTAGGATGTACAGATGGTACTCATATCTGACTGTTTCATTCGTGAGTTTCTTCTAGAGTATGATTCTGTTTCTTCATTCTCATTGTTCTAGAGGTAGTTTATCTGTCTACTGATCTCAAGCTTACAGTTGCTATCCAGAAGTTGACCTGTCTGTGGAAAGGCAGGGGCTATGGAAGTTTCATGAGATGATATGAACTTAGGATCTTCAGTCCTGCCCAACAATTGATACTTGCTGGGATGCAGCAGCTAGGTACAAGATTCAGCATTTTTCAGACCCAGCCTAAGCAATTCACCTTCCTCTTGTGGGTGGGTTGAGGTAGAGAGGCTGTGGTTGAGAGGATTTGGGCTTAAGTCTAGCAGTCAATACTTCTGGCTGGGAGACAGGCCCCTAGATACTAAATACTAAGCTGGCTATAGACTAAGTTCTTTGTTGTTATCTGATTACTGTGAATAGAAGTCTAGAACTCCATCCTCACCCTACAGGAGAAAGCCTGTGCTCACAGGGCCCTTCCTGGCCAGAGCTCTTCACTGCTTGAACTCATCTGTGGAACCATATCTGCCGTCCCTCTTCTTGAGTCACCGACATGGAAGTGACTCAAGACTCCCTGAGCTACCAGTGTTCCTTGTTGTCAGGCTCCAGAGTATCTCAGTCTCTCAGGTGGCACCTGGCTCTCACCCTCCAAGACAGGGAACGTGACAGAACATTTCTTCACTAAAGCTATCCCTTTACACGGAGGTAGTAATTCTTACCCGATCCCTGCATTGAGTATATGGGAGTTACAGGATTATCTTGTAGCTGGATTTTCAGTTTGTGAATAGGATCATCTGATTTACCTTGTAATGGTGTCTTCAGTCTTCCTTACTCATTCTGGGAAACCAGAATGGAAATATTTGCTACGTTTTACTTTTGCCGGTTTTTCCATTCTTTTCTCTGTTCCACCACCTGTTTGTGACCCCCCCAATGCCCTTCTCTTTCTTCAGAGTATGTAATCTCTCCTGTGTAACCTGATTCTTCTCATTCATAGAATCAATCCATCCTCTTGCTGTGATGCTTGGAATGTCTATTTGATTTTATTTAATTTTTAATTTTTTTTTGGCCAGACCTGGGGTTTCTTTAATGTGTATACACTTCTTCTGTAAGCATATAACAAGGTGTTATTTAAATCCAGGATATTTAACAGGAAAAATGGGAGGCTTTCCACATAGACATCATTCACTCATACTTCTAGCACCTAGTCAGAGCTCCCCTGGGGCTCTAGGGTCCCCACAAGTGGGGATTTCTGGAGTTCTGACTCAAGCAGGAGCAGCACAGACAGCAGTCTTGTACCTGTCTGGACTCAGACTCCACACTAACCGTTCTCTCTCTCATCAGGGCGATTCTGGAGGACCCCTTGTCTGCTTCCACTCCCATGTCTGGGTTCTGGTTGGACTGGCCAGCTGGGGCCTGGAATGCCAGCATCCTGTCCACCCCAGTGTCTTCACCAGGGTTGCCTACTTCGTTGAGTGGATCAGTGAGGTCAAGAGGAAAACTCCTCTCCTGAACTCCACGACCACACCTCCTCACATATATTTTTCCCCTTCAGTACATATGAAATCTTCTGGCTCAGCTCAGTCCTACAGCACTCTCATGTCTGCACAGACCTGGCTCCTGCTGCCTTTTATCTTCACTGTCCCACAGCAGGCCTTGTGTTGACCCTTGGTCCAAAGTTCAGTCTCCCTCCCTCCAGCCCATCATCAATCTAAATGGATCCTTTTCCTCATCTTCTGTGTCTTTCAGATGTCACACCCGGAACCAAGCCTGGAAAAAAAAAAAATCAAGCCAAATAAAACCTGCCACTTTGTTGCTCTGCTGCAGTATCTGCTTGTGGGCTCTTTCTCCCCCTCAGTATTCATCCTTCCCTTGGGGTCAACTATAGTAATCTTCCTTCCCAAGAGAGGTAGTGGTGGCTCATAGAAAGACTCAAGCATGGGTTCCTGGAGAAGGAGGGGTAGGAGAAGCATATCAAGGGGATGTTGAGGACTTGGGGCATTTGAAAGAGAGTGGGGTCCATCTTCCCCTGGAGATCGGCTTGGTCCTAGGGAAGGCCAAGTGCATGGCAGGCTGTGCCCCTGGATTTCAGGGGCCTCTAACAGGCAGAGAAGCAGATTCCTGGAATTTTAAGGAGAAAGAGCCAATGTCCCGCAGGCCTGAGGAAGGAAGTGCCTGAAAGGATTGGTTGGAGCTGAGGCGCTGGGCTCAGGCCATGAGGGCAGAGTTCTGGCCTGTAGATAGGGCCTTTTAGATATGAGGCTACTATATGAACCAAAAATAGACAGAAGGGCTCTCTACAGTGTTCACACCTGTGATCCCAGCTATCTATGAGGCTGAAATCTGAGGATCATGGTTCAAAGCCAGGCAAGAAAGCCCATGAGACTCTTATCTCCAAAGTACTCAGAAAAAGCTAGAAGTGGCTCTGTGGCTCAAGTGGTAAAGTGCTAGCCTTGAGCGTAAAGAGGCTCAGGGACTGCACCCAGGCTCAGAATTCAAGCTCCAGGACTGGAAAAAAAGAAAAGAAAAGAAAAGAAAAGAAAAAAAAACCTCTCTGATGCCATATCAAGAACTTAAGCATATGCTATCAAAGCTTTTACAATAATTCATGGAACGTGACCAGGCCCTGACTCCAAGCCCCACTGCTAGCACACACACAAAAAAGACTTTCCAGATAAATAAAGCTTGAGATAATCTGTCACCAATAGATTTCTTTTTTCTTTCTTTCCTTCTTTCTTTCTTTCTTTCTTTCTTTCTTTCTTTCTTTCTTTCTTTCTTTCTTTTTTTTTCCAGTCCTGGGCTTAAGCTCAGGACCTGAGCACTATCCTTGGACTTTTCTCAAGGCTAGAGCTCTACCACTTGAGCTACAGCACTATTTCCGGCTTTTTTTCCCCTATGTATGTGGTACTGAGGAATCGAACCGGGTCTTCATGCATGCTAGGCAAGCACTCTACCACTAGGCCAAACTCCTCGCCTACCAGTAGATTTCTGTTGGAAGAAATGAGCAAAGAAATTCTTCAATGATAACAGAATAATATAGGTCAGAACCTGTATCAATAAAGAGAAGGAATAAATGAAGACAAAAGAAACATTTTAATCTTGGGTGTGTGTGTGTGTGTGTTAGAGAGACAGACAGAGACAGAGAGACAGAGCACGATAGCTTCCCCTGGCCCCGGTGAAATGTTTCCCTTCCCTGGGCCTCAGCTTCTACAGAAGCAGGCTTGGCAGCCTCCTCACTAGCAAGGCATCTGTCTTCAGGCACCCTTCCCAGTGTTTCTCTGGGGCGAGTCTTCAGCTGGCTTCCAGGAATTCCAAAGATTTGCAAACCTTTGGGCACCTGCGGCTTTTATAGGCTGTTTTCTTTTCTGTGGACAAACAAACAGGCATCTCTATCCTGCTTCTGTGCACACTGCTCTGCTCTGGGTCCTTGCAGCCTTTTCCATAGGCCAACATATTTTTAATGAAATTTTCAGATTTTCACTTTTTTTTTTTTTAAGGTGCAAACAAGAATGAAACAAATGAAGCTGGGCACCATTAGCTCATGCCTATAAACCTTTCTGCTCCGCAGACTGAGATCTGCCCAGCAGGGGCAAGAAAGTTTTTGAGACTGTTATCTCTAGTTAAGTACTGAAGCAGTCTGAAGTGGCTGAAGTGGTAAAGTGCTAGCGTGGAGCACAAAAAACAAACAAACAAACAAAACCCTCAGGGACAGCACCCAGGCACTGAGTTCAAGTTTCCAGACCTGCAACATAAAAAGAATAAAGCAAGCAATCAAAGCACCTAGAGGAGTATAAGACTTTGCCTTGGGACAGATTGTTCAGAGTGGCTGGGTGTTGTCTAGGTGTGAGGGTGGCAGCTGGTAACTCTGGACATGTGAGTGATGGGCGTCTGATGACAGGCTGGTTTTAAGAAGGATGACCACTGAGGGTCTCTGAGGGGCGTGGTCTGAAAGGTGAGCTCAAGCCCCAAGCTGGGCAGCCAGCACGTGTGCACAGCAGAGGCATGCTATGCACTAATGGGGGTTCAAACTGTTCCAGGTGTTGGGCTGCTGACCTGCTGGGGGACATGTGCAGGTATGAGCATGGCCAATGTCGTTCCAACGGTCGGTGGTGAGTGCCACGGCATCCAGAATCAGTTATCTCCCCCCTCAAAAAAAGGTAATGTCAATTCAGACAAGGGACTCTGCTAAGAGCCCCTGTACTGCAGCAGTGCTTTCCTGTGACCGTGGGCTTGGTGCCCTGCGGAGTCTGGCGTCTGGCTGTGTGTCTCGGGGGTTCGTGGGCTGCCCTCATTGTTCCCCTGTGGGAGTACAGTGTGCACTCAGTGGAAAATGACCTATGTTAAAAGGAAGGGGAAGGAGAAACGGGGATGAAATATACTCATTACTTGGCTTACGAAGTGGTAATCCCTCTGTACAACACCTTAGTTCCAGTAAAATGATTTTTAAATGCAAGGGGTGGTTGTGACAACAAAATACAATGTAACTCAGGCTGGGAATGTGGCTTAGTGGTGGAGTGCTTGCCTAGCAAACCTGAAGCTCTGGGTTTGAATCTTCAGTACCATATAAACAGAAAAGATGGGAGTGGTGCTGTGGTTCAGGTGGTAGAGAGCTAGTAAAAGAAGTTCAGGGACAATGCTCAGATCCAGGCCCCAGGATTGGCAACAACAACAACAAAAATATACACACACACACACACACACACACACACACACACACACACACACACACACACAGGTACATGACACAACTCATGACCTCATCGATGGAACTGTAACCCCTCTATACATCACCTTTACAATAAAAATTTAAAAATTAAAAATTAAAAAATATATGATGTATATTGTGCTTGGCCAATGAAGATTGTAATAATAAAAGGGTATGGTTGATTTGCTGTCTATGTTTTGGCACATGAGCTGAGAAATTATATAAGTGTGTACTTAAAATTTGGGGGGGCTGGGAGTTTAGCCTAGTGGTAGAGTGCTTGTCTAGCATGCATAAAGACCCAGGTTCAATTCCCTAGTACCATATACATAGAAAAAAGCCAGAAGTGGTGCTGAGGCTCAAATGGTTAGAGCTCTGGCCTTGAGAAAGTCCAAGGACAGTGATCAGGCCCTGAGCTCAAGCCCAGGACTGGAAAAAAATTTTTTTAAGTTTATTTTTATTTTATATTTTTTGAATAATAATAATATGTGCATTTGCCTGTGTGAGTGGTTGATATCTGTGCAGATATTGGGTTTAGAGGATTTGTGACTGTGTTTGCAATGTGAGGATAAAGGGTATTTGCAATTGGCAATTGGGGTTGTGCTTAAAATTTGGGTTTTCCCCTTATCAATTTTGGGTTTGTGTGAGTGTCAAGGTGAATATAGAAGAACATGTGTTGTGCCTATATGCTATGTTAAGGAAGTATGAATTTGAAAGTTAGTTATTGGGGGGACATGCTGGGGGATTATTTGTGTACTTAGGACTTGCTAGATAGTTGTTTCTATGCTTTTCATAATTTATGACTGTGTTTTTCAGAATAAAGATAAGGAACATTGTTAAGAAACAACAGGTCTATGATTAATTTGGTGACTTACAAAATGAAGCTATGCAATTTTATGTGAGTTTGTATGATTCCACATATAGAAGATAGAAGTTATTTTCTTGAGCTTATGAGATTATCTATATATAAGCGCAATAAAATTATATGTACTATTATGACTATATTTTCATAAAATACTATCATGCACTGTGTGTTTGCGTAGTAGTTTTATTTCTTGGTGTTAAGAAATAAATTCAGGGGGCTGGGAGTTTGGCCTAGTGGTTAAAGTGCTTGCCTAGCATGCATGAAGACCCGGGTTCGATTCCTCGGTACCACATACATAGAAAAAAGCTGGAAGTGGTGCTGAGGCTCAAGTGGTAGAGCTCTAGCCTTGAGAAAGTCCAAGGACAGTGCTCAGGCCCTGAGCTCAAGCCCAGGACTGGCAAAAAAAAAAAAGAAAGAAATTCAGGGCCTCATGCATTGGAGATAAAAACATTGTGCATATGATCTGGGTTTCAGGTGCAGGTTCATGCGTATATGTTTGTGGTCTGTGAGTATAGAAAAGGCACAGGTGTTTTTTACATGTGTTCTGGATTAGAATGTTCAGTTGCTTGCATTTGTGGTGCTTATGGGTATGCTGGGTCTTGTGTAGGTGATAAATATAGGTTTCTGATATCTAATGTGTATTAGAGTTCATAGAACACCTGAGTATGCATTCTGTAGATGTGAGGGGTTCTCCCTGTATGTTTGTAAATAGAGTATAGACTTCACGTTCAGGAATTGTAGAGTATTGGGTAACGGGATTGTGGTGTTTTGTATGTTTTGGGGGGAAGGGGGTTATTCATGGAATAATTTTTTTGTACACTAGTTGTTATGTAATCTAGCTCTGTTGGATTTTCCTATACTCAATAGGGCAATATGCAACTTGTTTTTGTGCATTTTTGGTAATGTACATCGGTTTATAGTTGCAGCAGTGACATGTTAATAATAGGGATGGATAGGATTTGGGGGGGTTGTACATGCACATTCAGGAACTGTGAGTTACGTGTGTTCTGCAGTTTGGTGCTATGGTTTTGTGTATATATTTGGAATGAGAATTTGCTACTCTAGGGGCCTGTGGATTAGATCGATCGGTCTATCTATCTGTCTATCCACCTATTCCTATGAAAGGACATGAGCGTGGGGAGCTAGCTTGTGTTAGACACTGGTGTAGACACTGGTGCTCATCTCTTACCAATTCTGTGTTCAGTGGTATCAGTAAGCTGGGATAGTTTTGCTGAGTAAACCTAAAAGACAACACTTTCTTGCCTCTCTCAGAGTATGAATTATTAAGTAGTTACTATCACACTTTGTGTGCGTGTGTGCGAGTGTGTGTGTATGTGTGTGTGTGTGTATGTGTTTAGTACATGTAATCAGGCATCTGTATGAAATAAGACCATACGAATAACATGAGTACAGATATTGGAGATCTACCTGAATTTTCACTGGAGCCTCAGGAGCAACGGGCCCTCGTGTGTATGTCTATATTCAGCGTAGTCTTTGTGAGCTTTTCTTCACTTTAAACTAGGTTAGCTAATTCTCTTTATCTTTCCTTTTTTTTTTTTGGTCAGAGACTAGGACTCAAACTCGGTACCTGATGTTTGCTCATTGGCTAGCGCTCTACCAACTGAGCCATGCCTTCAATGTCAGGTTAGTTAATTTTCTATGGCCAAAGGGTCTTCATAATTACCGCCTTCTGGCTCTTGTTTATTGAAAAGGATTTAGAGGTGCCTCAGAAAGGTAGATGTTCCTTCAGCATTTGTGTGGTCCTGTTATCTGGGTGTTAAAGCGTGGCTGGGAATGGTGGACAGACAGCTGTGGGGAGAGCATTCATAGATGTGCTGTCTGTGAGATGGGGTGCTGTCCATGGAGAAGTTGCTGGCCAGGAGGTCAGATGAGCCAAGAACTTTATCTTGTAGATCTCATGAGAATCATTAGGACAGCCAGAGGTGATCAGCTGGTGGAAAGTGACATGCATCAGTGGCTTTGGAGCTGGTGAAAGCCCGTAGAACCTCCAAGTCCCACTACTATCTCCACCCACCCTTTGGGGTATTAGGTAGATCAAGTATGCTTCTGATTTTGGACCAACACATCTTTGTGGAAAACTGAAGTTTCAACGTAAGGGAGGCTGTCCATGGGTCTTGGAGGCTGAGAGAATGTTGGTTTCTCTTTCAGAGGATCGTGGTTTGAGGAAACATTTTCTATTCTCTGAAAGCATGGGATAACAGCTCTGAGAGTTTATGTCTGCTTCATGCTTCTCTATAACATAGTGCACACATCTTCATTGTTTCTATTCCGTTCTGTAGCTGCTGCACAAGAGGAAACTTGCATGATCATGGTGGTTACTAGCTGGCCACACGATGCCACCTATCTCCTTGAGACTAACCCAGGGTTTCCGATCATGGATTTTCATGACATATCTCCCTGAAGCTAGGAGCCTGAGATAATGATTGAGGTAAGCTTAGTGTCCCACAAAGCTTGTGTGTTAATGACCTAGTCCCCAGCCAATGGTAGCTGGAAGAATCATTCCAAAGGTGGTTTCTAATACGAAGAATTTAGGTAACCAGAAGCTATCTTCAAAAGGGATATTGTGATTCCAGACTCTCTATGCTTTATAGATGCTGAGAGGTGTCTATGTTTTCTTTTTTTGTTTGTTTGTTTGCTTAAATCATGTGTACTTGACTATGATAAACATACCTGCTACAGGCTCAAACAGGCTCAAATAAAGTAGATAAAGTGACCCTGGATTGAGCCCCCAGAATATGTGAGCCCAAATTAGTCTTTCCTTCTTTTAAGATGTTTATCACACATGTTCTTAAAAAATCACAGTGAGGATAAAACAAAAGCAGCAGTCTGGATAAAGTCTACAGTGTTGGAGGTAGAGCTTAATGAAATGATTCTGGTGGTAGCTCGAAAGAGCAGAATGTTGACATGAATGTGCACAGTAAAGACTGAGCTCATGAGGCTTCAGATGGAAATAAGCACGGTTGGGTGTTGAACTAGTAGCTGCTTATATTTCATGTTGACACTGAATTTGTATGCATTCTTTCCATATGCTGAAACCATGTGAGGCTCAGATTAAAGGTGACAGAGTAAATGAATCTATCATGGTGTGATAGGAGTATGGCTAGATGCTTTTAGCAAGAGCTATATAGCAAAATACCACTTGAGCTTAGCCTTTACTTCCAGCTTTTTGCTAGTTAATCAGAGGTAAGCATCTCTTGGATTTTCTTGCCTGGACTGGCTTTAAAATGAAATCCTCAGATCTTAGCTTCCTAGGTAGCTAGAATTGCAGGTATGGGCCACCAGTTTCTGGTCATGATTCTCTTAATTTTTTTAAAAAAAGAATTATATTGTAATAGTTGTACAAAGATGTTTCGATTTAACATTTTGTTGGTGGTCATGGGGCTTGAACTCAGCCTGGGTGCTGTCCCTGAGTTGTTTTTGTTGTTTTTTTTTTCCCTCCTCAAGACTAGCACTCTATCACTTTGAGCCACAGTGCCACTTCCGGTTTTCTGGTGGTTAATTAGAAATAAGAGTCTCACCCACTTTCCTGCCGAGGCTGAGTTTGAACTGTGATCCTCAGATCTCAGCCTCCTGAGTAGCTAACATTACACGCATGAGACACCAGGCACCAGACACCTCAACATGTCATTTTTTGAGTACAAAGCATCTTGATTAATGCCATGCCTTCCAACATGATTTTTGCTTTTCTTTGAGTTCATTATCCAGTAATCAGAGCATCATTTGTTGAAGAGGCTATATTTTATCCAGTGCGTGTTTTAGGCTCCTTTATCAAAAGTTAAATGCAGCTGGGCTTGAACTCAGATCCTAGACACTGTCCTTGAGGCTTTTTTTTTTTTTTGGTCAAGGCTAGTACTCTATTACTTGGGTCACAGCTCCACTTCATTTTGGTAGATAAAATTCTCATGACTTTTCTGCCTTGGCTGACTGAGAACCATGGTTCTTTGATTTTAGCCTCCAGAGTAGCTAGGATTACAGGTATGAGTCACTGCACCTCTTCTGAGATCTTCTTATATAACTTATTTCATTTAGATGTTTATATGTATCTACTTTGAACAGGCACTACACAACAATCTTTCCCCAGAGCCCAGAGTCCAGGAGAATCCCTTGCAAATCTGAGTAAACATAAAAGAGAAATTATCAAAAGGTATTCACAAGAACAGGTATCTTCTGGTCATTTCCAGAGAGCATGGAATCTTCATGAATGGGGGAAGAATCCTTGTTAAGGTTTTCAGCTAAAGATTCCCCAGGAGCCAGTAGCTTCTTCCCCTAGAACAAAGCAGACAACAGGGCAATGGTAGAAAGGTGGAAGAAAAATCTACCACTCCTATTAGGTGGGGGAGGGTCATGTCGTGATGCGCACACAAGGACCTCTTAAGTAGGTGAAGCCCTATGAATGGGTTTTAAACAAGATCACAGAGAAATTCCAGTTTTCCAGTTCTAGAAGCAGTGGATGAAAGAACTGGATGAGCATGTGTGCACGTTAGAGCCTCATATCTCTAGGTCTTTCCCTCTTCACCATCCTCATTCCTTATACAGCCCAGACTCTTGCTCAGCTGCCCCGAGCCTATGTTCCAACCAAACAATATTTATTGTCGCCATTTTAAATTCCCTCATCATCTCCAGGTTCACCATACTTTCCCCTCCTCCCCCTCCCACTGCTTTCCCCCTTCCTCTGCCATCATAAAGACCTTGGATCAGCACTAAGCAAAGAGGGCCCTTAGCTTAGCCTGTTGCAAAATGCAGTCCTGGTAAAATCTGACTTAGGCCCCAACTTTAAGGTCAAACTTCTATAGAGGGTAGCCCATTAACCCCACCCCACTGTCTTCAAATCTTTTCTTTTTTTCTCCTTCTCTTCTTCTGACTGTCTAATGACTCATGTGATCTCTTCTGGGGCTGTGACAGCTGAATCAGCTGCAAAGCCAAGTCTTTGCAAATTCCTCAAGGCAAGTCCCTGGATGGGAATTCTTTTCTAGGGTGCACGAGGCTCTAATGTGAGCTCTTTTCTTGGACATGACAGGTGGAAGGGGATCCAGGCTACTGCCTCTTCCCTTGGACAATGAAGGTCTTGGGACTTGGTGTTCAGAGCACAGAAGGGTGGAGGATCTGGGGCTCTGTGATATTCCCTAGCATAGGAGATGGTACTCAGTGCCCAGCAAGGAAGCCAGGCTGGGGACACCTTTCTTGTCCACCTTCCTATCCCCTGGTAGCTTGCATGGAGTCCCAGAAGGAGACTCTTCCATGTGATGCAGTGTGTCTCCGGAGCCCAGATGTTGGTGTTGGGACCCATGTCCATGGGGAGAAGCCATGGACCACGTGGCTCCAGTGAAGGAGACCCTTGACCCCCTGGAGGACAGCAGCCGCATCAGGCATCAACTGCTCCACATCGCTTCCACCGTGGCTCTGATCATCACTGGAAACGCTTTGCACCGTGCCGGCTTCTGCACTGACTCCTTGTTGGCGGCGCTGGTCTTGTCTATCTGCCCCTTGGCAGGTGGCCGACTCAGAAACACCTGTGTCTACTCTGGGCGCCCCAAGACGCTTCTCCACTATCTGTGGGAGGAGAAAATGAATAGGCAATGGCTTTGCATCTGTCTGGAAGAGACCCAAGGACAGGCGACAACCAGAGGCATTGCCTCCTTGGCTGCAGACACACACACTAGTGCTTGCCACCTCCCCACTGGGAGCCCCTCCCTGCTCCGCGTGTCCTTCCTTCCTGCCCACACCCACATCTTCCATTAGGAATGACCTGGAAGGCCAGGACTCCCCAGGAGCCTGGGGCCATGGCCCCTCCCTTCTGGTTGTGCTCCCTTCTACCCCTCCTGATCTACCTTCCCTCAGTCCTTCCTGTGCTTACCTGGTCAGGGGTAAGTCCTTCTTCCTGTTCCAGCTGTGGTTTGGAGGAAAGCAGTCCTTCCAGGAATGTGGGATGGATGATGGCCTCCAGGAGGGTGTCAGTGTGTGTAGAAAGGAGCAACCTGTGTCAAGGGGACTTAGAGGAGACAGGAAGGAATGACCTCCCCCAATGGGTACAAGCACAATTGTTAAATATTAATACACACATACACACATAGACACACACACCAGATCAGCAGCTAGGGAATCGAGCTTCATTCAGAAGGCTAGGGATTGTGGCAGAGAGCAGATCTGAAGATGTTATCCACATTTGCCATAAAATCCTCTTCGGAGGTAGAGGTGGTCAATGAGGCTCAGGAGCTCTGCGTCTGAGCAGTTCTTATTCAGTCCCCCCTACTGCTCCATTTCTCCCCTCCTCCCCCTCCTCCATCTAATGATTCATGTGTTCTTTCCTGAGGCTGTGAAGGTCCAACCAGGCCCAAAGTCAAGTCCTGTTTTCTAGACTGTTCAAGGCAAGGCCCTGGGTGGGAATTATTTTCCACAGTGCACAAGTCTCTAATGCAAGTGTGTTTCTCCAATTTGACAGGTGGAGGGCAATCCAGGCTGTGGCTTTTCCTGTGGGGAAATGAGCCTGGGTACTTGGTTTCCAAGCAGAGGTGGATGGTGGGGGATCTGGATCTCTGTGACATTCCCTAAGACAAGAGATGGTACTGCGAGCCCAGCAAGAAGGCCAGGCTGGAGAGACAGCCCTTCCTTGTTCGCATTCCTCTCACTTGTTAGCTTGTGTGGAGCCCCTTCAGAAGAGTCTTCTCTGAGACCTGCTATATCTCTGGACCCCAGGCACTGAGGGTGGAGTTCATGCCCTTGAAAGAACCAGTGGACAGCGTGGCTTCCAGTGATGAAGATCCATGTCAACTCTGGGGGACAACAGCATTTTTGGGCATCAGCAATCGGGCCTCTGTGGCACTGTGTATCTGGTGGTCACAGGAAAACTATTTCTGTGCTGCAGATATCTATGTTCTTTGTTGGGGTCTGTGGTCATCTCTGACTGCATATTGGCAGTAGAATGTAGGGGTCAAGACATGCTATGGTGGGGGGAGGGGCAGAGATCCAGCAGGGCTGGGTGGGGACTGACATATGTTCCATTAAGGGCTCTGGTGGGTGGACCTAAATGTCGGTTTCCTTTGAATAATACAGTGTGATAAGATGATTGGTGGGTGCCCAGGCACCTTTAATCTCTCTCAGATGCAAAATAAAATGGTTTTGCTGATGTTTTCTTCCTTCAATTCTTCATCCATAATCCTGGTTTTCTTTTCCTCATTTACCCTGCTTCCTCTTGCACAGGTAGGTTCTTGAACAATTTAAATGGTTGTCCAAACTCTGTGTTTACATTCTATCTTAAGTACACATGTGTGTATGTATGTGTACATACACATATTGAATGTTTATACAATGTGTACATGTATATACATACTGTGTATGCATTTTATGTAAATACATTTGGTGGTTAATGTGATGACATAGACTATGGAGTAGTCAATGCAGTCTGTGGATTTTGTGGCAATAGAGATGGATGTGAGGAAAAGAAGAGCAGAAAAATCTTCCCTTGCCCTAAGGTGAAGGTGATTAGTGTTTTTTTCTTTTTCTTTTTTTATTGTATCTTATTATCAGGGTTATGTATGGAGGGGTTATAGTTACATTCGTCAGGTGGTGGTATATTATTTCTTGAACTTTGCTACCCCTTCCCATGTTTTCCTCCGGTTGATTAGTATTTTCCTTTTCCTCTTTATGCAGACATTAGAAGTATTGTATTTATGGAATGGCTGTCCATTTTGAGAAAATCCAGGCTTCCAACCTCTAACCCTCATTTTTCTGTATCTCTCCCACAGTAATGGGAGCTGTCTGCTGTGGCCCCAGAGGTTAAAGAAGCATGTCTTCAGCAGAAATCATAAATTTATGTTTGTGTTTTGACCTATATCCAGGCTAGTGATTTTCTCATATTATTTTGTGAAATTTCTTTGAAACAGAACACTGTTGGCAGGTAAGCTTGTAGCCCTATGCTAAGGTACATTGACCAAAAGGGATTGTTTCATGAAATTTCTCAAGTCCATAGCCTACAAACCTTCTCCCAGCTTTGCTACATTTGTGTGGTCTCATTCTCAACAACTCTCCAGTTTTCTCATGGAAAATTCTGTTTTCTCCCACCTATATTTTTGCATGAACTAGTGTATATTTCCATCACATTCTATCACTGTGTAGTCAGTTACAGAAGTGAGCAAACATGGTGGTTACCCAATTGCATATGTCTTCTGTTGTGTGTAAGAACTGCTTTCTTACATGTGCCTAACATTTCTGTCCTGTCTGGCAGCTTCCCTATACAACTCTTGCTAGATCTTAATTGGGAGGCTGTAGATGTGTAGATATAACCAAATTATTCCAAGTATAATTTGTGAAGACACATCACACAAAGGAGTAGATAACAGTTCTTTGGACCCTGGCTTGTGACAAGTGTTGCAGAAAGACCACAGGCCATGTTGAATGCTGAGGAAAAAGAAAAAAAAAAAAACTAGTGAAATTGCACTGAGGAAGCATCACTGTGTTTCTGTGGATAGATGCCCTCCCCCCGCTCCCATGCTCTTGAGGAGACAGAATAGTGAGAGCATATATCTTGTCTTTGCAGCTATTCAATGGGAAAATCTTGGCAGTAAAAGCTTGGAGGATCTTCCTGCTGTTGTGCCAAGATTGTCCCATGTTCTGGGAATGACTCCCCCTCCTTTGTTTAGGGCCCATGTACTTGAACCCCAGGTGGTAACAGCTTGGTGCTCAGTGGTTAGACACCTGAGCTCTGATTCGACCAGTGGTTTGAGTCAAATAGCCAATCAGGTCATTGTACTTTCCCTATAAAAGCAGTGTGAAGTTCTTGCTCAGGGCCTTTTCAGCGTTGCCTGCTGCTGGTACGCAGAGGCCCGAGTCTAGACTCGTAAATAAAATGATCCCTGCTCTTTAGCTTTGACTGTGGCCTCTGGTGGTCTTTTCGGGGTTCTAGGAATTCGCGTACAACACTGCCACCATGTGGCATGAGAAAGTATTTGAAACTTGCAATGACCCCCCCCCCCATGCTATTTGTAAAATTGATCCAAATAGGCTCAAGTTGTTAAGTTCACTCAACATTTAACAAAAAAACTTTAAGCATTTGTGTATCAATATTTACCGGAGGATCTCTGTGTGAAATAAATGTACATAGTAGAGTCAGTGTACTAGAGCTCTAGTAACAGGACAAATCACCAGGTTGGAAACTGCGTGAAGGCTCTTTAATGGAATTTGCTGATGGTTAAGTGTGTGGGTGCTAGCTTGGTAACTTTGAGAATCATGAGTAATCGAATCTCAACAGGTGGTTTTAAGGAAAGTTGATCACCATGGCCCCATCTCATATGGCCCACGCATGTGCATGAAGAAGGCTCTCTAACACTGCCTGCTAGAAGCCAGAGAAGCACAGGGATGTGCATAATGGGTCAGGGAAGGCATGGACTTGGGCCTGCAGGAGCATAGATGCGCAGGCGCAAGCGTAAATGGGGGGGGGGGGTGCAAGCCTAGATGCGCAGGCGCAATCGCAGGGGCACAGGCACTAGCGCAGATGGCGGGTGTAAGCATAGCTGCGCAGGTGCAAGCAACAGATGGCGGTGCAAGCACAGATGCGCAGGCGCAAGCACAGATGCGCAGGCGCAAGCACAGATGCGCAGGTGCAAACAAAGGACTGGCACCTGAGAGTGAGGTTGCGCAGGCGCGAGCTCGGAGGACAGTTTTCTAACGGTCGTGGCTCCCATGACGACGTCGAGAGTTATTTATCCAAAAAAACAAAGGTAATGGAAACTTAGAGCTAACGCCTTCTAACATGTTACTGCATTGCCCCCCCCCCTACCCCTCACCCCACAGTGGGTTTTGATTCCCTGTGCCTGTAGGAGGGACCCACTGGGCCTCCATGAGCCCTGAGCCTGGCCTGGTACCTGGCAGTGAGTCCACCATGGATGCTGGCTAGAGCTACAGTGCTGGGCTTCTTGCTTGCAGCAGGGATGGGGGCGGGGGGGGGGGGGTGTGGAGGCTAACAGTTGTGGTGAACCTAATGTCACTGCAAAGTAATGGAAGTTCCAACAGACTTTGTTTCACTTATGAACCTCATGGAAGCAAGCAAAACTATCAAGCATCCCTGTTTGGACCACTTTCCTCAGTCCTATTAGTGCCTTTACAGAATGTAATAATAAGAGGGGGTGGGGGGAGGGAAATGGGGACCAAGACATGTGAAAGGGTATCAATGTATGGGAATTAATGCACCTTCTATCTGGCAAATACCATGTAACCCTTCTATTAATTACAATAAAAATATATGGAAAAAAAAGAATGCAATAAGTTTCCTTAGACGGATGTTGTCCTATGATGACCGACTTCCTGTGGGTTCAGGAGTCTGGATAAAAAACAGAAATCTTGTATTTATTAAGTTTAAGAAAAGGTATTTATATGAAAGAGGATTGGCTAGTTCGTTGGATGCACCTCATCTTTGAAGTGCAATGTAACTGTATAATGTGTATGTATCCTTGTTGGAAGTCACTGAGCATTTTTAAATATGGGAAGGCATATTTTGATTTATGATAATTACAGTGTAATTATCATAAAAATGTGATATTCTTGGCTACCTGGAGACTGAAAATTCAGAGGATATTTTTTTCTTTATTTATTTTAAAGTTGATGAACAGGGGTTACAGTTTTGTAAGTAAGGTGATCAGTACATTTTTTTTTATTACATGTGGGATTTGAACTCTGGGCTTGAGCATTGTCCCCGAGCTATTCAGCTCAAGGCTCCTGCCCTACCTCTTGAGCCACATTGCCACTTCCGGTTTTCTGGTGATTAATATAACAGTCTCACCCATTTTTTAGTGCTTTGAACCACGATCCTCAGATCTTTGCATTCTGAGTAGCTAGGATTACAGGCATGAGCCACCATGACCGGTTTACACTTTTTTTTTCTTTTTTCTTTTTTTTTTTTTTTTGCCAGTCCTGGGGCCTGAACTCAGGGCCTGAGCACTGTCCTTGGGCACTTTTTGCTCAAGGCTAGCACTCTGCCACTTGAGTCATAGCACCACTTCCAGCTTTTTCTGAGTATATGGTACTGAGGTATTGAACTGAGGGCTCTGTGCATGCTATGTGAGCACTCTACCACTAGACTACGCTCCTGGCTTACATTTCTTTTTAAACATTGTTATCCCCCTCCCTCATTTTCTCCCACTTTCCCCTCCTACTCTCTTTCCCCCAAGTTTTAAAGTTCATTTTCAACTTAATGTCTACTAAAGTCATGACTTTTTTTTTTTGGTCATTTATCGAACAGTGACATAGGGGCTGTCACCAAGTCTCCTGCAGTACTTAGATCTCAGGAACAGGAGCAGATCTTTCAGAGCAACCATCATGATGTCAGCACTGAGACAACAAAAAATGAAGAATAGATGAGGATGTGGCTTTTTAGTCTCCACAGCTCATTTAGTAACATGCTATTGTATAAAATTCATTCCAGCTACTTGATTTTGTGTCCAAAGTGACCTGACTTACTCCTCTGACCTCAACACTGTCCTGCAGGTTGAAATTCACTGTCCCCCCCCTCAATTTGTAAATGAGGCACTAGGCTTAGCTCTAGGACCTCCTTTCCTGGGGTTTTAGTCTTGCTTTCCATGGACAGGGGACCTTGCATTAGGAGGCAGACCTGGAAGGCTTTGTGTCTGTGTTATGTGAGTTTGTCCAGAAGGGTCAGGAGGACTGGGTGTCCATAAGCATCATCTCCAATCACTAAGTATCCTTCACTTTCCTTCATTCATGAGAAATTAAGAAGCCTGTTAATTACACCTACTAGATTTTCCAGTTATCTGATTGTCTACATAGTGTCACAGCAGCAGATGTCAGATAGACCACCTGATAATGAGGTAGGACTCCTGCCTAGAGTGAGGATTTCTCTTGTGCTGCAGCACACTGCAGCAACAAAAACAGTTTTATATGTGAAATGTGCTCTCCTTTACATTTTTATATTTTTATATTTTCAAATACCAATTTTTGGTAACTTTTAAAAATTGTACTTTGTTCTTTGTCTTCAAAACACAGATGATTAATAGTTTTTAATCAAATTGCTGAATGTGTGTCTTGACTCGTGTGTGTGTGTGTGTGTGTGTGTGTGTGTGTGTGTGCTCCAGGGAATTGATTTTGAGTATATTTGTATGTATAGGAAATAAGGAAAAGGTATGAAATAGAACACAATGAGATTTTTATGTATGTAGGAGTTGCATGTGGATATTTTGTAAATGTGGGGTCCAGAACCTTTGGTAGTCTCTTTGTGCTGGTTATTATGGATGTTTCTGTATGAACTGAGGGCATACTATACTTCTATGAATGTGTGCATGCACTTGAGGGAAGGCTATGTCTTCCTGTTGCTTTGTCTGTTTGATCTGTATACAGATCATATCCTAGAGTTTACATATGGAGTACATACACACGATGTGTAGTTGAGAATATAAAAGATACGTTTTTCTGTTACGAGGTTTTGAAAGAGTGGGTTGTTGTGCATCCTTAGGCATTATGAGCTGCATATATATTGCCTAGGAATGTAGATAGACTTTGTTCTCGGGATGGACACTTGTATGTGCTTCTACTTGTTGATGTGAGGTGGTATGCTTGTTTGGGGGCATGGAGCATCACCTGGGAATGTTTGGAGGAGGTCATGATATTTATGTGTCTGATTGAGATGGATTGCTATGTTTGCATGTTTGTAACACAGGCTGTTGTACGTGTTTAATTTAGGAGTGGAGAATTGTGTTTTAGATTAAGAAGGGTATGAGTCTGATGCAAATCTTCTCATGTATTCCTGGAAACTGAAAATCCATTCTGGATGCTAGGAGGCCTTACGTTTTGTGATGATAAGGATATGTGTACTTTAAGTTTTATTTGAGGGTGGTTGAGGGTAGTTTTCATTTATTGAAATAAAATTTGTTTGCTTTGACTGAACTCAGGGATTTGAGCTTACTGGGAAAGTTTTGTTTGAGTCACATCTCCACTCTGAGTATGTGTTTTTGTAATCTACACCGAATATTATGATTACATTGGAGTTTCAAGGGTAGGTGTTTTTTTTTTTTTTTTTTTTGTAAAAGTGGCCATCATTCCCTAGGTAAGTAGGCCCTGGAAAGTGACCTAGAAACGGTTTCCACCTTAGCCCACACGTGGGGGGCTAACACAGGAAAACTCGTTAAGACACTGGAGATACATTGTCCAGCTGCATAACTTTTCAAAGTAATTGAAGCCAGAGGATGTATTTGGGCATTTTCCTTGATTAAAAATATAAAAAAGAACAGCACAGCAATTTCTCATGACTCATTATTTACATTCATTAGGAACCTCATGATCCTGCACTATAATGTGAGATTTGTCTGTGGTTTGCTCTTACTCTCAGTGAACATCTTTTAGTTTCCCAAACACTTTTTACAAACATACTCCGTACAAGGCTGGAACCATGATCTTGTTATAATCTAAGGCAGAACGCATTCCAAAGACAATGGTGTAAAGGCAGGATTTGTTTTTTGGAGGTTGGAAAATGAACCTTTGCTCAGAGATTTCTCAGTTACCATGTATTCTTTAAAATAAGCTCAAAGGCCATTGTCTGCTGAGAAAGCTTATGTGATGCTCTTACAACTGAGAGTTCAGTGAAGAGTTTCTTAAGTCTCTACTGCAAACATGCTGGGTAGTTGTGTCTCTTGAAAACCTGGCTGGGGGGAAGGATCTGTGAGTGCGTCATTAGGTTCTGTGGGATTCTCAGCTCTCACTTGGACACAAAAATTTTCACCCAGATCCCACAGAAGTACATTTTTTTTTTGCCAGCCCTGAGCCTTGAACTCAGGGCTTGAGCACTGTCCTTGGGCTTTCTCAAGGCCAGAGCTCTACCACTTGAGCCACAGTACCACTTCTGGTTTTTTTTTCTATGTATATGGTAGCAAGGAATCAAATCTGAGTCTGTGTTCATGCTAGGCAAGAACTCTACAACTAGGCCCAACTCCCGGCCTCAGAAGTACATTTTTTTTTTTTTTGCCAATCCTGGGCTTGGGCTCAGTGTCTGAGTACTGTCCCTGGATTTTCTCAAGGCTAGGGCTTTACCACTTGAGCCTCAGCACCACTTCTGGCTTTTTGCTATGTATGTGGTATGAGGAATTAAACCCAGGTCTTCGTGAATGCTAGGCAAGCACTCTACCACTAAGCCAAACTCCCAGCCCCAGAAGTACATTTTTTAAAAGGAAACCTTGCTGTCTGTCCTGATAGCCAGCCCTGACACAATACCTGATTTTCCCTGAGCCTCAAGTAGAACCTGTGTCTAGTGATGGCCAATGATTCACTAGACTCTGGCAGGAGAGGACAATTTGCAGTTGCTTGGTCAGGTTCAGACAGAATGATTGTATCCTTAATCCACGGATTCTCAGCAATGCTGCTTAATATCTACAGCCCAGGAGAATGTCAACTCTGACTGAAAATTAAAGTGCAGCCTCAAAAAGGCATCCACAATAGCTGTTCTCTCCAGGTCACTGCCAGAGCGCATGGTATCCTCATGGATAAGGGAACAGTTCTTGCTGAGGTTGTCAGCTGAAGATGCCCCAGGACGATGTACCTGCTTTCCCTGGGGCCAGGCCTTTTCTCCCCTGGAGCCACTCACTTGGGAAGACCATGGCTAGTTGAGAACCTGTTCAGCCAAGACATGGGGCAGTTTAGGGAGTAGAAAGGAGTTCTCTAGGCTCCTAGGCTCATTCCTACAGAATTGGATGACAGTAGCGAGGTGGAAAGCACAAAACTGACTCTTCTAACTAGGTATTGGTGGATCACATAATAATGTGCTGTGCACACAAGGACTTTTTAACATGGCGAGGCCTTATGAGAAGGTTATGAACAAGAGAACAGAGAAATTGCAGTGTCTGTGCTTACAGGGGCAGTGGGCCAATCTGGATGGAAGAACTAGATAGGCATGTGTTTACTATAGATCTTGACATCTTTCCCTCCTCACCATTCTCATCCTTGCACATCCCAGATACCGGCTCAGCTGTTCTGAGGGCAATGTTCCAACCAAAATATGTTTGTTTATTCTTCATAATTACAACTCCCCCCTCACATAAAACTCCCTCCCCATCTGAGCTCACTGCACCTTCCCTTCATTCCTACTATTTTCACTACCCTCCACTTCCACTGCTACCCTAAGGAGTCCTAGATCAGCACTGAGTGAGGAAGACCTTTTTGCTTGCTGGGTTGTAGAATGCAAGCCAGGTGAGATCTCACTCAGGCCCCGACTAGTTTCAATGCTTTTTCTTCTTCCTCTTCTTCTTAACTTCCAGTGCTTCATGCTTTCTCTTCTGAGGCTATGACAGCTGAATTATACCCAAAGCCAAGTCCTTTGCAAACTCCTCAAGGCAAGTCCCTGGATGGGAATTCTTTCTAGGGTGCACGAGGCTCTAATGCGAGCTCTTTTCTTGGACATGACAGGTGGAAGGGGATCCAGGCTACTGCCTCTTCCCTTGGACAATGAAGGTCTTGGGACTTGGTGTTCAGAGCACAGAAGGGTGGAGGATCTGGGGCTCTGTGATATTCCCTAGCATAGGAGATGGTACTCAGTGCCCAGCAAGGAAGCCAGGCTGGGGACACCTTTCTTGTCCACCTTCCTATCCCCTGGTAGCTTGCATGGAGTCCCAGAAGGAGACTCTTCCATGTGATGCAGTGTGTCTCCGGAGCCCAGATGTTGGTGTTGGGATCCATGTCCATGGGGAGAAGCCGTGGACCACGTGGCTCCAGTGAAGGAGACCCTTGACCCCCTGGAGGACAGCAGCCGCATCAGGCATCAACTGCTCCACATCGCTTCCACCGTGGCTCTGATCATCACTGGAAACGCTTTGCACCGTGCCGGCTTCTGCACTGACTTCTTGTTGGCGGCGCTGGTCTTGTCTATCTGCCCCTTGGCAGGTGGCCGACTCAGAAACACCTGTGTCTACTCTGGGCGCCCCAAGACGCTTCTCCACTATCTGTGGGAGGAGAAAATGAATAGGCAGTGGCTTTGCATCTGTCTGGAAGAGACCCAAGGACAGGCGACAACCAGAGGCATTGCCTCCTTGGCTGCAGACACACACACTAGTGCTTGCCACCTCCCCACTGGGAGCCCCTCCCTGCTCCGCGTGTCCTTCCTTCCTGCCCACACCCACATCTTCCATTAGGAATGACCTGGAAGGCCAGGACTCCCCAGGAGCCTGGGGCCATGGCCCCTCCCTTCTGGTTGTGCTCCCTTCTACCCCTCCTGATCTACCTTCCCTCAGTCCTTCCTGTGCTTACCTGGTCAGGGGTAAGTCCTTCTTCCTGTTCCAGCTCCTCAGTGAGGGCCAGGAGATCCAGCTGTGGTTTGGAGGAAAGCAGTCCTTCCAGGAATGTGGGATGGATGATGGCCTCCACCTGGGCCCGAGGAAGAGGGTGTCAGTGTGTGTAGAAAGGAGCAATGTGTGTCAAGGGGACTTAGAGGAGACAGGAAGGAATGACCTCCCCCAATGGGTACAGCACAGAAATTGAATGTCATCTCCCTCTCTCCCTCCCTCCCTCTCTCCTTCCTTTGCTTCCTCCCTCCTCCCCCGCTTTCCCCCCACAGGTGAGCAGCCAGGAAATCATGCTGAATTCCAAGGGCCAGGGAAGGTAGCAGAGAGCAGAGCTGGAGATGGAGCCCACATTTGCCATGAAATCTTCCTGGGAGCAGAGCTGGTCAATGCGGCTCAGGAGCTCTGGGTCTGAGCAGATGTCCTCAACATCTGTTATTCCATGTCCTCCTCTTTGGATGTGCCCTCAGACATGTGAGTGGACATTTCTGGAAGGCCCTCCTCCAGTCAGTTCATGATGGCTATGTACTCCTCCACGGCTTCCGGTGGGATCTCTTCAGATGTCGTGGTCTCTGGCAGCCTCTGACCTGTGAGTGCTGATGGTTGGGCAGACCGAGCTTTGAGGTCAGTCTTTGTGGAGTTGCCCTCTAAGAGAGAGGAAAACAAGCCAATGCATGGATGGGGAAATGAGCTTCACCACAAGATTGCTAGGGAACAGAGTTTACTAGAAGGATGCCAGACCAAGGCCATCATAGATCTGGAACAAGAGGAGATACTGCACCACGTGGGTCACATAGGACTGCCATGTGGGAACAAATTCAGAGACACTGAGGCTCTAGTGCTCTCCACATCCAAACCCTGATCCTGAGCAGGTGTTGTCCAGGGTGCTAGGATCGTGGAGAATGGAGCTACAGATCTAGCCCCGACATTAACCAGTTCCATACTATCTACATAAGAAACCTCAGGCTTTAGAGGAATGCTTTGCTTCAATTGTAACAGCAACACCTGTATCTGAAAGAGGAGCTCTGGATGTGGGTAAATCCTTCCAGAACCCTTTTGGACACCTTATGGACTATGATCTCCAGTAGAACATTGAGAGACCATACCTGGCTGCTAGAGACTGTCAGGGAATGAGGGCCTTGGAGAATCTGGCTTCAGTGGGATTGTATGAGGCTGGCCCTGGAAATGCGTTATCACCTGCAATTCTGAATTCTCCATCTCCTCAGTAGCCTCACACTCCATGAACCTGGGCAGTGAGAGAGGCACAGACTGAGCTGACTGGGAGATGAGTTCCAGTTCCCAGCAGAACAACATGGAGGGTGTGGGAAAATGACTATAAGGTATTTGTCTGCTACCAGAAGGCTGTTGCTGATAAAGGGTGAAAACAAGGTGTAAAGAAGGGAGTGATATTCTCCAAAAAGAAATGTGCTTTTAACCTGACTTATGTAACTCAACCCCTGTGTATAATTCCAATTATAATTTTTAAAATCATAGATCAAGGAGACTTTAAATCTCCCAGGATTGCACGGAACCAAGAGACCCAGGAAGGGCCTTCCATGACCATCTTCAAGGTCTATTCTGGCCCTGCTCCTAACCACAGGAGGTGACTATCAGAAGTTGATCAAGATTTGAACAATGCAGAGAACAAAGATTTGAAGTTAAAAGTTTGAGATTGTAGAGCAGGGATGGTCCCCACAGAGTCACGAGCCACTGATGTCTGGAGCAACATTTTTCTTTGCACAACTCTATTTTGGAAGTGACCACTTACTGACTGATTTCTCCTCCTGAGCTGACCCTTACGCCTCTGGTAGGGTAGACTAGGCATCAGTGAGGCAGGAGTTGTGAGGACCTCACGGGAGCACAGCCCGCACCTCGGGTAGACTGCCACTCAGAAACGTGTCAGGAGAGGAGGTCTTCTGGGTGTATCCACACCCTTCCTGGCAGTATGAGTGATGAGCCCCACCAGGGCCAGGTGTGAGTTTCTGTCCTCCTCCATCACACAACCCCAGTCCAGGGTCCCTCACTCACTTGGCCGCCATCTTGTGGTAGCTCATGCGGTCATAATTGCTTAGGCACTGCCGTTCCTGAAGGCCTCTCCACAGGCCCTGGTCCAGGGACATGGTGGACTTGAGCTGGGCCAGGGACCGAAGCACTGGGCTGCAATTCATCAGGGTCAGTCACAGTCCACAGGTGACCTTCCATCCCCAGTTGACCCAGCCCAGTACACAACTTTGTTCTCCTCACCCCTACTGCCCTCACGTCCTACTCCAGGATGAACTCTTATTTCCTGGTCCCCCTTACTGACTACAGAAATCAGTAGTCAGGGCAGCGCTGGCCTCCCTCATGTTCCCGTGAGTGCTTTCTGTTAATGTGCATTGTAGACTGAGTGAGTTTGTTCTTCAGAATTGACATGTTGAAGCCTTAATCCACCAAGCGATGCTGCTGCAGACAGAGTCATGGAGGTGACAGCCCTAGGACAGGGCAGGGCCCTTGGAGAGACAGGAAGAGCAGCCAAAGCTACCTCTCAGCCCTGGAGGACAGGGTCAAGGTAGCCGTAGGGAGAGCCATCTCCAGACATGGAATCTGAGAATTCCATCCTCTGGACTGTGAGAGAGGAATGTCTAGTTTTGATTACCAGTTCCACAAGTTGGAGTGATGGCCTAAGCTGAGTGACAAATGCATGGAATGGTCTTGAGCCTAAATCCAAATTGTGGCACCTTGTGTACTAGGTGCTGTGTGGGAATTTGGTACTCTCCATGAGCTGATCCTTCTTGAAAGTTATGATTGGTTCTATCACCGGGCCACCGTGGTGTGGAGAGATAAGGTGTTTTCCTTGCCTTGGTGTGACCCTCCTATTCTATGGGTGGTTTTCTTCGAGGAGCCCTCTACCTCAGGACTTCCCTGGCCCTTGTCAGAAGGATCCCCATGCAGGCGCTCCAGCAGGAGCTCCTGGGTCCCAGAGGAGGCGCTCACATGAAGAAGCAGGGGAGTGCTTCCACCTCACGAGTCTATGGAAATCTCTACAGACCAAGGTCTTGAATTGCTGCCTGTGCAGAAAGTTCTGGTAGACACTGGGAGCAGAGGCTTGGCCTGGGGTGTAGGCAGACTGCCCTCTGCACAGAGCTCTGTGGCCAAGGTCCTGGAAGGGAGCCTGCAGGGCATCTGGTGGCGTGGCTACAGAGGGCAGTCCCATGAATGAGCTGTCTTGGGCAGCCTGCCTCTGCTTGTTGGTGGGGACAGTCACTGAAGCATGGGTGTCAGGACCTGGCAAGAGAAGTGGAGCCTAGAGCCCCAGGAGAGACATTCCAAATGAGAGGGGCCTGAGTGACAATGACTGGTCATGCAGGGGCACTGGTGGCCTTCCTCCTGTCCCCATTTCCACTGTGGCACTGGAAGGGCCTGCCCCACTCAAGCTGAAGCTTCTTCCTCCTGACACCAGAGCTGTGCTGGGGAAAGCAGGCTGCAGCCCAGGGCCCCTGGAGGAGGGAATGCTGCAGCCACTGCGGGTGGTAGAGGGGGCTGCTTCTTCATTGACCCATCTGCTGGGCCTGGGGCTGCTATGTGAAAGCACAGGTCTGTGAAAGGACTTCCGGAGGCAGCAGGGTTCAGGCTCACGTAAGGTGCAGACACTGGACATGCTGCTGGAGAAAGAAAAGGGCTCATTGAAGAGGGAGGGAAAAGACAGATTTGGAATTACTGAGGACAAAGGAAGGAATGTCTGTACGTCGGGGCCTGGAGTGGGGGAATAGTGTGATCCTCCAGTGAACGTCATGCAGTGTCTGTCTCTCGAGAATTAGTCCTGCAGAGGACTTGCTCCAGGTCACCCACACTCCCTCACTTATGTGTGCTGGGGAGAGCCTGCCCATGGGCATTGCTGCCTCCCTGATCCTCTCTGTGGAGGTGTCACATGCAAACCATGTAGCTTTAGCTCCTCAGCCTGCCTTTTCCTATTGCTCTACATGAACCTTTCCTTTTCTTCTCTAACCAGGCACCCGAAACAAAGGTGCCGAATGAAATCTCTCAGCTAGCTCCATAGGAAACCTAGTTAACCTCATAACACACCCCCCCCCCCACTGTGGCCTGCGGGTCCTTCACCTGGCACCTGGCTAAGCAGTAATGGAGGCAGATGCTCACCAGCCCTTGCCTGCGGATCTGTTGTCCCTTCCTTCACACAGCCATTGGGGTGGCTCATAACTTGTCCTTGCACAGCCAGACACCGCTGCAGAGGACCAGAAAGGTCAGGGAATGGAGAGTGGTTAAGGCAGCAAGGGGAAATTTCCAGAGAACTTCACAGTCTTGGGTCACATCAGAAATCTATGATGCTTTTCGATTTTGTTCCCAGTCCTATCAAAGATTGGTTAGAAAGGATCCAGGCATGAGCCAGGTAGCAAGTGGGAAGCAGTGCTCTAGAGCACATGAAATTCAAAGAACCTCAGGTAGCGTGGATGGAGAAGAGTGAGGTGCCTAATCACCAGGGCACCTGCTGTGATGTGAATCACAAGAGTAAGAGCAGAACGTCCTCCTCACTCAGTGGCCCTGTCTGTCCTCTCTTGAGAAAGACAATCTTAGAGTCTGTGAAAGGAAAGCCAGCGGCAGTCCACATCAGCTCCCAACTCATGAAATACCAGACAGGGGAAATGGGCCCAGTCTTCACGTCCACAGTGAAATGAAGGTCTCAGACTGTTGACAAAGCAGAAAATCTGAAGGCCTATTTGCATCAAGGGCTTACACTTGACAAGAGAGGGCAGCCCTGCTTCAGGTCAGTTGAAGTGACCAAGCTGCCCTGTTCCTTTGCAATGAAGAGCATGAGGTTCCTGCACTAGAATAGAAGTCCTCTGTGGATGGGAAGAGACCAGGGTTTCTGGGCTGTGGCCAGTGTAATAACCTGCAGCCTTGTCTAAGACACTGTACCCCTAGGGACCTTGTGATGACCCTCTCAGGAGTCGTCTTCAAATTGTCCCATTGTCCCCAGTCCTCTAGAGGAACTTGGGAACGTTCAGTGCTGTGCTTTTATACTGCAGCTCAATCCCTTAACTCAAGTTGGGAGGGTGGGGGCAACTTTAAATTCTAAACGCTTTCAGGGAGAGCTGGGCATTAGAGGCTTTGGCTCTGACCTTCAGGCTTCCCTCCATCTGAAGCAGCTCCACAGGGCTGGCCATCACCCACAGCTGTCTTGAAGCCCTCTAATTAGAAAAGACAAGTGGAGAACCCAGATCCAACTACAACTGGGAAAGCTTAAATTTAAATAGCAGTAAAATGTGGGGGTCCAGCCATTCTACAGTGGGAGAGGAGCAGCGATCCAGTAGGGCTGGATTGGGAGCTGACAGGCATTCCATTAAGGGCTCTGGCAGGTGCACCAGAACCTCAGTTCTCTTTAAATAATACGGTGTGGCTGGATGACCAGTGGGTGCCCAAGAAACTTTAGTATTCTGTCTGGGACAGGTATAATGGTTTTTCTGATGTTTTCTTCCTTCACGTCTTCTTTCATATGCCTGGTTTAGTTTTATAGGTCCCATACTGTTTCTTCTGCACAGGTAGCTTCTTGAACTATTTCAATGATTTCATAAGCTCTGTTTTGTATATTCACCTGCGCATTTACATATATACAGTATCTGTATATATAATGTGTACTATATATGCATAATGTGTATGCATTGTAGATGTACATACCCATTATGCTCACAATTGAGATGACTGAAACCATAATATATCCATTATAGTTTTTGGACTATCTAGCAAATGAGAAGGGTATTAAGGAATAAGGCAGAAAACTTCCCCTTTAAGGTCAAGGTGATTAGAGTTTATCATTCCCTTATTCTTACAAGTTAGAAATGCTCCATCCATGGAATTGCTGTGTATATTGTGCAAATCTTGGTTTCTACCCACTGATCTCTAATCCTTACTCCCTCATATAATTCCAGAGGCTAAAACACAAGTGCAGTTAAAATCATAGTCAAAGTTTGTTGTTTTCATCTCTTCCCATCTTACTGATACTCTCATCATCCTCTCTTCTGATTCTGGACTGTTAACTGCAGTTTTTTTAGCCACATTACCATAAGGGTACATAGCTAATGGTTTTCATTGCAGTGTGTTGTATGTCTTTTTCTAAATGTTTTGGATTTTTGCTCTTATGTATATAACACCCATGTATTCATGAAGTTATTTATTCCGACTTTATGTTAATAACTTTAGAGTCTGAGAATGCTTCAGGTAGGCTAAACTAAATTTTAGTGTTTTGCATCCTGAGGAAAGTAAATATGAATTTAATCTTGAATTTGTGTTTGTGTTGGGTTTATTGAGATATATCATTGTAAATATATTTGCATAGTGATTGTTTTAACTCCCCCTAAGTTACATTTGTCAGAAATTTGTTAGAAATTACTGTATAATTCAACAGATCAGAGAATGTTTATTTGCATAATGTACAGGAAGAAAGCACTAGTAGTTTGTGCTGTAACAAGACATTGTTAGAAAATTACACGAAGAGACATAAAATGTGTATGTAGCATAATGGAAACTGCATTATAATGGTCTTTGCTCCCTGCCAGGCATCCTACTGGTAGGAAGGGAAGGCCTAATACATTTTGTGAATTTTCCCTGGAACGTACTACTATTGGACAGTAAGCTTTTGGATTGCTAGATGAAATGTACCAAGACCATGCCTGACTCTGTTGGAGAAACAACTCAAAACTTGTTTCCTGTAACACCTTCCCAGTTCAATTTCATGCTACCAGAGCTTTAATCTACCCAGATACATTGCTGGGCACCAGAGGTTCAGGCCTCTAATGCTAACTACCAAGGAGATTGAGACCTAAGATCACTATTCAAAGGCAGCCCAGGCAAGAGGTTCAAAGTCCACCAAACTCCTCTCCAGTTTATTAGAAAACTAGAAGTGGTGTTGGGGCCCCATGTGGTAGAGCGTTAGCCTTGAGTGAAAAAAGCTGAGGGATAGGGCCCAGACCCAGAGTTCAAGCCACCCAACCACCACCACTACAACCACCACCAACAAAGATTATCAAGGCATAGCTCTTAATCATGGTGAATTAAGCCAAGTTTTACACAAAATCTTGCCACCCAAAGTGAATCAGGTCAGGACAAGACACACATCCTATCTTTCTCCCAAACTAGCTATGTTCTGTGCTTGATTAGGATCCTATATCCCAGGAAAAGGAACAGTTAAAGGATTTAGCGTCTATACCCAAAATTCTCAATAAATCATTAGCTAGCTGACTGTCACCTTAGCTGCTGCTTTCTGCTATGCCTTCTGGGAATTCAGTGAAACACAAATGTGATCCTAGGCTGAACGACAGAGCCAACAGGATCACTAGACATGAACAGCAGAATTGCCTTCCTTGTAGACCTCAGTCCAGTGGCTGAGACACCCTCAGTGAAAATTCCCAGCAGGGTCAATGGCAGATATACAACATAGGCTATGCTAGAGAAGCTTTACTGGGAAGCCTGCAAGGTGTACAGATGTTCCAACAAAGCATGTTCTTCAGGTTGAAGAACAGCCTAGAAAGCTATCACCCCATGTACCCACATCCTTGGGAACACCAAAGGCTTTCTGAAGAGACTGTAGTGATTAAATGGGCACATTCAGATGAGGGCTTCTGGCTGAGAGTCTTCAGTGGCATTACGTCCACACACTGCCCATCCATCCCCCAGACAAGGCACTGAAGGAAGCCACTGCATGCAATGAGCGTGAAGACTGTATTAAGCAATATACATTTGAGGAGGGAGACGGCATCAGTGCCCAGCCAATGTACTCACACACAGAATACACGCTTGCTGTGCACAGGCTGGAATTTCTCGTGAGAAAAATGGACCTCACAAGGAACCAAGTGAGCAGCATGGCATGCATGGCTGACCATCAAACGGCTAAGATGACAGTGTCGTGGGCAGTGGATACGCTGGCCTGAGACATTCATCCCTTTTGGTCTGTGCTGGCAGGCATGATTGACTAGAGACACTGGCTTTCGGGGAGGCAAGTCTGTCCCAGGGTGGTGATAGTGTGAGACCCTGCTCTCATGGACAGGGTGCCTGGGGCCAATGGGGCTGGTTTGGGGAAAAGACACCCTGGTGTTCTTTACTTGGCTTTGTTGTGGGTAAGGAGGAGCCAAGTGGTGGTGGGAATATCCAGCTGTGGGGGCCGGAACTTCATGTAAAGTTTTCTTAGATGCAGAAGGCTCCTGTGGAAGGCCCAGTTTTTCCTCTAGGATCCTTCCTACAGTGCTCATAAGCGTCTGTGCTTCAGGCACTCCACTCTGCCTGAGCGTTCTGCTTGTGGATAAGTCTTGCTTCTTAGTATTGGCTGACTGGATCTTGGGATTTTGCTGGCAGTCTGCCTGACTTTTAGCTTTAGAGGAAAATAATGCCATAAAAAAATTCTTGATCCGATTTCCAAAATGAATCTCTGGAGGATGCTGTTCTTTCTCTGACGCAGATAGGGAAGAGTTCTTCCTTGTACTTCTTGCTTTCCTGACCTGGGCAGGAGAGTTCAAATTCTGGCCTTGCAAGGGCCTTGTTCCTGCAGGCTTTGCCTTCTGTATTCTGGGCCTCTCACAGCTCTTTGTTTCTTGGGGGCCATGAAACACCTTGCTGTACCACGGGCCTGGGGTGATGGAGGTCTTAGGTTCTTGCTTTGTGCTGGGCCCTCCCGTTCGTAATGGAGAGCTTGACTCATAGTGGACATGCTGCTTCCGGAAAAGTTCTGTGAGCTACTCAGAGAACTCTGTGAAGCCAGCACGTTGGTGTCAGTGTCGCAGTCCTGCAGGTTATCATCAAAAGGTGGACTTTCACTTGTACTGCTAGATTCTGCCTGGTCTTTCAGGCATGAACCTGGTGGATGCCTAGCAATCGAACTTCTGGAGGGTAATGGCGTTCCAGTGGTCCTCACAAATTCTAACCTTCTAAGGTTCAGATTTTGTAAGTCTTTGTTGACTGTCAAGTTAGTGGGCTGTCTCTCTTCATCCTTGGCCATTTCAACTTCAGACTTGTCAGATGCAAAGATCTCTCGTATGGACACACCATGGCAGAGGCTTTCTTTCTCCTGTGTCTCACATATGCCCATTATTGGGCTGGTATTTGTCTCTGGACTGCTTCCCTCTGATCCTGGCACAATGTCCTGGTGCCAGGTACTTCCTAAAAGGCTACACGTTTTGGAATTGGAGAGCAGTCCCTCTTTTTCTCCAGGTGGAGAGACCACTGAGGGATCACAGTGGTGACTACCCAGTGTTCTGCTCAGGGTTTCACGTGGTGGTGCTTGAGGAGGCTGTGTGGTATGACCTGATTTTTCTCTCCCTGGCATTTTTGGCAATTTGTCCAGAGCTTCTCCCTGGAATGCATCCCCCTTAGAGGTGAGATTGGCCCTGAAGTCACAACAGGCCAGGTGTGGAGAAGCTTCCTGGGAAATGGCCACAGGGAGAGCCTTTTTTAAAGTAAGGTGATTTATGGGCTTGAGAATCTTTAGGGACAAGCCCCACTTATGCTTCACCCAATGCTTCTTGATATGCGCCTCCAGCAGCTGTTGGGTGGCAGCATCCAAGAGGAAAGCCTTCTGGGAGGAGCTCGTGCAGCTTTCCCTAGTGTCCAAGGGTGCTTCTCTGCCAGTAATGCTGGAGCTGGAGTTTTCAAGGGGGGCCAAGGCATGGTCTGTTGAGCCCCTGGAATGACTAACATGCAAAGGGACCTTGTCCTTGTTGATCTGATCCCATTTTTTGATTAAATGGGCTCTTAGGAGACATCGTCAGTTTGCAGAGGATGTGCTTATACATGAAGAGATTTGCTATGTATGTACTTGAATTTTTCCTGAGGAAAACATATCTCATGAGGAATTATGTGAGAAGCATGGTATGCGTGAGCAGGGGATATACTAGCTTTAAGATATTTATCCCCCTTTGCCTATGCTGACAGGCATGATTGACTGGAGACACAGGCTTTCTGAGAGGCAAGTTTGTCCCAGAGTTGTCACAGTCTGTGACTCTCCTGGCTACTGACAGAATGGCTGTGGCCAGTGGGGCTGGTTTGGGGAAAAGAGACCCTGTGGTTGTTCACTTGGCTTTTTTCTAAGTAGGAAGAAGCCATGTGGTAGTGAGAGTGGTTAGTCGGTGGCAGTGGAAATGTCTTAACAGGAGTCTGAAATTCTTGTTTGTGCAAAGTTTTCTAGGAGGCAGAAGACTCATGTTGCAATCCCATTTTCTTCTCTAGGATTCACCCAACAGTGCTCATGAGTGTTTGGGCTTCAGGAACTCCACTGCCCTTGAACATTCTATTTGTGGTTAAGTCTTGCTTCTGGGTCCTGGCTGACTGAATCTGTGAATTTGCAGTGAGTTATTCTGAATTTTGTAGTGAGTTTTGTCTTTAGTAGGAAAAAATGGTATAAAAATTGTTTATCTGGTTTCTGAAATGACTCTTTGGAGAATGCTATCCTTTGTCTGATATAGACAGGGAAGAGTTCTTCTTCATAGTTCTTGTTTTCCTGACCTGGGCAGAAGGGGCTCAGCTCCTGGCCTTATAAGGACCTCATTCCTGCAGGTTTTCCTTCTGCATCCTAGTTTTGGGCCTTTCACAGCTCTCTTTTTCATCAGGCCTATGAAAGTTTTTGCTATGCCATGTACCCTGGAGGTTGGATGTCTTGACCTCTTGCTGCTTCTTCATGTGTCCTATTCTTGGTATTGCAGAGCTTATCTCATAAGAAGTGGATGGGAGGTAGCATGTTTGTGGCAAACAGCACCTCAGGGCACAAGCTTGCAGGAATGCATCAGCATCTGAGTTCTGTAGGATAACTTCAATAGGAGGACTTTTGCTTGTATTGCACTGCTCTTCCTGGATGCCTGGAAATAGAAATTCTGGAGGGTAATTGTGTTTGAATGGTCCCCTGAAGTTCTAAATTTCTGAGGTTCAAATTATTGGAGTCCTTATTGACTGTCAAGTTAGTGGGCTGTTGCTCTTCATCGTCTGCCATTTCACTGAGATCTTCAGTCTTTTCAGTTGTGGATTCAACAAAGACTTCTAATATGGATACACTGGCAGAGGCTTCCTTTGTCTTCTGTCTCACACATGCCCATTACTGGGCTTGTAGTTGGCTCTGGACTGCTTCCCTGTGGTTCTGGCACAATGTCATGGTGCCAGGTTCTTCCTACTAGGCTGTGAGATCTAGACTTAGAAAGCAGTCTACCTTCCCCTCCAGTTAGAGAAGTTGGAGAGACCTCTTTGGGAACCACACTAGTGACTATAGAGTATTCCTCTGAGTTTCATAAGGTGAAGGTGGTTGAGAAGCCTGTATGGTATGACCTTCAGTGCTTTTTCTTTCTCTACCATTTTTGGTACTTTGTGAAGAGCTTCTCCCTACAATGCATGCCCCCCCCCCTTCACTGTCAGGACAGGACAGGTATGGAGAAGCTTCCTCGGAAACTGGCACAGGGGAAGCCTTTTTCAAAGTAAGGTGATTTATGGGCTTGAGAATCTTTAGGGACAAGCCCCACTTGTGCTTTACCCAAAGCTTCTTGATATGCGCCTCCAGCAGCTGTTGGCTGGCAGCATCCAAGTGGGAAGCCTCCTGGGAGGAGCTCTTGCAGCTTTCCCTAGTCTCAGTTGATCTGCTCCCATTTTGAGATGAGATTGGCTTTTAGGGTTTCTTCTAGGCATTTCTTTTTAAATGAGTCAAATAAGTGTATTTTGAACCACTACTTGATAGTTTCATCAGATCACTTTCTAATTCTCTCTCGGTTTTGGCATCTAGAAAATCTGAGAAGCTTTCTGTGTCCCTATCCAGTTCTTTCACTACCCTGCTCATATAATGTTCTAGGTCCCTTTTGGAGTTCTTCCATTTCTGAAATACTTTTGAGCACTCCGTGGTTGCCTTTAGTATATTATGGCAGATATCACCTACAAATATGGAGTTCTGTAAACACCCATGCTGTCCTCTGCCTGGTCTTTTCCTGAGAAATTCTCTTCAGCAGACAGCTGAATCTTGAATTTTGTTCTATAGAGGTGTTGTGGGAGCCCTCTTGGAGAAGATTATGTTCTAGCTTTTCCCTCAACTCCAAGCCGACTGAATCACTTGGAAGGCTGAGAAAGCTTCTCTTTTGCAAGGGGACTTGATAATGAGTAAAATCTTTTTGAAACTGTTTAAGCACAGCGCGTAAAATCCTATGACTCTCTTGAGTGCTTCTTTACAAGGTGATTTTCTAACTGCTGAACAGCAAGTAGAATAGGACTCGCTGTGCAGAAAGGGAAGGCCCCAGAACAGCTGGCTGCATTTCTGTAAGACCATGGGGAGAATCAGCTCTGGAGACTCAGGGAGCTGCTGGGATTCTCCCTTGGTGTTCCAGAAGGCCTGTGGGATGGCCGCGTCCTGGGCCCTGCCCAGTGACTTCATCATGTTCCCCAGAGAATCCAGAGGGTGTTCTTTCTCCTCCCCAGCGTTCTCCTTAGCCCTCTTACTAATCACTACCTCCAGCAGCTCCAGGATGTCAGAGTTGAGGGCTGGGCTAGGAGAAGGCACCCAAGAGCTGTTGGTTGGAGAGCCGCTCTGTGGGGTGCTTTCTAGTGGAACTTCCCTGAAGTTAGATGGAAGACCAGAGTTTGAGTCATGGCTGGGTGGAGTGCAGGCCACAGGTGGAGGAGAAAGAGAACGGGGAGGAGAAAGAGACCGGGGAGAAGGATGTTCTAGAGGAATCAACAGCTCTGGAGGCTGAGGCGCAGTGTGGTGTGACTGTGTCTCAGCAGGAACTGAGGAACATGTCTGGACTGGTGACAAGGTAGAGGCCAGAGGCTGCAAGCCCTCGTGTGAAGGAGCTGGGGAAGCCTTTGGGGACGCAGTGCTGGAGAAAGCGTCCTCTTCACAGTGTCCAGCTGCCGGGTGGGCTGCAGCAGCCGCTGATTTGACAACTTCACCTAGGGTGTCTCCTTTTAATAAGTGCCTGGAGCTGCTGTTGTCACTGAGCTTCCCTAGGTGGCTGCAGGAGACAGAGACAAACTTTCTTCAGCATCTGATAGGCCCAGGAGGATGGGCAATTGTGACTACCTGCTGTCTACCTACTGAAGCACACCCTGCCATCTTTTACACAGCCCCTAGACTTCTCTGTATCCCACATCTTCCTATCAGTGCCATCCTGTGCCAACCCGAAGTCTTCCTCAACCCCGAGATAACCCCATTCTCTAGAGAAGAAATGCAGGCTCAGTCACAAGAGGAAAATCCTTACCTGGTAAGAAGGGAAACTAGATCGTGAATGTCCTCAAGCTCTTCCTGAGTGTCTCTGCAAGCTAGAAACACACACTGTGGTTATGGCAGACATGGGAGAACCCCTAGATTTTACAGGAGGGGGAATGAGACATTCCTTTGTTAGAGACCATGGAAGATCCACTGGATCTCAAATTTTTATTCATGGCCACAAGGCAGGTTCCAGTGCTAAGAGAGCTTAGAGAGGGGTAGTGCTTATTTACAAGGTGCTTTCAACTCTGCCAACCTCCGTGGCCACAAAAGCTCTCTTGGATGGTAAGGAAAAGGATCTTATGTGTATTATAATTCTTAGGGATGTGAGTTTGTCCACACTGGGGCTTGCAGCACCAGAAGCTGAGGTTTGCCCTTGAGATCGTGCCCTAGGTTCAGTGACCCCCCCCTGGGGCGGAAGGGGGGAGGGCCACGTGCCGCCGCCCCCCCCTCGCCCCGCGGACCACCTGCCTACTTCCCGCTCCCTGCTCGGCCACGTGCTGGAGACCGCCAGCGGCGGCAGCTCCACACGGCCGGCCATGCTTCTGTCCACCCGCACTAGCTGCCCGCTGGCCGCCATGCTGGAACCCCTCACCCCGCTCTTGAACATGCGGGCTTCCTCCGGCCCCGCCCCGGAGCCCGGTGCCTGGCAGCCTCCAGATGCCACTGTCCCCCCCCCCCACAGGCCGCCGCCTGTCCGTTTCAGGGGCCCCCGGAGGCCAACCGCCACCCAACGGTTTCCACGGCTGGACTCCGGCTCCTCGGCCTCCGCCTCGGTCCACCGGGCCGCTCTGACCGCAGCCGCCCCCCTCATCCTCCCCCCCCCCCCCCCCCCCCCCCGGCCCCCGGCTGCTTGCACCAACCGACAGCGGCGGCCTCCACGTGCACCAGGCCGCCACCTGCCCGCCCCGCGGCCATGGCTGCTCGGCCTGCTTCGGCTGGGGTAGGGGGGGGGGCTGCTGCCCTGTGGGCCCTCTCCACCCACTTCCGGCCTATGCTCCGCCCCCCATCCCACACACTATCGCGAGATTGACAGTTGTGCTCTAGGGGAGATTGGATACATGAATGTCCACCCTGAGCTCCCCTGCAGGCTGTGTCCACCCAGGATCAGACAACACAGCGCTTGTACCTGCCTCGATCACATGGAGGGATGTGTGGAGAATACCGAGTAAACCACAGATTACCAATCCTTTCTTGATATTAGAAGATTTCTGAAACAAAATGTCACTACAGGTATCTTTCTGAGTCAAACACTAAATCTTATCCTATGGATCCCTGTGGTCTGTTAAGTTTCTGATAAAACATGAATAAGCCACATGAATCTGTTTTTCAATAATACAATCAGATGCTATTTGTTTTTGGGGGGGTGCTTTTTGTTTTTTCTGTTTTTTTTTTTTTTTTTTTTTTTTTTTTTGCCAGTCCTAGGCTTGAGCTCAGAGCCTGAGCACTGTCCCTGGATTTTCTCAAGGCTAGAGCTCTACCACTTCAGCCACAGCACCACTTCTGGCTTTTTGCTATGTATGTGGTATCGAGGAATTGAACCCGGGTCTTCGTCCATGCTAGGCAAGCACTCTACGACTAGGCCAAACTCCCAGCCCCTCAGGTGCTATTTGGCTATATGTGGTTGCATATCTTTTCTCCCTGCAGAACACTTGCCATTGCTTCCATGTAACAGTACATTTGAATCAGCCAAAGCTACATTTTGGTGGCTTCAATATATTTCTCCAAACTGCCTGAAGATTTAGCTTTGGGGATTATTTTGTGGGAAGACTAATATTTAGGGCCACAGAAGTTTGGGCCTTGGCTGCCAGGGGAGACTATTAAGAAAGGTATGAGGGGAAAATGGAATGGGCTTCTCACTTAAACTGCTCATAAAGTTCGTCCATGCTTGACTTCAACCAATGATATGCCTTTAGGGAAGTCAGTTCAATCCCTGGGACCCCTGTATACCCAAGAGGAAAAGTACAGGCTGCTCTGCTAAGCACATCCATGTTCCCAAAGGTCCTCTTCCAAACAAAATAGCAGCTGTGCCTGTGGAGAACTCTCCATTCTGAAATGCCTATGATGCTCCTCAGGAGCTTGGAATTTTAATTTTATCCTTCCAAGTCTAGGAACGCCTACACCGTTTGCATGGTCTCAGAGAAAAGCTTGCAAATGCACAAAACATGTAGAGAGGGCTGCAAAGAAAAGCAGTGATACTGAAGTGAAGTGATTGAGTCGAAATTGCTATGTGATAGGTACCCATACTTATTAACCTGCACATTTAAAAAAAAATCAGATGGTTAGTGTGTCATGTTGAAGAGAAGAGCAAACAGTATCAGCCAGAGTGGAGACTGTAGTTACCTTGGTAACAGACACAAGTGGTGCTGACAACACCCAGGACTGGAGAAGATGCTGAGCCAGAGGCCGTAGTTAATGAAACCGGGGACAACTCCCTAATATGCCAATACTGAGGCTTGAACTCTAGGCCTGAATGCTATCCCTGTCATACTCAATCACTTGAGCCACAGCTCCACTTCTGCTTTCTTTTTCCCTTGGTAGTGATGATTACTTGGAGTCTCAGAGACACTTTTCTGCTTAGGCTAGCTTTGAACTATGATTGTCAGATATCAGCCTCCTGAATAGCTATCATAGGCATGCACCAACAATTGCTTTCTTAGATGCTTTTGATGTTTTGTAGCCATTTTATGTTCTATATGATAATATCTTTAAATATACTCAACTTTTACTTTAAATTTTTATTAGCATCAGTTAGTTTTCTTGATAACCATTCTTGGTGTAGTTTTGATTTGTACTTCCTTTATGGCTAAGAATATTGAACAACTACTCATATATTTGCCACTTTACTATGTTTGAAAACAGATGATGAAAGTGTTATGTTTTGTTGGTCATTGAGAATGAAATGTAATGTGCTAAAAAAAATACTGTATAGGGCTGGGAGTTTGGCCTAGTGGTAGAGTGCTTGCCTAGCATGCATGAAGACCTGGGTTCAATTCCTCGGTACCACATGCATAGAATTTTAATAAACTAGAAGTGGTGCTGTGGTGCTGCGGCACAAGTGGTAGAGCTCTAGCCTTGAGAAAAGTCCAAAGATGGGACTCAGGCCCTGAGTTCAAGCCCCACAACTGGCAAAAAAAATGTACAGACCTGGAGATCTTTTTTTTATAATTTTCTATTGTGGTTAATAGAAGGGTTACATTATATTCACCAGATAGAAGGTGCATAACTTCACAAACATTGATACCCTTTCTCATGTCATGGTCCCCATTTCCCTCCCCAGCTTATCTTGATTTCCCCCTTCCTTATCCAATTTCAAATTACCAATTAAGCACATATAACATATATCAGATAACAAGGTGAAATACGGTAACAATATGAGATAACCAAGGGACAGCAAAAGAGATGAGAGATAACATAGTACATTAAGGAAAACAGTCAATCATTATATGGCTTTTGTTTCCTTATCCTGGAGGTCCTTACATTTAGTGTCATACTATTTGGCCTTATGTCTCTAGATTTTGTTCTATGGTAAATGTCTGCTAGGAGAGCCCAAGGTTTCTACTGATTATGACAAATGAGGGAGACTATTGGGCCTATGTTCCTTTGAGTCTGGCTTACTTTACTTAATATGATTTTTTTCTAAGTCTTTCCATGTTCTTACTAATAGGGCGATGCTGCATAGAATTCCATTGTGTATAAATACCACATCTTGTTGATCCACTCATAAACTGCAGGACATCTGGGTTGGTTCCATATCTTTGCTATGGTAAATAGTGCTGCAATGAACATCATTGTGCTAGTGGATTTAGTATGCCCTTGTTTCTGGACGATTGGGTAAATGCCAAGTAATGGAATTGCTGGGTCATAGGGGAGCTCTATGTTTAGTCTTTTGAGGAACTGCCATACTGCTTTCCATAGTGGAATGAGTTTGCACTCCCACCAGCAGCGTAGTAGTGATCCTCCTGGCCACATCCCCTCTAGCATCTGTTATTAGTTTTCTTGATCCTGGCCATTCTAACTGGAGTGAGTTGGAATCTTAGAGTTGTTTTGATTTGCATTTCTTTTATGACCAGAGATGTCGAGCATTTCTTCATGTGTCTATAGACCATTTTTATTTCTTCAGAGAAGACTCTATGTCTTAGGCCCATCTTTTAATGGGATGGTTGTTACTTTGGAGATTAGTTTTGGAGTGATTCAATTTTTTGAGTTGTTGATATATTTTAGATATGAGGCCTTTGTCCATTGAGTGATAATTTACATATCTATTAGTTTAAAACAATTATATTTGATTCAAATCGTATCACAATAAATGTTTTCATATAGTATTTCTTAATCATAATAGTATTCCTATCTTTTCTTCAGAACCCAATGCAGTTGCTCTATGAAGCAGACTGAAATCACAGTAAAGACACACACAAATTTCCCTAAAGTTATGTTCCTCATGTGCCTCAAAAACATATTTGAACTGAAAGGGGCAAGTGATTATTTCTGTAATTTCATTTTATTATTTATAAATGTGATGTACAGCGGGTCTAAAGTTACGTAAGTCAGGTAAAGAATGCATATATTTTTAGAAATTTGTCATCACTGGCCTCACTCTATCCCAGATTTTCCTTCTCATTGTCACTCATCTTAAGTTCTACAGTTTAACATAGAGTGACATTCTATTTTAAAGCCAGCATTTTTCCAACTATGTAACCAAAGGGTCCTGCAGATATATTATGGACAAAGGTTAATAGGACAAAGGTAACAAGAATGTGCCATGTTTTAAAACATAGAACTCTTTACTAATGATATCATTCATTGAATGCCAAAACTTGTCTAAAATGATAGCTGCTCTTAGGAGGCACTACATGACAGAACAAGCTTGGACAGATGATGTGTCATCGGATGGAATGGGAAACCATATTCTTTCCCTGGAGTCAAGAGGTCCACATAAAACCCCACACATATTCTCAGTGTTGTCAATAGCATTCAGGAAGTGAAGATTTGAATTTTTCAAAACCAGCTGGGATTATTCAGATACTTTACTAAACATACTCTGTTTGGGTGTATCAACAAAATGCTATTAGAATTTACGTGAAAATCATGTGTTGTATCTTCACAGTGCCTAGCCTCTCAGTGTCGTTTCTGGTATAGACTGCCTGAATCCGTAGAAGAAACACCTCAAACTTGTTTCCTGTAAAGCATTCCAGTTCAAGGTTGATGAAGCTTAAAAGATTATCCAGGTATGTTGCTAGGCACGATTAGTTCATGCCTGTAATCTTTACTCAGGAGCTGAGATCCAAGGATCACTGTTCAAAGCGACCCTGGGCAGAAGATCCAGAGAACCATTCTGAAAACTGTTACACTCACCTCCAATTAAACTCCAGAAAACACAGACGCTGTGGTTAAAGTGGTAGAGTGCTAGACTACACTATTCTCTAACCCTGATTAAGGTATTGGATCCCAGTAAAGGGAACAGTTAAAGGATGCAGAAGCTAACTCCTAAATCCTCAATAAATCAGTTGTTAACATTCTAGATGACACACAGGCCTGCTGCTATGCTTTCTGGGAATTCAATGACAAACTCAAGTGACCCAAGTCAGAGCAATAGGATCACTAGACAAGAAGGGCAGAATTGCTTTCCTTACAGACCCCTAGCATCCAGGGGTTGCCCAATCTAAGTCATGCAGAACAGCCTAGTAAGCTATCACCCCATGCATCCAGATCCTAGGGAATACTGCAGACTTTCTGAAAAGGCTGTAGTGACTGAATGGGCACATTCAAATAAGGGCTTTTAGCTGACAGTCATCAGTGGCATTGTATCATGTGTCCACCCCAGCCACACCTGCTTAGAGGAAGACCACACACTACCCATCCCTCTCCCAGACAAGGCACTGAAGGAAGCCACTGCATGCATTGAGCGTGAAGACTGTATTAAACACTACACATTTGAGGAGGGAGACGTCATCAGTACCCAGCCAATGTACTCACACACAAAAAACAGGCTTGCGGTGCACGGGCTGCAATTTCTCGTGAGAAAAATGGACCTCACAAGGAACCAAGTGAGCAGCATGGCATGCATGGCTGACCATTAAATGGCTAAGATGACAGTGTCGTGGGCAGTGGATACGCTGGCCTGAGACATTCATCCCTTTTGGTCTGTGCTGGCAGGCATGACTGATTAGAGACACTGGCTTTCGGGGAGGCAAGTCTGTCCCAGGGTGGTGATAGTGTGAGACCCTGCTCTCATGGACAGGGTGCCTGGGGCCAATGGGGCTGGTTTGGGGAAAAGACGCCCCGGTGTTCTTTACTTGGCTTTGTTGTGGGTAAGGAGGAGCTAAGTGGTGGTGGGAATATCCAGCTGTGGGGGCCGGAACTTCATGTAAAGTTTTCTTAGATGCAGAAGGCTCCTGTGGAAGGCCCAGTTTTTCCTCTAGGATCCTTCCTACAGTGCTCATAAGCATCTGTGCTTCAGGCACTCCACTCTGCCTGAGCGTTCTGCTTGTGGATAAGTCTTGCTTCTTAGTATTGGCCGACTGGATCTTGGGGTTTTGCTGGCAGTCTGCCTGACTTTTGGCTTTAGAGGAAAATAATGCCATAAAAAAATTCTTGATCCGATTTCCAAAATGAATCTCTGGAGGATGCTGTTCTTTCTCTGACGCAGATAGGGAAGAGTTCTTCCTTGCACTTCTTGCTTTCCTGACCTGGGCAGGAGAGTTCAAATTCTGTCCTTGTGAGGGCCTTGTTCCTGCAGGCTTTGCTTTCTGTATTCTGGGCCTCTCACAGCTCTTTGCTTCTTCCGGGCCATGAAACACCTTGCTGTACCATGGGCCATCGGTGATGGAGGTCTTAGGTTCTTGCTTTGTGCTGTGCCCTCCCGTTCGTAATGGAGAGCTTGACTCATAGATAGTGGACGTGCTGCTTCTGGAAAAGTTCTGTGAGCTACTCAGAGAACTCTGTGAAGCCAGCACGTTGGTGCCAAGCAGCACGTCGGGTCCACATTCTTGCAGGAAGGTGTCAGCGTCGCAGTCCTGCAAGTTATCATCAAAAGGTGGACTTTCACTTGTACTGCTAGATTCTGCCTGGTCTTTCAGGCATGAACCTGGTGGATGCCTAGCAATCGAACTTCTGGAGGTTAATGGCGTTCGAGTGGTCCTCAGAAATTCTAAAAGGTTCAGATTTTGTAAGTCTTTGTTGACTGACCAGTTAGTGGGCTGTCTCTCTTCCACCTCAGCCATTTCAACGGGATCTTCAGTCATGTCAGATGCAAAGATCTCTCGTATGGACACACCATGGCAGAGGCTTTCTTTCTCCTGTGTCTCACATATGCCCATTATTGGGCTGGTATTTGTCTCTGGACTGCTTCCCTCTGATCCTGGCACAATGTCCTGGTGCCAGGTACTTCCTAAAAGGCTACACGTTTTGGAATTGTAGAGCAGTCCCTCTTTTTCTCCAGGTGGAGAGACCACTGAGGGATCACAGTGGTGACTACCCAGTGTTCTGCTCAGGGTTTCACGTGGTGGTGCTTGAGGAGGCTGTGTGGTATGACCTGATTTTTCTCTCCCTGGCATTTTTGGCAATTTGTCCAGAGCTTCTCCCTGGAATGCATCCCCCTTAGAGGTGAGATTGGCCCTGAAGTCACAACAGGCCAGGTGTGGAGAAGCTTCCTGGGAAATGGCCACAGGGAGAGCCCTTTTTAAAGTAAGGTGATTTATGGGCTTGAGAATCTTTAGGGACAAGCCCCACTTATGCTTCACCCAATGCTTCTTGATATGTGCCTCCAGCAGCTGTTGGGTGGCAGCATCCAAGAGGAAAGCCTTCTGGAAGGAGCTCGTGCAGGTTTCCCTAGTATCCAAGGGTGCTTCTGTACCAGTAATGCTGGAGCTGGAGTTTTCAAGGGGGGCCAAGGCATGGTCTGTTGAGCCCCTGGAATGACTAACATGCAAAGGGACTTTGTCCCTGTTGATCTGATCCCATTTTTTTATTAAATGGGCTCTTAGGGCTTCTCCTAGACTATTCATACCTGAATAAATTGGGGGAAAATATTCAGAATCACTATGTGATGATCTCATCACGTCATTTTCTAATTCTCTCAGCGTGTTAGCTTGCACACCATCTGCTGAGCAGCTTTCTGCATCCCTGTCCAGTTGTGTGGCTACCCCAGGGCTGTGATGTTCCAGGTCCTTTCTGGAGTTCCCCCATTGCTGGGATGCAGAGCTCTCTGAGGTTCCTCTCTCTTGCCTTCTGCAGCAAACGTCTACATTCCTGGAGTTCTGTGAACACCCTGGCTTGTCCTCTGCCTGGTCTGTTACTCGGGATTTCTTCCCAGAAATCACCTGGATCTCACAATTTCTTTTATGGAGGTGCTGGATGAGCCTTTCTTGGAGGTGGTTTTCCAGCTTCTTCCTCATTTCAACGCTGATGAATTCACCTGGAGTCTTGATAAAGTCTCTCTGGTGTAAGAGGCCCTGATCTTCTGTAAAGGCCTTGAGAGACTGATTGACCACAGCGGGTAGAATTCTCTGACTTTCCAGGTGCTGCCTGGCAAGGTGTTGTTCTAGGTGTTGGACAACAGGTGGGACTGTACAGGAATTCACTGGAGGTGAATGAGAGGATAGGACTGGCATATAGGATGGGATATGGGCCTGAGCTTGGCTGTCAGCCAGTGGTAGAGGCTGGGGCCAGGTCAAGGCAGGAGTGTAGTTTTGTGATTGGCTGAAGTGCTGCAGTAAGGGCTGGGGTGGAAAGTGCTGTGGAAGTACATTATCTTGGTCTTGTGCTGGCATGAAATTATAGAAAGTATTGAATAAAACAGAGGGTAAGACTAGTGGCTGCCCAGACATTTGGACAGGAGCCACCAGGGACTCGCTGTGCAGAAAGGGAAGGCCCCAGAACAGCTGGCTGCATTTCTCTAAGACCATGGGGAGAATCAGCTCTGGAGACTCAGGGAGCTGCTGGGATTCTCCCTTGGTGTTCCAGAAGGCCTGTGGGATGGCCGCGTCCTGGGCCCTGCCCAGTGACTTCATCATGTTCCCCAGAGAATCCAGAGGGTGTTCTTTCTCCTCCCCAGCGTTCTCCTTAGCCCTCTTACTAATCACTACCTCCAGCAGCTCCAGGATGTCAGAGTTGAGGGCTGGGCTAGGAGAAGGCACCCGAGAGCTGTTGGTTGGAGAGCCGCTCTGTGGGGTGCTTTCTGGTGGAACTTCCCTGAAGTTAGATGGAAGACCAGAGTTTGAGTCATGGCTGGGTGGAGTGCAGGCCACAGGTGGAGGAGAAAGAGAACGGGGAGGAGAAAGAGAACGGGGAGAAGGATGTTCTAGAGGAATCAACAGCTCTGGAGGCTGAGGCGCAGTGTGGTGTGACTGTGTCTCAGCAGGAACTGAGGAACATGTCTGGACTGGTGACAAGGTAGAGGCCAGAGGCTGCAAGCCCTCGTGTGAAGGAGCTGGGGAAGCCTTTGGGGACGCAGTGCTGGAGAAAGCGTCCTCTTCACAGTGTCCAGCTGCCGGGTGGGCTGCAGCAGCCGCTGATTTGACAACTTCACCTAGGGTGTCTCCTTTTAATAAGTGCCTGGAGCTGCTGTTGTCACTGAGCTTCCCTAGGTGGCTGCAGGAGACAGAGACAAACTTTCTTCAGCATCTGATAGGCCCAGGAGGATGGGCAATTGTGACTACCTGCTGTCTACCTACTGAAGCACACCCTGCCATCTTTTACACAGCCCCTAGACTTCTCTGTATCCCACATCTTCCTATCAGTGCCATCCTGTGCCAACCCGAAGTCTTCCTCAACCCCGAGATAACCCCATTCTCTAGAGAAGAAATGCAGGCTCAGTCACAAGAGGAAAATCCTTACCTGGTAAGAAGGGAAACTAGATCATGAATGTCCTCAAGCTCTTCCTGAGTGTCTCTGCAAGCTAGAAACACACACTGTGGTTATGGCAGACATGGGAGAACCCCTAGATTTTACAGGAGGGGGAATGAGACATTCCTTTGTTAGAGACCATGGAAGATCCACTGGATCTCAAATTTTTATTCATGGCCACAAGGCAGGTTCCAGTGCTAAGAGGGCTTAGAGAGGGGTAGTGCTTCTTTATTTACAAGGTGCTTTCAACTCTGCCAAACTATGGCCTACAGAAACTCTCTTGAATCGGAAGGAAAAGGATCTCATGTGTATTATAATTCTTAGGGATGTGAGTTTGTCCACACTGGGACTTGGAGGTCACACCTCCCTATCTAGGCAGGCTTGCCTCAGCCTCCTAGCCCTCCTTTGTGACATACCTCCCTCTCAAGGAATGCTGTCTCATACATAGTCTCTTTAGTTCCTCCCCATGTGACAGACCTCACTCTCCAAGGAATGTTACCTCACTTTGCCTTTTGGCCATTCCTCCCTTTGTGACTCATCTCCCTATCAAGGCAGTGTTACCTCATACATAGCCTCTTAACTCCTCCCACTTTGTGACACACCTCACTATTGAGGCAGTTACCTCACAGCCTCTGAGCCCCTCCCTACTTTGTGATGAAGCATATCAGCTTCATTCCAAGGGGATTTCTGATTACTTTCCTTCTAAAGGCTACCCAAAACTGACATCCTTGGCATCCTGGCTCTGGTTGTCAAGAGTCAGAGATCTCCCCTTGAGACAAAATGCAGAACTTACCTTTCAGAGCACTTTTATTCTTTCTCCTCATCTGGCCTCTCTTCTCCACATGATGCTGAGAGATGAGAGAGACAGGATTTAGACCTCTTTTCTCCTTTCCCTAGACAAGTTCAGATACGTGCTGTTCCTGGATAAAATGCTGCTCTCTTCCTTTGTCCCTGCATTGTCTTTCCCCATATTTAGTGTGGCAAATTATTTCTGCTTTCACAGGACCACACACCCAGGTTTCCAGTTTCCCCCAGCTTCCTGTTTTTTGCATGTTGACCTTAGCCTCTGCTGGGAGCTTTGTGTGGGCTTGGAACAGCCCTGTAAGCAACCTAACACTGGGTAAAAATGTGGTACTCAGGTCCTTGGTGTGACATGAGGTTGAGAGTCCAAGTCCCCTCCCTCTCAGGAGCTCTGCTCTGGGATGCTGAGTTTCAGGGTTTTGGCTTTCTAAGGAATTGCACTTGGAAATCTCCCTTGAATCTATCATTTTTCAGTGAATACATTTCTATACACTTGCACACCACCGAACATATGTGTGAGTTGTAAGCTAAATCTAGCTTCCACATATAAAGGAATACATGATCTTGTCTCTGACCCTGCTTAATTCATTAATTTTTCCAAGTCTGCTTTCTTCACAAATTGTACAGTATGATTCCTTCTAATGGATGAGTAAAATTCCATTATATATGCATATATATGTATATGTCCATCTTTGGGTGGTCTGTCCCTGGGGTTCTTACCTTCCTCATCTTGTTCTTTCGCACAGGAGTGGGTGAGGGTGGATTTCCCTTGAAGCAGGGCAGGAGCAGTAGCAGGAGGAAGAGCCCCACTCCACACACAATGGCAAGGGACATGTCCATTGCCAAGGTGGTGAGGTCGAGGCTCAGCCAGGGGATCTCAAGGCTTTTCAGTGAAGAGAGGGGATTCTCCATCATCTGAATCGCACTATTGCTCGTGAGCAACTGAGCTCTGGGCATTTCCTTTGGCAACATATAGTCAATGAAGGCTGACATCACAGAGGCCTGCTTTGCAGTAAGTCACAAAGGGGCAGGGGTGATGCATAACAAAGCCCTCCCCCTGCCTCTAGCTCAGCACTTCCTTCCCTCCTGGGCCTCTAGATTCCCACCTCCAAGTTCACCTGCTTGGCCTGTGAGAGGCAGACCTCAGTCCCTTTCTTGAGCCTTCCCCCTTGAACCCAGACATTAGCTGTTCTTGCAGATCACTGTTTGAAATCTGCATTTTTCATAGTTTTATAAATTTTTTTCTTAGCTCTGGAATGTGTTGTTTCACTTGACTTTGTAATTTCTAGATCACCTCTGTGTGCAGTTTCCAACTTTCCCATGTAACTGGAAATTCAGTTCTCTGAATTCAGTATCAATTCACAAGTAGTAAGATTAGTGTCAAGCAAAATAAAGGTGTAATTTGCAGGGAACTTGAGAACTATTTGAGCTACTATGTGAGGAAGAATAGCAGTGGGAAAAGGACAGCTGTTACAGAGAGGACCAGGTTGCATGGACTTTCAGATGGACTTCAGTGCTGAGTCCTGGCATGTAGCCGAATGGTGGGTCTTGGGCCTATTTCTAAACGTGCTGCCCCGGTCTCTGGAGATGTATTCCTTCAGTACCCTGTTAAGCGAGCTCAGGATAAGACTGTGATGACTTTGCCTGGAGTAATAAAAACCATCCTGAATTTCCTGTCCTAATACTTCACCGATCAGCCTATTTAGATGATGGTTCCTGTTATATTTTCCCCACTCTCATTTTTATCCACTAATGTCTTTGAAAAGGGGTATTTTGCCAGGCACTGTGGCTCACACCTGTAATCCTAGCTAGCTACTCAAGAGGCTGAGATCTGTGGATCATGGTGCAAAGCTATACTGGGCACTAAAGTCTTTGAGCCTCTTTGTCTCAAATTAATCACAAGAAAACTGGAAGGGGCGCTGTGGTTCAAGGGGTAGGGCAGTAGCCTTGAGCTGAAGAGCTCAGGGACAGTGCCCAGGCCCAAAGTTCAAGTACCACAATGGCCAAAAAAAAAAAAAGGTGGGGGATGGTGGGTGGGTAATTGTACATGCCTGACTCCTTCCTGTTGAAATGAGTAATATCCTAGATGACCTGGTGTCTCACATCTATAATCCCAGCTAAGCAGGAAACAGAGATAGAAGATTAAAGTTCAGGGGCCGGGAGTTTGGCCTAATGGTTAAAGTGCCTGCCTAGCATGCACGAAGACCCGGGTTCAATTCCTTGGTACCACATACATAGAAAAAAGCCGGAAGTGGTGCTATGGCTCAAATGGTAGAGCTCTAGCCTTGAGAAAGTCTAAGGACAGTGCTCAAGCCCTGAGCTCAAGCCCAGGACTGGCAAAAAAAAAAAGATTAACGTTCATTCTAAGCTCAAAATCCAAAAAATTATATTGCCATATATTCTGCAAATAATAGCAAATGACCACGACCTAAAAATGTATCAATAATAAGTAGTGCTGGATAAGAATTAGTTTTTCTCCTTCTATTAATTACAATAAAAAATATATGAAAAAAAGAATTAGTTTTTCTCTAGCATATGTGTTGAAAATAAGTTGAAACATGACTTCTACTGGGGAGCCTAGCAGTTTGAGAGTCTATTTTGTGAAGCATGAATAATGACTACACTTAGATGGCTACCAGTGGCTCATGGCCATAATCCTTACTACCAGGAGGCTAAAGAAAATAGAACTCTAATTCCTTGGTAGCTTTTTACTTAGATTGTTGGGCAGTTGTATACTTTGAATTCAGGACTTACTAGGCTGAGATAAAGCCCCAGCTTTTTCTTGCTTTTTAGTTATTTTCCAAACATTTTCAGTTTATTTTTCTGGTATTTTTTTTTTTTTGCAAAGCCAACATTGGACTTTAATTCTTTACCTGTGTCTCCTGCTTAGCTGTGATTACAGATGTGAAATGCCAAGTCTTCTAGGACATTACTCCATTTTTAACTCTTTTTAGATTAAATTTTTTACATTATAGTCCATATTTATGCCAGAATTGAAGTGACCATAAGGTAGAAAAGAAAAATAGATGGGAGGACTAACATTGTTGGGAGCAAGAGTGGAATCAAACTGTACTTTGATTTGCATCAGATAATTGCTTGATTGTCTTATTGTTTTTTGGCCTTCTCCTGTTCAATTGATCTGAGATTTACCATATGAATGTAACCCCCAACAGTTCCCTGATTAACCATCTGGATGTAACACCTGACAGTGCCCTGGTCTCAAGGAGGGATATAAACTTTGAGTTGAGAATAAACGGGGCGCTGCAGTTTTTGCCTGGGCTGCAGACCTCCCGGACCCGATGTGTTTGTCTCTCTTCTAATTTTTCCAGTACCTGCCCCCTATTTCAGGAACCCCAATTTGCTGCCGGTAGGCCCCAGCATCTGGCGCCCGAACAGCGACCCTGAAAATCTGGGACGACGGTGGAGGACCCCGCTGTGGTGAGTAACACATCGTAGGACTATTAAGAGAGGATCTTAAGAGAGTGTATAGTCAGGAGTAAAAATTATGGGTCAAGTTAATAGCCATAGGTCATTTGTACCGATCTTAACAGACCTACTTGAAGCCCACGGAATGTGGGTGGAAAAAGGGGTGCTTCAGAGCTTCCTACAGTTTGTCGAGGAGGCATGCCCAAGGTTTTTAGAGGAGAAATTCCAAAAAACCTGGCAGCAGATAGGAAAAAGAATTCAAGAATACTATAATGTATATGGCCCCGAAAAGACCCCAGTAGAGGCTATTGATGTATGGAATCTAGTAAATGAATGCATAGATCCTCAACATGAGAATGCTGAACTTAATCTTGAATTAAGGGAAATTTATGAGCTAAAGGACCCTTCTGAAAAACCTGAGGCTGAGCCATATGCAGCAGCCCAAGAGAGTCTAAGTGAGATCTTGAAAAGGGAACAACAACTAGTAGATATTGAGTATCAGAATTCAGGTTTGAATATCAAGGAGGAAAGTTATGATGAGTCAATGGAGGGCCAGGTGGCTACGATAGAGAAGAAGTTAGAAGAAATGCTACATTTTCTATCGAAAATGGGGATGGAGCAGAGAGCCCCCCCAGAAGTAGGAAAGAAAAATGACCCTCAGGCCACTATGATGTCTGATTCTAAACCTTACCCCTCACACCCACCGCCACCGGCTGCAGCCTTGCGGCCTCAATCCCTTTTTCAACCTTTAGGCAAGCCTAAAGGCCCTAGCAACAAGTCCCTTTTAACAGGCACCACAACCAGGCACAGTGCATCGCAATTAAACCTGACTCAGGCTGCTAGAGAGAGGGAAGATATTTCAGGGCCTCGATGCTTCCCTGGTTTAGTTGATCATGATGAACAAGTATACCATCAACCTGTTCCTGTTAAACTATTACAGGATTTAAAAAGTGCCTGCTCCCAATATGGGCCAACTGCCCCTTTTACTCAAGTAATATTGGAGGCCGCGTGTGCTGGTATTGCATGCCCAAATGACTGGAAGCGGCTTGCCAGAGCATGCCTTAGTGCAGGAGAGTACTTATTATGGGAGACAGAGTTCACTGCACAGTGTCGGGCTAAAATTGAAACAAATGGGTCTAAGAACCTGCCTTACACTGTTGATCAGTTGTTAGGAGAGGGAACCTATAAAAACACCGAAGATCAATTGGGTTATGCAAAGGAGGCCTATTTACAAATAAATGCTGCGGCGAGAGAGGCTTGGAAAAGGTTACGCAATTCCAATCGTACAAAAAATCTAGTAGAAGTTAAACAGGGACCGAATGAACCTTATCTAGAATTTTTGTCTCGATTAATGGAAACTGCAGACCGCCTAGTATAAGATGAGAACGCAAGGAGGATTATAGTTAGACACATAGCCTATGAAAATGCCAACGCCGCCTGTCAGGCGGCTATCAGACCCCATAGGAATAAGGGAGGAATCACGGACTTTATTTCACTGTGTGCTGATATTGGACCCTCCCATGTACAAGGCCTTACTTTAGCCGCCGCTCCTCAAGGAAAGACTGTTACTGAATTTCTAAAATACAGAGGTCAGCGGCATTCTCAGGATGCTAGACCCCCAGGGCGTTGCTTTTCTTGTGGACAAATAGGACATTGGATGACGCAATGCCCACGCCAGGCCAGGTTAAAGAGAGAAAAATCACCTGGCACATGTCCACGCTGTGGTAAAGGGAAGCACTGGGCTAAAGATTGCAAATCAGCAACAAATCGCAATGGCTGCCCGTTTTCGGGAAACTGGAGAAGGGGCCAGCCCCCGGCCCCGCAAAACCATGGGGCAGTCCCTCCCTCTTCTCGGCCACAAGTGCATCTTCTAACAACCCCCCAAGATCAGTCTCCAGCCTCCTCCGTGCCACCCCAGGCAGTGCAGGATTGGACCTCTGTTCCTCCACCTGCTCAGTACGGGGGGAGCTAGAGCCACTCCAACCCCAGTCTCACCCTAGGAGACAAGGATTAGGGTATTCCTTAACGGGAGCTGTCGTTTGTCCTGCCCCTCATGCTGATCCCATAAATTGGCTCTCTGAAGAACCGGTATGGGTCGAACAGTGGCCTCTTTCACTAGAAAAGATCATTGCAGTACAGCAGCTGGTACAGGAACAGCTGGACTTGGGACATGTGGCCCCTTCTAACTCTCCATGGAATTCTCCAATTTTTGTTATAAAGAAAAAGTCAGGTAAATGGAGGCTGTTACGGGATTTGAGGAAAGTGAACGCCACAATGGAACTGATGGGGGCCCTACAGCCTGGCTTGCCTTCACCCATGGCAATCCCAAAGGATACTTATAAGATTATTATAGATTTGAAGGATTGTTTCTGTACTATACCCCTGGCGCCTCAAGACTGTAAGCGCTTTGCCTTCAGCGTCCCCTCTGTTAATTTTAAAGAACCCATGAAGCAATATCACTGGCTTGTGCTTCCACAGGGCATGGCAAATAGCCCAACTTTATGTCAAAGTTTTGTAGCTAGAGCCATTTCTTCCACTCGTGAAAAATTTTCTTCTGTTTATATTGTTCATTATATGGATGACATCTTGTTGGCTTGTTCTGACCCTATCGTCGTACGACAAGCCTTTGGACAACTAAAGCAAGATCTGAGCCTCTTTGGCCTTATAATAGCAGCTGAAAAGGTTCAGGAACACCCCCCTTTTACATATCTAGGCCATATATTAGGCCCACACTATTTTAAAAGCCAAAAAATACAATTAAAAACTTCACACTTAAGAACTCTTCATGATTTTCAGCAATTCTTAGGAGATATAAATTGGCTTCGGCCTTATCTAAAGCTCTCCACAGGAGAGTTAAAACCCCTCTTTGATCTCTTAAAAGGAGATACCAACCCTACATCCTTATGCGAATTAAATCCTGACACCAGGAGGGCCATCCAAATTGTAGAAAAGGCAATTTCCCAGCAACAAGTGAACTATTGTGACTATTCTAAACCATGGGGAGTTTACATTTTAGCTACTTCTCACTCCCCAACTGCTGTATTGTGGCAGGATGGCCCACTTTTATAGCTTTATCTACCATCAACACCCGGCAAAATGCTGACCCCCTACTACGAATTGGTAGCTAATCTGATACATATGTGCCGAGTGGATTCCCGTAAATATTTAGGTCAGGAACCTCATTTTATCTGTGTCCCATATAATTTACAACAACAAGATTGGCTATTCGCCCATCGCGATCCTTGGGCCATTGCTTGGGCCAATTATACGGGAAAAATTTTGCATCACTACCCGTCTAACAAACTTCTCCAATTTGCTGCGTGTCATACGTTTCTATTTCCTTCCATAGTACGGGCCTCGCCTTTATCTTCTGCCGCTTTGGTATTTACAGATGGATCCTCAAATGGAACGGCTGCTTTGACCATTAATGGGAAAACTCAATCTTGGGTTACGGGTTTTTCCTCCGCCCAAGAGGTGGAATTAGAGGCTGTTTTACAAGCACTTGTCCTGTTACAAGACGAGCCCTTTAACTTATACTCAGACAGTCAATATGTAATTCGTGCTCTTCAAGTCATAGAAACTGTTCCCTTTATTGGAACTACTAACTCCAACATCCAGACCCAATTTCGCCAAGTACAAACTTTGCTTTGTTCTCGCAACCACCCCTGTATTTTTGGCTTTGTTCGAGCTCACACTAATCTTCCTGGCCCTTTAAGTGAGGGCAATGCGGTCACTGACTCTGCCACCAGAGTTTACTTAACTCAGGTTGAACTTGCTAAGCAGTCACATGCCATCCACCATCAAAACAGTCGAGCCTTGCGCTGACAGTTTAAATTATCTAGAGAAGCAGCACGACAAATAGTTAAGACTTGCTCCAACTGTGTCCCTTTTTCACCAGCCCCCCATTTAGGTATAAATCCACGAGGACTGCTTTCTAATCACATTTGGCAGATGGATGTCACGCATGTTCCATCATTTGGCCAATTAAAATATGTTCATGTTACTGTAGATACTTATTCTAATTTTATCTTGGCCACCCCCCTTGCTGGGGAAGCCACTAAACATTGTATTTCTCACTGCATTCGATGTTTTGCTATGATGGGAATTCCCTCGCAAATAAAAACAGATAATGGCCCTGGCTATGCAGGCCGAGCATTTCAATCCTTCTGCCATTCCTATAATATCACTCATATTACAGGCATTCCTTACAATCCTCAAGGTCAAGGCATCATGGAGAGAGCTAATGGATTATTAAAACATCAAATTGCCAAAATACAGAAAGGAGAGTCGTATCCCGCTACCCCTGTGAATATACTTAATCATGCTTTATTTGTTTAAAATTTTTTGAATTTGGATTCAAATAATTTATCTGCTGCTCAGCGATTCTGGGAAAAAAGAGAGCAGCGTGCTTTTGCCTTAGTAAAGTGGAAGGATCCCCTAACTGGTGCTTGGCATGGACCCGATCCTGTTCTAACCTGGGGTCGAGGGCATGTATGTGTTTTTTCACAAGGAGAAAATGACGCCCGCTGGCTGCCTGAACGCTGCGTTCGGATCGTGGAGAGTGACAGTGGCCATCCAAGCAGCGACTCACTGGGCCTACACCCCCACCCCTCCAGTGGTGCATCCTGCGACGTGGGAAGGACCTGAGTTATTTGTGCATGTCAATTGGGACTGCTACTGATCCACTTGTTCCACACATTCATATGAGCTGTGTTTCTCCTCCTTTTACTATTATGTAGGGACCTTTTAACATATTCATTGACTCTACACAATTTAATATGTGACATTATTTTGTCTTTACCATCCCTCTTCTTAATAACCTTTTTTGTAAAAGATGCCCAGGTGAAAAGCAAAGGCCTCCAGAGGTAAGTAGAAGTCGGCCGACCCCCTGTATGTCTGTGTTTTATTTTATTTTATTTTATTTTTGTTTGTTTGTTTGAAAAGGTGCACTGTGGGCCTAAAACAGAGGCCTGGGTGGTCAAGGGACGCCTTGACCTCCCCTCCCCTTCTGAGTTTCTTGTCGATAACAAGGCATACCTGAGAGTCCCACCAGCAAGACATGTCTAAATCTAAAAATAACTGTTTGGTGAAAACATTCATTTGAGCTCATGTTTTTTATGTTAAGTGTATCTGATTGAGTCCAAATTTCTTGTTATATGTCAATGTCTGATTCTGTTTAAAAGTCTCTGCTTCTCTGTCTTGTTCGTGTTACATAGTTTTCCTTGGGTATTTTGTTTTGTTTTGTTTTGTCCAGTTTTGTCTTTAAAATTGGTACCAGTTCTAAATATGGATCCTTATGGTTTTTCTGCGTGTACACAAGCACATCCTTGTTATCTTTTTGAATATTTCTGGGAAGTAAAAAGTTTTTCGCTCCACTCGGGCCTGGTATGGCCCCTCCCAATTGGCTGCAGCTGAGGTGAGCAGAGGCCAGACAAAGCAGCTGCAGTCTTCATCTAGTTTCCTTTTTCCTACAACCTGCTGAAGTGACAGTCTAGAGACAGTTGGTGGCAGGACACAAACTTCAGTCTTTAATTTTAGCTAGTCGCTTTGTTAAAAAAGGCTTTGTTTTAAAACTTGGTTGTCACCCACAAGAATAAGATTAGCAAAAAACCTTCATGATACTAAAATTTTCCGGAAAATGAACGGCCGATATTAATTTTGCACGCTTTAAGATCTTTGAGTATGAATGTGTGTGCGAATGGGTGTGAGTGAACATGTTCAAGGTTAAATTGTCAGCATGCTGTATAAAACAGTGGTTGAGCTCATTTGAAACACAAAGGGAATTGGGTAAATCTAAGTCTGAACTTCAAAAAAATTAGTAGGTTTGAATGTTTCCTATATCTCAAAGGTTTATTGCATTGTCTTAAAGAAAAGCTGGTAAATATTTTTCTAGATCCTGAAATCTGCATTTTATTGCAAGGCATACAGCTGTTTACATTGTAAACATTGTATCCTGTTTAGCACAGAGGTGTTAGGGAATTTGGGATTTATTACTTTAAGTTCAAGTTTGGAAACATGTATTAGAGATTTCAATGTAAAATTGTTCATTAACGTCAGAAACTTTGCCTGTCTGTCTTTTCTTGCAAACTGACACTAGAAATCTAATGGTAAAATGTGGATAATGTGATTAGTATTTTAAAGGAATGTTTAAAGGTTTATCTCCATGCAATTGGGTGTATTTTAAAAAAGGAAGGAAACTAAGTCCAGACTTAGGCTTTTGGTGCACTGATGTCTATAGTTCTTGCATTAGGGAAAAACTGTTATTTGAGTTTAAACTGTTGTTGGAGTTTTAGACAGTAATCTAAACTGCAAAAGAGCCCCTTTTTTCTAAAAGACAAGAGGAGTGCCTTGGGCCCTAGGGGGCCTGAGGGCAGAAGGAGTTCTTTGTGCCCTTAAAGGTTTTTCAATTGCAAATAAAGGCTAAGGTGTTAATTGTTTAAGCCAGTATCAGTAAAAGTTATTAAGAACATTGGAAATGGGTTTCTAAACAATATTTGAAAGTGAAGTTGTCTTAAATGTTTAAAGAAAGAGAAAAAAGGAAAATCAGGACTACCAAAGTAATTGCTTAATTGCTATTTCAGCTTGCTCTTGTAAGTTACCTTATAGCAACTTCCAGCTAGCCCATGGAGAAGGACAGCAATCTTTATTCAGATGTAACTTTGGCTTTTACCAGGTTCTAGGTAAGCTCATGCTTAGAGACTATTTCTGTATTGACCACCTTGTTGCTTTAATTGGAGTAACGTGGCCTTTTGTAGGACTCATTGATCTGAAAGCCGCAGCTTTGAGCCTGCCTGGGCAAAGCAAAGTCCCTGTGAGACTGTGGTGTCTAATCTGCCAGCAGAATGCTGGGACAGAGTTGCTTTGGAGCTTGAAGTGGCAGAATGCTAGCTCTGAGCTGAAAAGCTGGGGGGAAGCACTCAAGCACCAAGCTCGGGACTCATAGTGGTAGGGTGCTAGCCTTGAGCTGGAGAGCTGAGGGACAGTGCCCAGGCCCTGAGTTCAAGTCCAGCAACTAAGCAAGTGAAATGCCAATGGGACATTTATCCCTGTGTGGAGAAACACTACTGGGACACGATGCAGAAAGCCTCTGCTTGGATGGCAGAGATGGTGTCAGATCTTAGTCACTTGTGCTTGGCCAATCAAATTAATCAGAGCCGGGAGGTCATAGGATAGTTTGTAAGCATGCCTTACTAATGCCCGTGCCTTTCATAACTGGGCAGGAACTTGTCAATCTTCTGTGATAGTGGGTAGTTTAAAGTCTTAATTGAGCGAAATTTTTATTTATTTATTTATTTATTTTTGACACCAGCCACAAATTCAGGAAAAGTTTGTGGATGTGAGGCTTGTGTCTCTATTAATCTGTTTAGATCTGACAACTGAAGCATTGTTAAGGTTGCAGAAATTTAGTTCCCCAGACAATCAAGAAAAAGCCTTTGCAAATGGGTGCTATGTAAGCTACACTATTGTAGCCAAAGATGGTTTGTGCAGTTGTTAAATGTTAAATATGATCTCCAGTTTGGAGCAAATTATTATTCCTGATATCTAATCCTTGCAATCCCTGATAAAACAGGCTAGGCTTCTTAAGGTCCCTGGTCAAGCACAGAGACAACGCCCTTGAGTCAGCTTGAAGAAGTCACAGAAGCTGAATCTCCGCCCATCAATCCCCTTTAGATGAAGGGACCAGTCATTTTTGGAAAGTGAGACAGGATAATTAGAGATAATTAGAGATAGTGGAAAGAATAGAAATTGCACTTGTGTTTCTTTTAAAATAAAGATGGGGGATATGTCGGGAGCAAGAGTGGAATCAAACTGTACTTTGATTTGCATCAGATAATTGCTTGATTGTCTTATTGTTTTTTGGCCTTCTCCTGTTCAATTGATCTGAGATTTACCATATGAATGTAACCCCCAACAGTTCCCTGATTAACCATCTGGATGTAACACCTGACAGTGCCCTGGTCTCAAGGAGGGATATAAACTTTGAGTTGAGAATAAACGGGGCGCTGCAGTTTTTGCCTGGGCTGCAGACCTCCCGGACCCGATGTGTTTGTCTCTCTTCTAATTTTTCCAGTCCCTGCCCCCTATTTCAGGAACCCCAATTTGCTGCCGGTAGGCCCCGGCATAACGTAATTGTTAAAGTTTCCCTAAACTAATAGTAACTAATATTAAAGAATTCTATATTTTGGCTCAGTGTTCTAATGGTATCAGTTAGATTCTTAACTAACTGGTAATTCGGTTGCCTCAGTCATGAAGGACTGCTTCCTAGCTTACTGCCCACTCTCCTTTGTTTTTTTCAAGAATACTGATGCTTTAGGAACATCAAAAAGCAAGAACAATAGGGGCCAGGAGTTTGGCCTAATGGTAGCATGCTTGCCTAGCATGCATGAAGACCCGGGGTTCAATTCCTCCGTACCATATGCATAGAAAAAAGCTGGAAGTGGTGCTGAGGCTCAATTGGTAGAGCTCTAGCCTTGAGAAAATCCAAGGACAGGGCTCATCCCTGAGCTCAAGCTCAGGACTGGCAAAAAAAAAAAAAAGTAATAACAACCCACCCTGATTACAGAGATGAATAGATGACTAGTCTCTAAGCTGTTTGTTTAATCATGAGCATGTGATCAATCAGCCATTTTTTACCTATGGGCTTATGAAAATGTAAAACTCCAGTCCTCTGGTATATGCTGAAATTTTTCCTAAGAAAGGTATTGGAGCAATCACATCATTAAAATGATTATCTTTCATTTCAAATTGCTTTAATTCTTATTATGTAGTACTTATAATTTTGTCAGAGTACTCAATAGTCTCAAGAATATTTTAATAGAGAAGGTGCAACAAGTTCATTTATTTTAGGAAAATGAATTTATTATAGACTTTATTGTAGAGGTTTTAAATCTGTTTTGCTGCTGACTGAGAATTCACTAAGATAGCAGAGTATTAGTTTATTAGGATAGTACCCTTGACTTGCTAAATGTTACAAGGCCTAACAAAAGCAGACTCAATGTAAAATCACAACTCAAATGCTAATGATTTTTACATGGCAGTCTCTGCTACAAGAATGCTAAAGACTACTCATGTTTGGTCTGGGAGCATGGGCTAGTGGACACGACGAGCTCATCTAGCATACAGGAAGCCCTAGGTTCGATTCCTCCTGAACCACCTACACAGAAAAAACCGGAAGTGCCTCAAGTGGCACAGTACTAGCTTTGAGTAAAAAGTGCCCAAAGACAGTGCCAGGCCCTGAGTTCAAACCCTTGGACTTGCTCATGTTTAAGTGGAATTATCACTAACTAGAAATACACTCATGAGCAAATAAATCACCACATGTTCTGGTGGAAGACAGAAGACTGTAGAACATTAGGAGATACAAACAGTTGATCTCCAAAGAGAGTACTTTTCAAAACTTAAAAAATTAAGCATTACTCTACCATTAGGCCAAACTCCCAATCTTAAGCATCATTTTTGGAATGAGGGCATGTATGTGACTATGAGAAAGGACTACTTGGCTTACATTGAGAAAACATTTGAAGTAAACTATCTTTACAGAACTATTTTAGATTTTAACTGAATTGGAAATGTGGTCATACATTATAAAGCATTTCTCTTCATCACCAAAGTTCCATATATTAATGAATTACACAATACAGAGGCAGTGTTATTAAATGTAGAAACATTTCTTTATTTATTTTGCCTGAACACTAATTCTTCTAAAAAGGATCTCCAAAATCTTGAACAGATTTATCATACTCTGCAATGAAATGCTTCAGCTCTTCAATACACCGCTTACCTATTTCTTGTAAATTCTGCCTCAGAGCAAACTGTATAGTCTGTTCTAATGAAGGATCCTTTTCAATCAGCATTTTCACCACCATCCCAAAAGTTTCACAGTCTTGCCGGTAAACCTTTTCAATCTCCTTCATTTTTGATGCTATTGCTTTAGAGCGGCTGTTTAGCTGACCATCTTCAAATAATTCTATCCAGTCTGTTGTGTTTGACTCTGGCTCTTCGGGCTGGTCTGCAACTGGAGGGGCAGCCAGTACCCTCTTGGATGAAAGAACTGCTGAAGAGCTCCAAGTTGAAAGGTCTCGGGATGTTTTCAGAAACTGAGCAGATCTCTCTCCCCTTCTGAGCTGAGGCCTGTGGGAGGTGTAAGGTTTGCCGCGCTCTGGAGAGTAGCTCCTGCTGCTGACACTGGAGCCGGATCTGCTGTGTGGAGAGTCCTTTCGACCTCCAGGTGATTCTCTGAAAAATGCAGCATCCCTTTTATGGGGAGAATGGTCCCTCAAATAATGTGAAGAGTGGAAACTCTGGCTTCTGAAACCATCTCTCTTGTCCCTCTTGGAGGCTAGACAGCAAACAGGACAGAAACAGAATGCCGAGTTTTCATCTATGCATGTAAACTGTGACTACTGATCCATTTAGACCTTAAATACATTTATTTCATGGATATTCTCATTCCTTTTTCCTCTGAATGTTATGGTCTCATGATAGTAATTAGGTTTTTTGTTTGTTGGTTTTTGCCAGTCCTGGGCTTGAGCTCAGGGCCTGAGCACTGTCCTTGGACTTTCTCAAGGCCAGAGCTCTACCACTTGAGCCTCAGCACCACTTCTGGCTTTTTTTCTATGTATGTGGTACCAAGGAATTGAACCCTGGTCTTGGTGCATGCTGGGCAAGCACTCTACCACTATTCCAAACTCCGGGCCCCAGTAATTAGTTTTTAACATCATTGACTTAACATTTCTATAATCCTACCATCATCACACTTTATGTATCAGACATCCTATTTATTACCATTTCCCAGCTTAACTTTATTGTGAAATGAAAAATAAGTCATCAAGTAAAAGCAAACTCAGTAAAACTAAAATAGTCCATGCTATTTTCCATTGTAAAGCCTTTTTCTGCCCCCAGGAACTTGCTGTACTTGATGTACAGCAGTCCATAACTCCTTTAGACAGGATAGTGAATGAGCTTCAGTTATGTGAATTAACAAAATTAACTAGATGTTGTTTATTGGAAAGAATGTTTGTATATTCTCTCTTTCTTATCCTTGAACCATGTTTCTGGTTTGTTACAAAATATTTGGATTGTTATCTTTGCACATCAATGTAAATATTTCTCCACTGAATTTTCTGTGGCCTTCAGAAAAATAAATTCAAGACCACTCTCATAGGTCACTGTTGGTACAGACCTCTAGGTTTAAAATTTCTCTCCATAGCCAAGGTTGTTCAATTTCACTGTAAAGTTCTTAAGTACAGCTTAACTAATAGTAAGTATTATCAAATACCATTTTAATGTGCTCAAAGCTACCTTTGCAACTTTACAAAAGTTCCATCCTTTTTTTCAAATATTACTTCTCCACCTTTCCCTCTGATATGATTTATGGAAACCCTTACATGAGAGTAAGCACTACAGAGAACAACATTAACAGCTATAAAAGCAATGCAAACCAGGCCTGTCATTTATGAAGCCTCATGAAAAAGCAGAAAGAAATGAGTGGTGTCAGTTTTACTATATTTTCACCCAAATCTTCAACATATAATTAACACAACAAATGCTAGTGACTTTTCTGAGTCTGTAGCACATCTCATGTCACACTACCCCCATTCCAAATGCTTACTAGTCACCCTTCCGGCTAGTATAGGTTATTAACAGCATGGATCACAAAGCCTGATGCTGTGTGTCTTGTCTATTTTAGGGGTCTTTTTCTCCATTTGTCTCTGTGAAAAATTCGCTCTTTTCCTTCACACTCAATTTACTTCATTTTTATCCATCTATTTAAAATTTTCATTTCAATAACTCTACCTTCAAATTTCTAATTGGCTCATATATACCTTACAGGAAATATTTGTTTCTCATTTCTGCCATCATTTTATAATATCATTTAAAGATTTCCAAAGAAATTAAGTTTGCAGCCAGGCGCGGTGGCTCACGCCTCTAACACTAGCTCCTCACGAGGCTGAGTCTGAGGATCACTGTTCAAAGCCAACTGGGGCACAAAAGGACCTGAGACTCTTATCTCCAATTAACCTCTAGAAAATGGGAAGTGGGGCTTGGCTCAAGAGTAGGGCAGTAGCCTTGAGCTGAAGAGCTCAGGGACAGCGCCTAGGCTAAGTTCCAGCACCATGACCCACCAAAAGAGGAAGAAGAAGAAGGAAGAGGAGGAGGAGGAGGAGGAGGTGGAGGCGGAGGAAGAAATTAAGTTTGCAGTAAAAATGTTTACACTCCAAAAATGTTCATTTTAAACCTTTGTGAGGCTTTTCCATAAAATTAACCTAAGGCTTCGCACTCTTACTCAGCTTTTGTTGCTCAAGGCTGGCAACTGTAAGAAAGTAACAGATGAAAGTTGCTCAGGTGGCTTCATGCACTTCCATGAGAAATGCAACACGTTTCTACAGAGAAGAAACTAAGAAGCCTAACGTTCTTTTCTCTTCTTGTTAAAATTTGTTTTAAATATAATTTTATTGTAATTAATAGAAGGGTTACATTATATTTGCCAGATAGGTGAATTACTTCACAAATATTGCTACCCTTTCTCATGTTTGTGTCCCCATTTCCCTCCCTCCATCCCCCTCCCCTCATCTTGTTTTCCCCCTCCCTTTCTTATTTCAAATAAACATATATACAATATACCAGGTAACAAAGTCACATACAGTAACAACGTGAGATTAACCATAAGGGCAATACAAGAGAAGAGAATAATATAGTGCCTTAAGAACAACAATCACACAAGATAAAGCTCTTGTTTCCATATCCTAGAGACCCTTTCATTTAGTGTCATCCTATATGACCTTATGTACCTAGGTTTTGAGCTATTAAGAAGCTGAACTTTTGTCCCTGCAGATGAAACACAATGATTTCAATAGCTGCAAATAATTTCTCTTTTGATTCAGCAATACCAAAATCGCCTCCAGGAAGAATGGTTTTGGAAACACCATTCAGGGGAGGAGTGAGTGTTTAGAACTAGCTGCTCCCATCCTCTTGGGAGAAACGCAGCCTTCTGCTAGCATCAGGCTTCAGTGAGAAGCTGGCTTCAGTGAGAGCTGACCTGTGGATGCCAGCAGCGCTGCTGAAGCTGGCACTCCCTGTCAGCAATCATCTTCTGCATGGAACTGGTGGTTTGAGGTGAGAGGACCCGCAGAAGCTTCATCCAGGAGTTCAGCCCTCCTGACTGGTCAGGCCCACAGCCCTGGCCTGGGGAAGAGAGGCCATTTTCCCCATCACGATCCCTGTTCTGTCTCTGTCTATCTCTATCACAGATCTGTCTAGCTCCATGGTCCTTAGTCCTTTCTCTTGAGTGCTCCATCTTCTTCCTAAAAGGTGGACACACTCTTAAAGCCCAGGAAGCCCCCATTTGCAAGGCCCTGCAAGCGCCCGCTGTGCTGTCTTCCTGGAGCTGCACTTACCAGGGCTGGGCCGGGCTTTAGGCTTCCCCAGCAGCTTTTCTCGCCTTCCTCCAGCCAAGCCCTTCATTCTTCTGCTGCTGCCGAGGGCCCTGTGCCCTGGCCCTGGCATCCTGGAGCAGCTGGCCCCAGGGCTGTCTGGGCCCCAGGGCCCACGGCTGCCCGCCTGTGGCTTCCCCGTGGTGCTCACCACAAGCCCAGTTGGCTGCGGCCACCCCCAACGATGTCCGTTTTCCTCTCGCGCGTGCTGTGTGGCCTGGAGCCGGGCTGGAGGTGGCTGAGCTCCGTGCGCTGGGCCACGCGCTCGAAGCCCAGGCCAACCCCAGGTGCACTGGGCTGGGGAGAGGGGCACCGCCCGGCAGGCTGGAGGGAGACATCCGATGCCAGTGGAATGTCATGTCCAGCTTGAAGGGAATGAGTGGACCCAGAAGAGGGAGAGGGCAATACAAGGAGAAATACACCCCGACCCCGGAGATGGGGAAATGAGCTCTCAGGGCTTCTGATCTCTGAAAAGAAGCTTTCCATTTGTGCTTGGGTCCTTACCCAACCCCCCCTCACATTTCCAGCCATGGCCCCAAGCCACTAAGACAACAGACGTGGAGACTCAAGATGCTACTGCAAGTGGACAAGGACTTCTGTTTGGACACACACTCGCACACACACACACCATCACACCACCGACTGCTCTCCTTGTCTCCTTGTTCTATGACTTACAAGTATTTTTCTCAATCTTTATTGTGTGCAGAAAACATCAGGGGATATTGTGAAAGTTTGGGTTCTGATGTGGTTTGGGTTGTGGGATGGTGAGAGATGCCTGAGATTCTGGACTTTTATTAGTAAAGTTTCTAAATCATGCACCACATTTCGAGTTGCACAACATAAAGGAGTGGACAACCCTGCTTCCTCATTTCACCTGCGCTTGTAAACAAATCTGAACTGATCAGTCACCAAGGCACTAGTTTTCTGTGAAGTCTCAGGATGCTGTGGAGGCCAGGTGATTTATAAACTTGAACACAGTATTGTGGATAACATACTCTATGTGGTAGACTTTTATTATTGATAGCAATTGCTCCTTTTGAAGTACTTGTGGTTTTATAAGGAGCAGTACTTTGAATGAGTAGAGATTTTGCTAATTTGCTACTCTTATGTTCTTAAGAGATTGGTCTTCAAAAACTAATAGTAGCCCCTCTTCCCCCAAATACTATAGAAAGAAAATGTAATATTGTGTTTTGTCTCTCCTCAATATGTAGTGCTGTTTATGTATGCACTAAGCATTTGAATTACTTATGAAAAGCTAATGAAGAGTCAGGTGTTGGTGGCTTACACATGTAATCCTAGCCCCTCAGAAGGCTCACATCTGAGGATCACTGCTCCAAGTCAACCTAGGAATCCAAATCACTGAGACTGTTTTCTCTAATTAGCAACCAAAAAGCTAGAAGTGGAGCTCTGGCTCAAGTGTAGAGTGCCAGGCTTGAAGGACAAAAGCTAAGGGACAGTGCCCAGGTCTGAATTCAAGCCCTAGGCCTGGTGCATCCATACACACACACACACACACACACACACACACACACACACACACACACACACACACACACAGCTAAAAGGGAAAGGAAATAAAGCAACTAACAAGAAGAAATAAGATAAAAATTGTGTTGTGATTCCACACATATTAGTCATGTCTTCATGCCCGTGCTTTTACCTGGATCTACTCAGTCATCTTCCCTTGGATTCAATAAAAACCCAAGAATTTACTGTGACAAAGACTTTCTGGGAGAAAAAAAAAAACCTGATCCTGTCCACACTTTAACAGAGGAAAAAAATAAGATACCAATGAAAGTGTTGGGGTGCCAGAGGAGAATGCCAAACACATCACCACAAAGTTCAAAAGGCCTTTGCATGTAATACAATGTCACTCACTAGACACAGGATGAGATAGTGGATCATGTGTGTCTCTTCACAGAATGCACAGTACATGGAGAAATGTTTTAAAAAAGAACTGTTAGCCAGGATCATTGGTCTGTAGCTCTGCAAGGCAGAAATCTCAGGGTCCTGGTACATGACAATCCTGCCTGGTGGCATCCAGTAGGAAACTCTTACTTTTGAACTCAGCCACCTCCAGCCCCCCTGCAGGCCACAAGGCAGCAGCAGAAGAATGAAGGGCTTGGCTGGAGGAAGGCAAGAAAAGCTGCTGGGGAAGCCTAAAGCCAGGCCCAGCCCTGCTAAGTGCAGCTCCAGGAAGACAGCACAGTGGGCGCTTGCAGGGCCTTGCAATGGGGGCTTCCTGGGCTTTAAGAGTGTGTCCACCTTTTAGGCAGACTAGGAAGAAGATGGAACACTCTGGAGATAGAACTAAGGACCATGGAGCTAGAACAATCTGTGGTGGAGATAGACAGTAGTCCTTACTCAGACTCACAGTCACATACAGGCCCTCATTCCAAAAATGATGCTGAATCTTTTAAGCTTTGAAAAGGTACTCTCTTTGGAGATCAACTGTTTGTATCTCCTAAAGTTCTACAATTTTCCACCAGAACATGTGATTTTTTTTTTGGTCATGTGTATATTTCTAGAGATAATTCCACTTACACGTGAGTAATCTTATGCATTCTTAATTTTTTTCTTTGTTAAAAAAGTTTATTGTTGGGGTAATGTAGGGGGTTACAGTTACATTCTTCAGGTAGTGGGTGCATTACTTCTCCCATATTTCCATGTTAATTCTTTTCTTTTTCCTAACCTCAATCCCACCAACCTTATCCCTTGTCTCTTTTCTCTTCCCACGACTGTGGGTTTCCTGCAGCACTAGAAAGTAGAAGTGTCTTATCCAGTCTTGCAGCAGAGCAATCCATGTACCAATCGTTAGCATTTGACTTGTGATTTTACACTAAGTCTGCTTTTGTTAGGCCTTGTAACATTTGGCAAGTCAAAGGTACTCTCCTAATAAACTAGTACTCTGCTCTCTTAGTGAATTCTCATTCAGCATCAAAACAGATTTAAAACCTCTTTAATTAAAAACTCTGTAATAAAATCATTTTCCAAAAATGCCTCTTCTATTAAAAGTCTTGAAACTTGAGTATTCTGACCAAGTCTTAAACGTTGTCCTATAATGAGAATCAAGGAGCAATTTGAGATGGGAGATGAGTATTTTAATGTGATTGTTCAAACACTTCTGAGGAAAAATTCAGCATATACCAGAGGACTGGAATTTGCCATTTTACAAGCCCATACTTAAAAATGAGTGATTGATCACATGCTCATGATTAAACCATTTATAGATTCATCATGCCTTTATCTCTGTAATCTGAGTGTTTTTTCTTAATTTTAGGTGTTCCTTAACCATCAAACATGTTCTTGAAAGAAACAAAGCTTTCTACTTAACTGTCACTGCTGTGTCATGCTGCTTGGTGCTTGCAATCTCAGGAGACTCACCCCTCCTCTAGCTGGTCTCCGAAAAAGGCCGAAACACAAAATTCCAAGTATAGTGTCTACTGTCTATTCGTTCTCTTCGAACATTTAAAAAAAATCCACTGTTAGCCAGGGTCCATCAGTAAAAGAGATCCTTCACATTTTAAGTATCAATTAAAGAAATATCAATACATAGAACAGAAGGTACCTTCCAGCCTCAGAGTTCATGGCCATAATAGGCACAACCAGAGAGTTGTTTCTAAGTAATAGGTTATGGCACAGGTGATAGAATACTACCCTCATGATACTTAGTCTATAATTCTCTCTCGCTCAAGAGCCTATCTCCGGTAGCCACCAACCATGGGAACAATGAAGAAGTGAGAGGCTATGTGAAGGGTTGACCCCACTCTTTTGCCTCATGCATGTAAGTGCTTGACATAGGCAGGGCAATCCAACCTGAATCTGGCTGTAAACATTCCACTGAGGGCCTACCCTGTATGGCTGTGAGGTGGAACTATGGAGCCAGGAAAGGGTTAAAGAGGTTGGAAGACCAGACTGGACCCTGTGAAGGTCTAGGCAAGACAGATGTGGAGCTGTTTGAACATTAATAAAAGCTTGAGACCTTGGATAAGGGAATACTTAATCTATTCTCTGCCTACTAGCTCTGCAGTCACTCCCCTATACTAAACTCAAGTAACACCTGTTCTCCTCACTCAGACTCTATAAAATCCCTGACTGGAACCCCTTCCTATCTTAGCTCAGCCTCCAAGCCTGTGGAGAGGTTAGGCTCCTTGTGTTGTGCCTCAAATAGCCCTGCCTATTGAATGGAGTCCTTTTCTCTTCTCTTCCATTTTCCTAAAATGTGGTGCCCAAATCCAGGAGAGGAGAAGTGCCAGGAATAACTGACCTCCTCCACTGAGTGGCGGCCCACCTCCTGGCTGTCTCTGATGGAGCCTCTGGTTACCCTCCCTCTTTCTTTCTGAGGCCTTGCTCCATGCAGAGCACAGAGCCCTCAAGCTTAATGGGCTCCCCCTTGTAAACCTCAGACAAGGCCCTATCTCTCCTCCTAATCTTTCTCCCTTTCCCCTGTCCCTGGCAGGCAGCCCTCTGCTGTTTCCAGGGGAAAGTTTACTGTCCCTTGCTGCTGTGCCTCAATAAACAATGCTAGCCTGTGGAGAACCAGAGTCTGGCTTTTTTTCCTTTTCCTCTGTCCCCCATTTTCCTAACACTTTGAATTCTGCAGCAGAAAGGAAGTGAATGCCCCCAAAACACAGGGAGTGAGGAGAAAATCCTTTCCTAGCTGAGTGGCCCAACTATGCAGTTTTGCAAAAGACCTAGGAACCAAAGCCCAACTCTTGACTAATAGAAGCTGAGATAACGCATGTACCGAACACATAAATGTATGGTAGTTTAATAAGAAATCATTAGAAGAGACAGGTTTTTGAAAAGCAAACAAATGAAAATACACAGGACATCTTTTGCCATTGATAAGAAGAACATAGAGCTAGGCTCAGTGGCTCACACCTATAATTTTAACTATTCAGGAGGCTGAGATCTAAAGATCTTGGTTCAAAGCCAGCCTTGGCACTAAAAAGTCTAAGAGACTCTTCTCTCCAATTAATCACCAGAAAACTGAAAGTGGGTGGCACAGTAACCTTGATCTGAAGAGCTCAGGGACAGCATCCAGGCCCAGAGTTCAAGTCCCATGACTTACAAAAAAAAAAAAGGACACAGAAAAGTAGCTGTGCACTAAAAGGTAATAGCAAGGTTAAGTTGATATAATCCAAGTCTTCCTATTATGGGCAAAATAAGTTACCTAATTAATTCCTGGTGAGCACATTCCAGGCACATTACCGGAGGAATACAGGGCATTCTTTTTTTTTTTTTTGCCAGTCCTGGGCTTGAGCTCAGGGCCTGAGCACTGTACTTGGACTTTCTCAAGGCTAGAGCTCTACCACTTCCGGCTTTTTTCTATGTATGTGGTACTGAGGAATCGAACCCGGGTCTTCATGCATGCTAGGCAAGCACTTTAACCACTAGGCCAAACTCCCGGCCCAGGGCATTCTTATTATACTTATAGGCTGTTGAGTGTAAATGTGGGTTCCACATAGTGCTAGCAGTCACAAAAAAGCTACTGGAACAGTTTCTGTGCTTAATATGGATATTCGGCTCTCCTAGTATACAAATCTGCCCTAATCTGAAATGCACTTTTGGTTTGGGGTGCTCTATTATAACCCCAGAGTGTTAGACTCTGGAGTAGAATGACACATTTAGGTCAGGTCACACAACCAGCAAATTCCCTTACTGTAAACAAACATCTTTGTGGGGGTTCCCTGGTAACGAGGTGAGCTGGTAACTTGGCCCGGAGACTAGCCTGAAGGTCAAGGTTTTAAAAAGAGAAATAGGGAGCTATGGTTCAAAATAGTACTTTAATCCCTAAAAATGAAAACAAAATCAGCCTATTCCAAAGTTTTGTGATGATCTTTAGAAAAAGAGAATCACAGGGCCAAAACACCAGCTGAATAAATAACTCATATTTAAGGGGAATAAAGGTAAGGTTATGTTTCAGTCACATGTGGATGTGGAGGTTTATACTTGCAGTGTTAGTGTAAGAGGTAACTCTTACCAGCAAGACTGCTGGTTCCTGTGAATTAACTAAAAGTCCTCAAACTTTGTCTCTGTGCCATTCTTTAATGTCACTTTATAATCCCTTTGGCCTCCAGGAAAGAAAATGTTCACTGGCAAGTATCTTGTGTGGAAGGCACACTACCCCTCAAGCAGGAAATGCTTTTGTTCTTATCATAAAGAAAACAATCACAAGCTCCAGAGATCTCCAACCAGGCAAATTGTTCTTGTTTTGTCCCAAGAGTAAAGTGATAACAATACAACCAGGCCATCCTGAGACTGTTTGAATGACAGAGACCTTTCTCATCTCTTGCCCACAATCCTAGGTAATCTACAGCTAATGTCTACATTGCTGCAGACAGCTGGAGATGTATTAAAATGTTGTCTTCCCATAGTTGCTGTGTAATAAATGTTCTTTTTCAGCCCTTCATCAGACCTCCTCACTTTGCATATAGGGTTGGGGACAGATCTACTGTGGGTCTCCTATACTGTGGGCCCAGTGTCTAAAAACTGAGTTTCACTAACCCAGAATCTATGCCTGGGCATAGAAAATACATATAGAAAACACATAGCTGGAAAACATATTATTTATGACATTATTAGGTAATCAGTATTAGAATCTCAAAAGATGATAATTACAAACTGCAAGGAAAAAGCTAATGATTACATAAGTCTTCTACATGTTTTACTGTTAGTTTTTGTTTCCATGATTCAAAAGTAAAGCTTCAGGTGCCGGGAGTTTGGCCTAGTGATAGAGTGTCTGCTAGCATCCACAAAGGGTCAATTCCTCAGTTACCACATACAAAGAAAAAGCCAAAAGTGGTGCTGTGCCTCAAGTGGTAGAACTCTAGCCTTGAGAAAGCCCAAGAATAGAGTTTTTATTTGCCCACAAACTAGCAAAATAAAAAACAAGTAAAACGTCATAGCTGGTATTCAATAATTATTTCATTGCTAAAATATATACTTTGCTGACTTTAAAAAGACACATCACAAATTATACAAAAAAATTTTTTGCCGGTCTTGGGGCTTGAACTCAGGGCGTGAGCACTGTCCTTGGGCTTTCTCAAGGTTAGAGTTCTATCACTTGAGACACAGCACCATTTCTGACTTTGTCTATGTATGTGGTAGTGAGGAATCGATCCCAGGTCTTCGTGCATGATAGGCAAGCACTCTACAATTAGGCCAAACCAGCCCTACCAAAGGTTTTTGAAAATGTGCTTTGTATTTTCTGTGATCAAATGTATTTTTGTTACTGGGCTCTGGTTTACAAAAAGGTGACCAAACCATGATTGGCTTAGAACAATTTCCAGTTTAGCAAATGTCAGCCCAGGATCTATAAAGGTACAGATAAGTGTCAAAATAACACAAAAACACTGGGGTCCAACTTTGGTTTTTACAAGCTTCTGTAAGACATTGGGGGTGTGTGTGTGTGTGTGTGTGTGTGTGTGTGTGTGTGTGTGTGTGTGTTGGTTGGTTTATTGGAAATGAGTCTCAGAGAATTTCAATTATCCTGGCTGGCTTCAAACCTTGATCCTCAGATCTCAGTTCCCTGAGTATCTAGAATTAAAGGTCTGATCCACAGGACACCCAGCTCTGTGAGACATTTATAATGGAAATCATGTGCTCAAATCATGTGCTTATTTGAAATCCACAGTCATTAAACAAATTACATTCCAATTTTAGAACAGGTCAAGAAGAGTTGAAAAGTGTCCAGTTGTGATTGGTTACCACACTTAGGTCTCTGCTACACAACAGATTATGAAAGGGACCTGGGCAAAGCCTTGCAGCACTTTGTCTGATGATGGATATGGGTAAGTTGATAGTTCTGTGCCCTACAGCCTGGACCCCAAGGACCAGGCCTATAAATTCATCTCCTCAGAATCCCTGGCCTGGTAAGAAAGTCTCTAGCTTACTAAGAAAGTCCCAGGCTTGGAAAGAAAGCCACAGTGATGGATAAATCTTAGCTGTCAATTAGAAGACAGACTTCTAATTCTCATTGACTATGTTAGGCACATTGAGTTCACTTTTTAAAGAGAGTTCAACATTAGCTCCAGCTTTTTCAATATCAGCCTTGTTCTTGTGGTGTAGCCATCGTTGTTGATAAATATGCACAGCTACTGCAGCAAGTCCAATCAAGAGAAATGCAACAACTATTATTGCACCTGGTGAGAGAAAAAAACAGAAGATACTGTCAGAAATGAACTAAGAACTTGGACCCAACCAGAAGTGTCTACATGCATCATAGTATCGTTCACTTCTAAATCTATAGCTATCCCTTCAGATGGAATTGAATTTCAGCTAATGACTTCACATTGAAAGCAAAACCACAACATAAATTTGTAGTCATGTCCCACTTTACACTAATAACCAGTAGGTCTCGTTAGGAGTATGCAATTCTGTCAGAGAAGTCCAAGGTTGTTGTATAAAACACTTTAACCAAGTTTTACTTTGATGCTGACTGAAATCAGGTGATGTAGATGAGGCCCACAGATAGCTCGGAGTAGCTGCCCTCTGGGGTCATGCCTTTTTCTACCCTTTTATAGGACAGAGGTGAGTAATTATACTTAGTGATAGCTGTACTTAATAACATATTATGGGTTGGAGCTTGGACTATGGAGTCATACTCCCAACCCTTTTTATTATAGCTATTATTATTATTATTTAATAAAGTGTCTCTTTTTGTCTAGGCTGGCCTAGACCATGAGTTTCCTATTTATACTTCCTACATATTTGGAATTTCAAACCCCAAACTCAACTTCTTATTCGCTGAAATGGAGTGTCACAGTTTTGCCCAAGCTAGACTTCAACTGTTGTCTTCCTCATCTTTACCTGCTAGGTAACTCGGATTATAAGCAGGAGCCACCACTACTGGCTTGCTTCAGCTACTTTTATATGTAGTTCTAAGGGCTTTGCTTTAAAACTATTAAATCTAAGTGAGAACACTGGTAAATAGCCTAATGTTAATCAAGTTATTTGATGACAATTATTGTCAACATTACAGCAGCCCAGCAGTATATCTAACATTCATAAATGTGACTGGATGCTTTTAACTCTGGATCACTTTATTGTTTTGTTTGTTGCTTTTGTGCAGTTCAATGAGGTCCTAAAAAATTGAATATTCACTCCAGAAAGTCTGAGATGATTTGAATGGGAGCCTGATGCATTCCATAATCTCACCATGAATGTGTTTCTGACAGGTCCTCAAGCCTGTCTTTCAGTCATCCACTGTGCTCCCTAAGAGCTCTGGTTTGCCAGGCTTTACTTCTTTTTTTTAGTTTACCTCCACCTTCTGCTATGTTTCCCTTTGCAAGAAAAATACAGCATTCAGAGAAATGTATCTGTTGAGATCATTCTTTATATAGACTGAATACTTTACATGTAGATGTAGATTTGGTGAGTTTTTCTATACGAGCACCACACTGAAAGTCAATATACTCTACCCAGCAAGTAGCCAGGATCAAAGGCAGACACAAAAGAACTGGAGAGATGGTTGTCCTTAGAGGTTCTGAATTCTACTTGTCTCTCTGTGAGGAGCCAAGTAAGATTCCTCAGGGGACCCACTGGTGTGACTCTTTTCCTTTGAAATCTGGCTACTAGTATTCACCATGAGCTCATAATTCAAAGACCAGACTTTTTGGGCCATAATCAGTTTGACTATGAACTCTGATCTCTGTGATATGAAGGTATCAGCTATACAATTCTATTTTCTAGAGAAAGTGGTACTTTATGGTTGGTAGGAGTTCATTATTATTGTTTCATAGTTGTACAATGTTGTTATTTAACAAAGAAGTTTAAATTCATTTTGCATTATAATGAACACTTCTACTAAAAAAAATTAAGTAGACAGGATTTGAGAACACGCTTAAATTTTTTGTTGTTGATGATGATGATGATGAGCCACTTTTAGGGCTTGAACCCAGGGCTCGATGCTGTCCCTGAGCTCTTTTGCTCAACACTAGTGGTTCTATCACTTTGAACCAAAGTTTCATTTCCAGTTTTCACAGATTTTCCTGCCCAGGCTAGCTTTGAACTGTGATCCTCAGATCTAAGTCTCCTAAGTAGTGAGGATTAAGGGGAAGAGACCAGATAATGAACAGCTGAGGACCACACACCTGCACCTCCTGGGTGGCTGGGCTTCAGTTCCCACACTGGGGAGCCTGGCCTCACTCCCTCCATGCAGCTGGTGGTAGCAATTACTGAGCCAAGGATGGTGACTTGGGTGGCTCCTCCTGGGCGCAGAGCTGCCTTCAGTGGAGTAGCACCACCAAAGGTCACAGCTGAGAGGCAGCCAGTGAAGCCACGCGCTGCTGCCAATTGTGTGTCTGTGTCAGCTCCTGGGGGCTCTGCTGACAAAAGATGTAGACAGCAATCAGAAACATGGAGATGCTGTGCAGCTGAATAAAACTGATCAGATCAACCACCTTCTGAATTCCTTGTCTCCTCCTCCTTAAGGAAAGACCCAGAGCCAGTGTGGCCTCAGTGACAGGACAGTAACTTTGGCCAGGACACCAAACCTTTTGCAGGTGCTTCCGGGGGTGAAAACAAGTGAGTGCCTAGACACATTTCCTTCCATTGCTACTGGGATTTAAAACCAGTGCTCTTGGCAAACTGAAATGCCTCTTTGAAGGGAGTAGCCCTCTTGGAAATTTCCTTTGTTCAGTTTTATAGGTTGTAACCAGATGTTGCTGGCTCACTCATGTAATCTACTTATCCAGGAGGCTGAGATCTGAGGATCACAGTACTCTGATCCCCCATTACCTTCCAAAAAAAATGGAATGTGTAGCTGTGACTCAAGTGGTAGAGTGCTACCCTTGAGCAAAAAAGCTCAGTGACAGAGCCCAGGTCCTGAGTTCAAACTCTAGGACCAGCATTCAAAACTAAAATAAAATAGCATTAATTAACCAATTAATTATATTTAAAGCAATTTTATTTAAATTCTGTATTCTAATTTAAACTGACTTTATTTAATCAATATGTTTAATCAATTTTATTTGAATTGACACTAACTTTATTCAAATTAACTTTTCAATTGGTTTAAAAAAACAGATCAATTCATTTTCTTTTTCCTTTTCTTTTCTTTTTTTTTTCCAGTCATGATTCTGTATTTGAAGAACCCCACAGACTCCACTCCCAAGACACTTGAGCTGCCTTGAAACTTTGGCAAAGTAGAAAAGTATAAAATTAACCCTCAAACATCAATGGCTTTCTTGTATGTCGACAATGAGAAGACCAAGGCAGAAATCAGGAAAGCAACTCCTTTTGCAATAGCCTCAAAAAAATAAAATGAAATACTTAGGAATTAATTTAACCAAGGAAGTAAAGGACTTCTAAGATGAAAACTTTAAAAACCTGAAAAATGAAGTTAAAGCCAAACTAAGGAAGTGTAAAAACCTCTCATGCTCCTGGATTGAAAGGATTAACATTGTGACAATGGCAATCCTGTCAAGGGATTCAATGCAACATCCATCAATATCCCAATATTATTCTTTAATGAAATAGAGGAAGCAATCAAAAAATTCACATGGAATAATAAAAAACCCCCATATAGCAAAAGCAATCTTTAGCAGAAAGAATAGCGCTGGAGAGTCAGGCCCAGTGGCTCACGCCTATAATTCTTGCTACATAGGAGACTGAGATCTGCGGATCATGGTTCAAAGCCAGCCCTGGAACTAAAGACCATGAGACTCTTAACTCCAATTAATCACTAGATGACAGGAAGTGGGGCTGTAGCTTCAGGGCTGATAGCCTTGAGCTGAAGAGCTCAGGGACAGCGCCAAGGCCAAGAGTTCAAACCCCATAACCCACAAAAAAAAAGAAAGAAAGAATAGCACTGGAGGACTATCAATACCAAACTTCAGACTCTATTACAGAGCTACAGTAATCAAAACAGCTTGGTACTGGCCCAAGAACAGGCCTGAGGACCAACAGAACAGAAATGAAGACCCAGAAATCAACCCAAGATCTATGGCCACCTAATCTTCAATAAGGGAGCCAAAAAAAAAATAGGATGGAAGAAAGACAGCTTCTTCAACAAGGGGTGCTGGCAGAACTGGTTGAGCACCTGCAGAAAACTAAAGTTGAATCCTTATATGTCACCCTGCACTACAATCAATTCCAAATGGATCAAAGACCTTGAGGTAATAGTAAACAACCTGAAAACTTTACAGAAAGGAATAGGAAATGCAGTAGGGCTCCTTGGCACAGGTCAAAACTTTCTTAATAAAGACCCAGAAACACAACAAATTAAATTAAATTTGGACAAATGGGATTGCATTAAACTGCAGAGCTTCTGTATGGCAAAGGACATAGTAAGTTACACAGAAAGCCCACAGAGTGAGAACAGATCTTCACTAGCCCTACAACAGACAAGGGCCTCATATCTAAAATATACCTACAGATCAAACAATTCAACCTCTCAAAAACAATCCTCAAAGAAACAACCATTCCATTAAAAGGTGGACTAAAGACTTAGAGACTTCTCTGAAGAGGAAATAAGAACGACCAATAGATACATGAAGAAATGTTTAACATCTGTCATTAATGTATATGTTATCTCTCATCTCTTTTGTTGTCCCTTGGTTATCTCATATTGTTATAGTATTTTACCTTGTTATCTGATATATTGTATATATGCTTATTAGGTTATTTGAAATAGGATAGGGAAGGGGGGAAAACAAGATGAGGGGCAGGGGTGGGGGATGGGAAATGGGGACCAAGACATGAGAAAGGGTATCAATGTTTGTGAAGTAATGCACCTTCTATCTGGTGAAGATAATGTAACCCTTCTGTTAATTACAATAAAAAAAATATGGAAAAAAAATTTAAAGAAATACTTAACATCTCTGGCCTTAAAGAAATGCAAATCAAAAGAACTTTGAGATTCTACCTCACTCCAGTTAGAATGGCCATTATCTAGAAATCTAGTAACAACACATGCTGGCAGGGATGCCTCCAGAAGGGATTGCTACTACACTGCTGGTAGGAGTGAAACTGGTTCGACCACTCTGGAAAGCTGTATGGTGATTCCTCAAAAGACTGAATATAGAGCTTCTTTATGACTCAGCAATCCTACTCCTGGATATTTACCCAAATGTACAGAAACAAGGACATACTAAAGCTACTAGCACAACCATGTTCATTACACCATTATTTATTATAGCTAAATTACAGTGGTAGGCATTTATGGGATTCAGGGTGGTAATGTTTATTTGTTTATTTGTTTTTGCAGGTACTAGGCCTTGAACTTAAGGATTCACACTCTTAACCAGCATTTTCACTCCTGGCTGGCACTATAGCCCTCTACTTCTGGTTTTTTGCTGGTAGATATATCTACTCGGGGTATCTCTGAGCCTATATTCTTATATCTCAGCCTCCTGAGTAGATAAGATTATAGAAGTGAGATGTCACCTGCCAAAGTGGTGACATTTTTAAAATATTATGTGAAATGAGCAAGTTAAGACAACCATCACCTTAACTGTTTTAACTCTGTTGAAAACATTCAATATCTACCCCTCCAGTAACACTGAACTACATAATATTCAATTCTTTACTATATTCAATATATCTTAAAAAATAATAATAATTTTTCTGAGACTCTTTGTGAGCACGTCTTAGATAGAACCACTTTCACTTACCTGAAGTTGTTCCCAACACAAGATATCTGACAGCACTGAATTCTGCCCCTGATGACAAGATAGCTTGTTTCCTTGCATACTGGTCAACCTATTAAATGATCCACAAGAAACAGACATCAAATGTGAGCAATTCTGATGGGAAGAGTATTGAAATCAAAGGGAGGCCAAGAAAATGAATAAAGATAAACCATATGTTAGTGCTATCAGGAAGGAAAAATGTAGCTTCCAAAGAGATTTTATAATTGGACAAATTCTCTCATTTTTTCAGTACTTTAAATTCCATTTCCCGCCATTATGTGTTTCCTCTATTTTTCTTCAAAGTTTAATAAGTATATATGACTAGTATAATACACAAGGAAATATAATAAATTACTTAAAATCAGACAGTAGTTTGAACAGTTAAGGCTTTTTAAAAATATATCCTCATATTGCAGATGAATGGATACAGAAAATGTGGTATGTATACACACACACACACACACACACACACACACACACACACAATGGAATTCTACAAAGCCAACAGACAAGATAAAATAGTGGCATTTGTAGGGAAGTGGATGAATCTTGAGTGAATCATGTTGAGGGAGACAAGTCAAGACCAAAGGAACAAAAGGTGCATGGCATCCTTAATATGTGGCTATTAGATCCAAACAGTACAAGAGTGAGGACTCAATAGTTGCATACCCAATGCTATGGAAATGGTAATGGAAATATAAACACAACTACATAGACATAAAAACTTATGACTCTATAGATATAACGTTTTATTGCATAGATTAATATGTATCTACGACATACAAACCCTCAGCCTAATTTTGATTATGTTCTAAAATCTAAGTGCCAGTGATTGTATATAGAGATTCCCTTCTTGAACACTCGTTTGTTAAACATGTCATTTGAAATATGATGTAAAAATCAATGTTAATAAATTCTTTAATAAAAATATATATATCCTCAGCTAAAGCAAGGTTTTGTGTTTATAATGATGTAGCCTTTGGTTTTTTGAATCTGATGTGAATGAACACCCTGAATAAATAGCACCATTAATTGCAATGGTAAACTAGACACTTTCTTGCATATAAGTAAAACGAACAGGAGATGGAACTTGGGACTATGTGCTCACTAGGAACTGGCTCTACTTTTTGTTTTGGGGGGTGTTTTTGTTGTTGTTTTTGCCAGGCCTGGGGCTTAAACTCAGGGCCTGGGCACTGTCCTTTGAAACTCTTTGCTCAAGGCTAGCACTCTACCACTTGAGCCACAATGCCACTTCTGGCTTTTTCTGCGTAAGTGGTCCTGAGGGATCGAATCCAGGGCTTCATGCATGCTAGGCGAGCACTAGGCTATGCTCCTGGCCCTGGCTCTACTTTTTGAGTCATTTACTAAATCCTGAGATTGGGATTTTAAATGGTTAAATGTTAATAATAACTTTAGACAATCTCATTCTTAACAAAGCAACTTGATTACAGGTTATGTTTTATCAACACAATGGAAAAACAGTGCTGAATATGTCTCTATTATTAAGATGTAGTATGAAATTTTTATCTTAAGCCATGCATTTGAAGGACTGCTTTTCGTCACAACTGTCCTCGCTGAACTGCTATCTCACCTCTATGAAGACCACAGATGCTACTCCGTCAATTTTCAAGTGGTGAAACTGCCCATCAGCCAGGTTTTTAAAATCACAATCCAAGACATCAGGCTCTTTGTGTCTATCCAGCTTGTACCTTATCTGCAAACTTCCTGGAAAAAAGAAAAATGGCATTTTAAATAAAATCAGAATTTCATAAAAATAGTCAAAATCAGTGATTTTCTTTTTTTCTTTTAAAGAAGTATTTTTATTATCTTTATGGCAGTTGCATTCCACAAAGAACTTTATGAATACAATGCATCTTTTTTCATATATTTTATTGTTATTAATAGAAGGGTTACATTATATTCACCAGATAGAAGGTGCATTACTTCACACACATTGATACCCTTTCTCATGTCTTGGTCCCCATTTCCCTCCCCCCATCCCCCACCCCTCATCTTGTTTTCCCCCCTTCCCTATCCAATTTCAAATAACCAAATACACATTTATCCAATATATCAGATAACAAAGTGAGATACTGTAACGATATGAGTTAACCAAGGGACAGCAAAAGAGATGAGAGATAACATAGTATATTAAGGAAAACAGTCAATCATTATATGGCTTTTGTTTCCTTATCCTGGAGGTCCTTACATTTAGTGTCATACTATTTGGCCTTATGTCTCTAGATTTAGTTCTATTGTAAATCTCTGCTAGGAGAGCCCAAGGTTTCTACTGATTATGACAAATGAAGGAGACTATTGGGCCTATGTTCCTTTGAGTCTGGCTTACTTTACTTAATATGATTTTGTCTAAGTCTTTCCATTTCCTAAGAAATGGGGCAATGTCATTTTTTCTGACAGCAGCGTAGAATTCCATTGTGTATAAATACCACATCTTGTTGATCCACTCATCAACTGAGGGACATCTAGGTTCCCTCCATATCTTTGCTATGGTAAATAGTGCTTCAATGAACATCATTGTGCTAGTGGATTTAGTATGTCCTTGTTTCTGGATGACTGGGTAAATGCCAAGTAGTGGAATTGCTGGGTCATGGGGGAGCTCTATGTTTGATGGAACTGCCATACTGCTTTCCATAGTGGTTGAACGAGTTTGCACTCCCACCAGCAGTGTAGTAGTGATCCCTCCTGGTGACATCCCCTCCAGCATCTGTTGTTATTAGATATCTTGATCCTGGCCATTCTAACTGGAGTGAGGTGGAATCTTAGAGTTGTTTTGATTTGCATTTCTTTTATGGCCAGAGATGTCGAGCACAAAATCAGTGATTTTCTTAACCAGCTGATAGGTAAAAAGCAGGTACTGAAGCACACTAAAACATGGAATACAGTTTGAGTTCACTGAACATTTATTTGGGTCTGTCATTCACTTTTTGCTGGAATGATCATTCAGGAACTCTTCCAGGGAAAAGTTACAAATTCATTTAAAAAATTAGAAATGGCCAGGTGCTGGTAACTCAAGCCTGTAATCCTAGCTACTCTAGAGGCTGAGATCTGAGGATCAAGGTTTGAAATCCTTAGACTCTAATACTCCACTTAGCTACCCCAAAACTAGAAGCAGAACGTGGCTCAAGCAGTCAAGTATTAGCCATGAGGTCAAGCCCCAATACTGGTGGAGGGCAAAAATGGGGAAGTTAGGAGACAATCAGTTACAACACGGAACAAGCAGACTCTTCTAAATTCTCTGCTTTCCTTTAACTGAATACAAAAGATACAAGTTAAACATACGAGTCTCCAAGTTATTTACTAATGTACTATTTATTAAATGTTAAAAACCTTAACCAACACTGAGCTAGCGTTCAGTTTCCCTTTTTTTTAAGGTGCATGACTTGTACTCATACTGCTGCTTTCACTCACTGGCTATCACTCTCCCAACTGAACTATACTTCTAACCTCAATTTCTATAACTGGTTTATTTTAATGCATCATAAGTATACTGATAGCATTTATATAATAAAATCCATGATTTGCATAACTAGGATTTTCCCCTAATGTTTTTGTCAGAACTTCATAACAGGAAAAAAGGAGTATGTGATTTATCATATCTACCTCAGTCCACAAACTATATGCCTTTAAGCTGCCTGAAGCAGACACAATTTCCCCCCAGAAACCTGAAACCAAGGCAAGAATGTAAGCCTGGGAAAGCCCTCTAGAGGGCTGTGGGTGAATAGCTTTTGTTTTACCTTTGCATGGAGATATGACACTAGTGGTTTTTCACCTACTGATGGATCAGAACAATCATGGATATTGGCTTTTCTGTCTTCTTTTTTCTTTTTCTTTAGAGTGACTTGGACTCAGAAGGTGGGCTGTCCCTGAGATTTATGGTCAATCTACTACTTGAAACAGAATTCCCTTTCCAGGTTTTCCCTGATTAACTGGAACTAAGTGCCTTATGGACTTTGCTACCCTCCTGGCCTGATATGAGTCTTGATGCTCAAATCTCAGCCTCCTGAACAGCTACGATTACAAGGGCTAGTCATTGTCCCTCAGCTTAATCCTGGATTTTTTTTTTCAGTCATGGGGCTTGAACTCAGACCTGGGACTGCTCCCTGAGCTTTTCACTCATGGTGAAAAGCCCTTTGAGCCACAGATCCACTTTGATGTTTAGGTGGTTAATTGGAGGTAAGTGTCTCCTGGACATTCCTGCCTAGGCAGGCTTTGAACTTTGAACCTTGCTCCTCAGATCTCAGCCCCCTGAATAGCTAGGATTACAGGTTAATCACTCAGTTTAATCACTGATTTTTTTTTTTTTGCCAGTCCTGGGCTTGAGCTCAGTGCATGAGCACTATTCCTGGGTTTTCTCAAGGCTACTCTACCACTTGAGCCACAGCACCATTTCTGGCTTATTTTTTCTATGTATGTGGTACCGAGGAATTGAACCTGGGACTTGGTGGCTAGCACTCTACCACTAGGCCAAACTTTCAGGCCCCGTAACTGATTTTTTTTAAACATACTGCAAGAATTTGGGATTACAATGGAAAATAGCCCTACCCTGGTAAGACGTGCACTGCAGCACACTGCTGACTGTCCTGGGGCTGAGGGCACGGCCTGTGGTCACAGTTTCTGATTCCATTTATGCACAGAACACTGAGGACACTCACCGTTTGGAGTGAGGACGACCATGAGATGTTCCTCGAGGAAAGAGCTCACATAGAGCAGCAAGCTGGGCACTCTTGTGGTTCGGAAGCCCAGTGCAGCAATTTCTCTGGTGAGAGTGAGCTGTTCATGAGATAAATCTGCTGAGGAGCCAGAGCTGTTACTGAAGGTGTTATTGTCACGGTCTTGAAAATTGTAGATCACGGATGAACCAGTTCCAAATTATGCAGAAATCTCTAGACAACACACATTTTTGTTAGTTAGCTCTGTGTTAGTGTAGGACATTTGTGTGGTGTATATTTGGAAAAAAATCTAGTCTTCAATATTGTAATGTAAGAGAGAAAATAATAATGGCATTTTTGCTATTTTATACTTTTATAAATTGTAAGAAAAAATGGAAATATTGTTTATTTAATAAACACTAGTATAGATAACTAATTCCCCTTCGTCCTATAACTCAGAATTTTTTAACGAGTGTTCTGTTATTAATGTCACAAAAATATTTCAGATTTGATTCATATAGAAGTAATTTGCCAGTTTAAATGTGCAGTTTGAGGCTCTCCTCTGGGCATTGCCCTGGAGAAAGTAGCAAAGACCACTACCAGTGCTAATAGAAGTAGCCACTGGCTTCTCAGAAATAGATTCATGCAGGGAGCTGGTGACTCATGACTATAATCTTAACTACTCAGGGGACTGAAATCTGAGGGCCATAGTTCAGAGTCAGCCCAGGCAGAAAAGTCTGTGTGAGACTCTCATCTCCAATTAACCCCTCAAAAACCAGAAGTGGTGCTGTGGCTCAAGTAGTAGAGTGCTAGCCTTGAGCATAAAGAGGTTCAGGGACAGTGCTCAGACCCTGAGATGAAGCCGCACAAATGAGAAAAAATAAGTAAATTCATATCTCCTTCCAAATGTGACATGGATTTACGACAGAAATAATTGCATTTCAAATCATCACATAGAATTTTCCTTTCTTTATAGAATCAAATAAATTCCAGAAAAATCTCAATATAAGATGCAACCAATGAAACAAAAGCCATATAATGAATGATTGTTGTCCTTAATGTACTATGTTGTCTCTCATCTCCTTTGCTGTCCCTAGGTTATCTCATATTGGTATAGTATCTCCCTTTGTGATCTGATATATTGAATTTATTTGTATTTGGATATTTGAAATTTGATAGGGAAGGGGGGAAAACCAAGACGGGTGGGGGGTGTGGGGGGCGAGGGAAATGGGTACCAAGACATGTGAAAGGGTATCAATGTATGTGAATTAATGCACCTTCTATCTGGAAAATATCATGTAACCCTTTTACTAATTACAATAAAAAAAATAAAAAAAAAGATGCAACCAAAAAGGTGCTTTGGTTGGGCCCTGTGAATTAAGTAAAAGCTTGATATTCACCTTTCCCCACCCATCTTTGCATCTGTAGCTATACATCTGAGCTATTTTCTGGGCACATGCAGCAAATAACAAAAAGCAAACTGCCCCTCAAACAAGCAATGCCTTCTTAATTATTTTCTTAGAAGAAAACATCCAATCATTGGTCAGGAAACTTGTTCCTGATCTATTCCAGTGGTAAAGCAATGACAACTTTTCCAGAACTTCTCGACAAAGACTGTGACAGTGATCAACCAGGCCAGGTTCGTACACTGTTTTTAACTATGCCTAACTTTCAACCCTTGTCTCCAGTTCTCCCTTTTTAACCTGAAACAAAGGTCTGGACTATGGAAGACGGCTGAAGACACACTGAAGTACAATCTTCCCATCCTGCCATCTAATAAACTTCTTTCCTCCATGTCTCTTGATTTGGCACATAGGGTGGGTGGCCTGACCTAACTTGAGACTTCTGGACTTTAAGCCTGGGTTCTAAGAACCCAGTTTCAGCCACACTTCCATTAGCAGCTCCTCAGCTGCTCCGTTCTCACCTTGCGAGCAGAAGGGCCCATCATATGCAGAGGAGGTGCAGTCACACTCGACCCCCGCGTGTTTTTCTTGGCATATCCCTGCATTGCGGCACAGATGTCCATAGCTGCTGCAGTGGCCTCCACACCCTGCCTCCACTCCCGGCGTCACCATGGCTCTTTCTTCCAGGTCTAAGGTGACCCCGTTCAACTGTAGGGACCTGATGCAGTCAAGGAAACCTCTCTGCCTGCTGGCTGTTCCCCCTACAAGGAAAGCACACCTGGTGGCTCCTGCTCCCCAAGTGCTGTCAGGATTTCACCTCCCTGTCCACCTGAGACCTTGAAGATATCCAAAATTATGATGCTCTCACAAAGTACTCAGAACAAATACAAACTTGTAAACAATTGATTGTGACAAAATATTAACACTTGCCAATGGGCCAGACATGGTGGAACACACCTGTAATCCTAGTCCTCAGGAGGCAAAGGAGAGAGGATCACAAGCTAGAGGCCGGCTAAGCATACACAGTGAGATTCTATTGCAGTAAATACATACATGCATGTACAATGTAGCAGCATTGAATAAAATATTAACAAAAATGTGTTCTGAAAGTTGAACTTAGTAAATATTCACAAAGCACTTATAGTTATTTTTAAAATGATATTTTTTCAATTGTTTCTTTGTAAAAAGATCAAAAGGCATCACTGATGCCTTTTATACACTTTAAATTTATATACAATACATATGAATTGTATATATAAAACAACTGTTTTATGTAAGAATGAATTCTTTGAGCCAGGCACTGGTGGCTCACACTTGTAATCCTAGCTACTCAGGAGGCTGAGATCTGAGGTTCAAGGTTCAAAGTCATTCTGGACACAAATGTCTATGAGACTCTTATCTCCAATTAACTACCAGAAAACTGGAAGTGGCGCTGTGGCTCAAATGGGAGAGCTGAAGAGGTCAGGGATAGCACCCAGGCCCAGAGTTCAAGCCCCATGACTGACAAAAAAAAAACCAAAAAACAAGAGTGAATTCACTGTTGGAAGGAATGACCAAACATAATGACCAAAAGTTTAAAGAGAAAGTCAGTCATGGAGACTCAGAGCTCAAGTAATAAAAGTGTAACACCAAGTGCTTAAGAGCAAAGAAAAATACTTACCGCGACATAACTTTAAGTCAGACTCTGTCTTTATCATAGATATTTTTTTCCTATGTCATAGAGTGCAGAGTGTGTCTCCCTTTGCACACCTGCACTTGATCTGCTAGAGTGTGCCTCTGCCTTTCTGCTTACCTGCTTGCTGACTCACTCAGTGTAGCACCACCAAGTTTTCTTACCATTGTAACTTGTCCAAAAATTCCTATTCAGTACCAAAGCCAAGGACCCCAGGTGGAGAATCCCCACTCCTAGGGGGAAACTTCACAACCTTCATCTGGAACCTGTGACAGTGCCCCAGTGGCCAGTATCATCGTATGCCATTGCTTCCGAGTTGGACTTTTTTTCTCAAGATCCTTCTGTGCACGGCTCAGTGATAAATGAAACAGCACTTACCCACGAAGAGCTGGCTGCTGAGCTGCAGGCGGATGGGCCCATGGGCTGGGGCAGGCTGCATCTTCCCAGGGATCTGGTCCACGTGGAGTGTGGCTTCTTTCACATTTCTCTCGGCCCTCACGTGGTGCCATCGATTGTCATGAAGGGGAGTGGGTGACCGCACGACGACTTCACAAGGTCCATTACCCACGTCAAAAGAGAAGACTACTTCTACAGGAGCTGGAAAGGAAGAGGTGCTCTTTTGATTTCAGAAGGGAGACAGTTCACGCTGAGAGTGCAGGAATGCACTATCAGAGCCAGCTCTTTAGGAAGACAGCAACACTACTGGGAGAATGCTGCTACTGAGATTTGGCTAGGAAGGCCAAATGCATTTTTACAGTGGAGGCAAAAATCTAAAACTGAACCTAAGACAGTATTTATTCTTTGCCACCTGAAGCTCTGAGTAATAAAGACATTTGGGCACACAAGAACATTAGCATGTTTTCTGGCTTCCTATGAACAAGTGATCTTACTTAACAGTTCAATAGTATATTTAAAGTTTCATATCATTTGGAAATGTGAAATTTTGACAGTCAGAAATTTAATTTCACATCATATATGCAAACTGAGTATTCAGCCAAGTAAGTTTCTAATTTAGTAAGCCATTCGTAGTTTTATTAGTTTGGTTTAGTCCCCTCACTGCATATGGAATTGAGGCAGCACTTAATTGGCACAGTCTGTTCTGTTTCATGAATGTTTCAGTGTCTGCTGTGGTTGGATAAGAGCTCCTCGAAGGACTACGTTCTATAGCTTGGTCCCAGGGTGGAGCTACTGGGTGGTAGTGGGATATTTAGGGGTAGAGTATAGGGTCAGATCTAAAAGTCATTTGAGGGTGCCCATGAAGGAGACTTCCTGTGTCTCTGTCTCCTGGCCCACACAGTGAACACACACAACCACCACCACAGGCCACTCCCCCGCAACCAAAGTCTATAAGGCTCCTATATTTTCCTGTGGATACTCCAGGGCCATAAGCCAAACTAAGCTTATTATATGTTAATAGACTCATTTTGTTTCTATAATGAAGATGACAAAAATCATACAATTCTTGTAGTAATAAAAATAATACTGGTAAGGAAATGCACAGTAAACGTAGAAATAAGACTGCCTACAGGATATTGCTCGTTACAGAATACCCCAGAGCTTCCCCAAGCATGGACCACTCACCCCGCAGCTCCAGCCGGATGAAGTCTGTGATCCCCAGGTTCTCTACAAACACCCCCGAGGAAGCTGATGTCTTAAAAAAGAAGGACAGATCGGCACTGAGCTCCCCACGCAAGGGGGGGAAATGAAGATAAGAAATCTCAGTACTGAAGGAGGCTGAATTCCAAAATGAATCTGGTTACAACCAAACAACAAAAAAAGACAAACATTGAGAAAAAGAAAACAAAGAGCAACTAGACTTTCTATTTCTAGTACCTGTTTTCACTCTTAACACATTACTTGTCTATGCAAGCCTCCATGTTGTGGTTCTTCTAAGTAACCATGACATGAATGTTCAAATAATGACTCCTTTGATGATTAAGATTTTAGACATTTGTGCTACTATGTAGAGGGACAGGCACTATGGAAATGATCTGCCTTTTCAAAACACAGTTTTCTTTTTAAGTTATAGAGAAAAATGACTTCAGAATGTACAACTATAAATCTTGACATATGCAATGAATCATGTAACCATTACAAAACTGAGATAAAGAGAAGCTCCATCATCCTGGACTCTCCCTCAGGCTATCTCCCTATAACCACATCCTCCAGCAATTCTCCCATCACTAGAGTTGCCTTTGTCCAACCATTAGGGGAGTGGTGTCATGGAGACTGTAATCTTTAAGATTTCCTTCTTTCATTTTGAGGGATACACAGATGGACGAATCTACCAATAACAAGGGAAAAACTAAGAACCAACATTTGGATTTCAACACTGCGAAGTCACATTCATGGCCAATTTTATTCAAGAGGTTCCAGAAGAAGGAATATGTATATTTTATTTTACATGGAAGAGTTAGAATCATTAAAATCATTAAAATTTCTACAAGGTATTCATGAATAGGTATACCTAATGGATTCTGTTCTCTCATTTTCTCATTGTCTCTGGATTGGAGCAATCCTGCAGTGTGCTCTGTAATTAGCACATATTAAATATATACAGATTGATATGTACAGATTCCTTATTCAAATCTAAAATCTGAAGAGATCCAAAATTTGGAAACTTCCTGCATCTTGAAAGGATGTTACAAGTAGAAAAATCCCATACCTGGCCTCATGTGGAAGGTTGTCGTCAAAATGTGGACACACTAAAACCACTGTATAAAAGTACCTTCAGGCCACATGTATACGGAATATATAAACAATAGATGAATACATAAGATTCGTAATACATATAAGCTCTTTTATACTCTGTGTAAATTTATATAAATCTATAGGAATATAAATGTTATTTATATAGACATATAAACTATATTTTATGTAAATAAACTTAAAGTTTACACTTGATTCCCATCTGTATGAGTTTTCATAATGAATATACAAATATTCTAGGGTCTGAAAACTATCTGAAGTTCAAAATACTTCTGATCCAATCATTAAGGATAAGGGTTATCTATGCAAACCAAGTGCTATTTCAGATCAAGCCACTGGTTTGATAAATTGGTATAGTTAACAACTACAGAAATGAGCCTTAACTCAGAGATAATCTGAATTCTCTCACCTTTTTTCTCAGTTGTAATTAAATATATTTCTTTTTTTCTATGTTAACATACTCCCAATTAAATGTGATGGTGATTTTATGAACGTGTAAAATTAAACTTCTCATGAAACACTGACATACATTCATGGGAATCAAGGGACCTCTTTTGCCATACTTACTGTCCCCTTGGCAGTGCAGAGGCCCCACGGAGTAAGCTGCTTCATAGTGTGGTCTGTCTGTGTCAGTCATCACAACCTGAGTGACCGGTAGGTACTGCTTACGGGAGAGGACTACTGTGGCACGGGTCCTAAGAAACAAATACAACCACCTTAACATTATTCTGAATAGAACCCAGATGAAGAGCCTTTTATCAATACTCAAGAAGAGATCACTAAACCTACAAATGACACACCTAGGCATGGGCTCTATGAGCTCATCTGAGGGCCCAAGGCTGCTGCTGGTGTACCTGACCATGAAAAACGGAGCAGGCCCCAGAATGTGCTGGAAGCGCAGGTGTGAGATTACATTTTCAATGCATTTAAGTAGTTCACTAGCTGTAATTCTCATGAAACACTGACACATTCAAGTCTTATTTGCATATATGCAAGCCTTTATGCTTTGCACATACCAGAACAATTCACCTTCAAAACAAAATTCAACACAAAACAAAAAGAAACACATGACTAACAATATTTAGGATTTTCAATTCTCAAATTTTTATCACAGTCATCCCTTATCATTGTTTTTACTTCCTGCATTTTGGTGCCCCTGGGTAATATTTGTCTAAATATAATATTAGTACTAATATAATATTAATATTGGTATTATTTGCTGAAAGTCTTAAAATTGATCTCCAGGAGCTATGACGGACAGAAAGGATTCTATATTAAAGTTTTAAGAATTTCTATTATAGTTATTATGATATTCATTTATACATTGAGATCATATACTTTAAAACCACAAAGCACTAATTCAAACATGACGCGAAGATATGGTATAATGAACTTAAAATTAACAAGTGGGCAGTGCATTGGGCTTATTTTTCAATGATTGTCAGCACCCATATTTTCTATTTGCCACTGTGTGTTGAAATGTGAAAATTAAAACACCACCACTAGGAGATGTTGTAAATAATAATAGTGGTGGCAATAATATCAGTATAAGTAACTATACCAAAAATATTAATATTTGTTTATAATGTAGTCAAAAAACATCCATATGATATCAATTCTTATAAAAGATTTTTGAGTTTTGCTTTATAAAACAGTGGGTAACAAGCTTACAAAAGTGTGTTTATAAGGAAAGTATGTACACCACCTTTCTGTGTCTCCACAAACCAGGAATAAACATGAAGGTATGTCTCTACAAAAGAAATACAGGGGGCCAGGAGTTTGGCCTAGTGGTTAAAGTGCTTGCCTAGCATGCACGAAGAACCGGGTTCGATTCCTTGGTACCACATATAGGAAAAAGCCGGAAGTGGTGCTGAGGCTCAAGTGGTAGAGCTCTAGCCTTGAGAAAGTCCAAGGACAGTGCTCAGGCCCTGAGCTCAAGCCCAGGACTGGCAAAAAAAAGAAAAAAGAAAAAAGAAATACAGGCACCGGGGGACAGTGGCTCATGCCTGTAATCCTAGCTATGCAGGTGTCGGGGTTTTTAGCACTCTTTGCCTCCTGACCAGCAGGAAGGGCAAAGAGAACACGCCCCGACTAAGACAAGACCGAGAAAGGATAGGGCTGGCTGGCTGCCGCCTTCACCCAGCCCTCCCTTCTCCAGAGGGAAGACACAGATGCGCCAGGGAGAATGTCACAGCAGACTCCTTTAATGGGAAGATACCAGGGGCTAAAGTAAGAAGCAGGAATCTATTAACATAAAAGTAGGCAGGACAGGGGGAGGTAGGTGAGGTCAGAGAGGGCTGCGGGCCAATCCATGGGTTCGAGGTAGCCTTATTTTACATCACAAACCATAGCCAAACCTCCCAACCAGGACACAGGCAGGTTGGATCTCCAAAACCAGGAAGTGAGCACTGGGCCATGAGGTAGGCCTTTTACCCTTGATGTGACGTGCCCCACATGCAGGAAGCTGAGATCTAAGAATCATGGTTCAAAGCCAGCGCGAGCACAAAAATCTGTGATTTGAAGCTGTGCTGTGGCTCAAGTAGTAGAGTGCTAATGCTGAGCTGAAAAGCCCAGGGACAGTGCCCAGGCCTAGGCCCAGAGTTCAAGTCCCATGGCTGACCAAAAGAAAAAAAAAAACTACAGGCAAGTTAGTATACCAGCTGAGGCTATCACCCAGGGGATACTATTATTTCATTACTTCCAGTCAGCACAATTTACTTCTCTTTCCTCATCTTCTTTCTTCCATATGTATTCATCTTCATATTCTATTCTATTCTATTTATTTATTTATTTATTGCCAGTCTTGAGGCTTGAACTCAGAGCCTGGGCACTGTCCTTGAGTGCCCCACTTCCCTTTATTTTTTTTCTACACAATTTTAACTCAACTAAAAAGAAATATTATGTTTTACTTTTATTAACTTTTTCTTGCCTCTAAAATTTTCCATTTGTTTATTTTTTACAAATTTTTAGACTGATTGCTTATTTTACCGTTTTATTAATAGTATTTCTTGTATACTACTGATCCCCAAATATAGTATCCTTTCTCCACAATAATTGAACTATATCCCCTGCAAACTATTAAGAAAACTATGCTGTACTATACTCAAAAATATCATATAAGAATGTTAATCTTTTTAAAAATCATAACTGATAGGTATAAACAATATTGTCAATTTTTCTCTATACAAATACCTATTTTGGTTAGCTGTTATGTGGGCATTAGATCTAAACAATGCAAGAGTGATGACTGAATATTCAGGTATTTCTGATCATTGACATGAATTTGGACATAGAAATATTTCCATATAGACATATAGGTTTATGATAGGATATATATTCTACAGACATATACTGATATATTATATAGATCAATATGTATCTATGACATGCAAAGATTCAGCTTAACTGTAATTATGCTCTTAAATTTATGTGTCAATGATTGCATATAGAGATTTTTCTTGAATACTTGACTATAAAACATGACATTTGAAATATAATGTTTAAACTCAGTTTTAATAAAAAAAAGTTTTATTAAAAATATATTCACAAATGATTATATACAAATAAACAGAAAAAGGAAATGAAGTCAATGTAAGACATGAAAAGGGAATTCAATGATTATATTAAAATACCACAAAGAATTTCTGGGAACTGAAGCCCTAGGGATAAAAAGTTCTACAAGTGAAATAAAATATACAATTGAGTCAAGTGCTGTTGGCTCACTTCTATAATCTTGGATGCTCAAGGTGCTGATATCTGAGGAGTGAAGTTCAAGGCTAGCCTGAACAGGAAAGTCTGTAAGACTCTTATCTCCAATAAACTCTCCCCAAAATAAACTGGAAGTGAAGCTGTAGCTCAAATGGTATAGAGGAAAAAAAGCTCAGGGACAGCACCCAGGCCCTGAATTCAAACAGTAATAACAACAAAATACAGTTGAAAACCTCTTAACTGGAGTAATCAAACAAAAGGCAAGATATCAGGCTTGAAGATATAGTAGTCAAATCAAAAGAAGATAAAAATAAAGAAAAAAGCATAAAAATATAAAAGGAATGTGCAGAAATCCTAGACTTCTATGAAAAGGCCAAATCTATGGGCTTGGACATAGAAGAGGAGAGGTCAATTCATAGAAAGGAAACATATTCATTAAAGTAACAGCAGAAAACTTACCAGATCTTGAGAAAGAGAAGCTCAGCAAGGTACAGGAGTCTTTGAGATTACCAGCCAGAATAGAACCAACCTATCCACAAACATTGTAATGCACTAAACAGGGAACAAGGAAAGAATCCTGAAAACTTTTAGAGACACATCCCAAATCACTAGCAATGAACAATTCATCAGAATAACAGCAGATCCTCAAAAGAAACCTTAAAGAAAGGAAGGACTTAGAATAATATATTTCAAACCTTAAAAGTTAACCATGGGCAAGTTAAATGCTGGGCACAGTGGCTCACGCCTGTAATCCTACCTACTCGGGAGACTGAGATCTAAGCCAGTCTGGGCATTAAAAAGTCCCTGAAACTCTTATCTCCAATTAATCACCAGAAAACAGGAAGTGGTGCTGTGGCTCAAGGGGTAGGACAAGTAGCCTTGAGATGAAGAGCTCAGGGACAATGCCCAGTCCCAGAGTTAAGTCCCACAACCAACAAAAAGAAAAAGAAAAGAAGTTAACCACAAAAAAAGTTAACCACATTCAATTGAGACTAATTCTATCATTCATATCTGAAGCAAGTAAAAGCCTTCCATAATAAATATAAAGGTATTTATGACCACTAAATCCACATTGCAGAAGATACTCAAAGGAATCTTATACATAAATTAGGGAGGAAACATGAAATTTTTCATGTAAATCTAAAAATAGGGGAGAAAAATTTCACCATGTAAGTCTATAATCATATAGAGTAGCAAAGAATCTTACACAAAAACAGAAAAGCAGAAATTACTACCTACCTTTCAATATTATATTCAATGGTAATGATTTCAACTCCTTAATAAAAAAAGACATAAAATGGCAAATTGACAATAAAAAGCAAGACCTAGGCCAGGAGTTTGGCCTAGTGGTAGAGTGCTTGCCTAGCATGCACAAAGACCTGGGTTCAATTCCTCAGGACCACATACATAGAAAAAAAGCTGGAAGTAGTGCTATGGCTCTAATGGTAGGACACTAGCCTTGAGAAAGCCCAAGGATAATGTTCAGGCCCTGAGTTCCTGAGTTCAAGACCCAGGACTGGCAAAAAAAAAAAGATTTGACCATTTCTTGTCTACAATAATTGCATCTTACTGAGAAATCTCATGCAATATTTTAGGGAAGAAGGGTAGACAAGTAACTGGACCACAAAAGCAAGTAGCTATATTCATGTCTAGAAACACAGACTTCAAACCATTATTACTCAGAAGAGACCAATACGGTAATTTCGTATTACCAAATCCTAAATGTGTTATTAGTAATCAAAAGAAAATAATCATTGCTAACATATGTGTCAAATGTTGGTGTGCCCAATTATGTTAAACTAACACTACTGGACTTGAAAACCTCAGATAGAAGTGCCTAGACCCAGAGTCCAAGCCCCATGGCCAACAAAAAACAACAACAACGAAAATCTCAGACAGACTCCAACACAAGGATAGTAGGAGTAGTTGATACATGACTCTCACTAATAGATAGGCCACCTAGCCCTCACTGACAAAAATCACAAAGAAACTTCAGAATTAAATGGCAGGCCATACCAAGACATGTGAAAGGGTATCAATGTATGTGAATTAATGCACCTTCTATCTGGCAAATATCATGTAACCCTTTTATTAATTACAATAAAAAAATAAATGACAGGCCAAACTTAACAGACATGTGCAGAGTATTTTACCAGGAGCTATACAATACACACTTTTCTAACGGTCCATGGAATTTTCTCCACATTAGATAATCTTTCATGACACAAAACAAGTTTTACAAAATATAAGAATACTGAAATAATTCTGTATTTTTATCAAAACACAATGAAATAAAACTGGAACTTAACAACAACCAAAAGCACAGAATATATTCAAACACATGGAGTCTGAACAACACTTTGTTGACTTATGAGTTGAAGAAAAGAGGTGAAATCCAGAAGTTCTAGTATCTAATGAAAATGAGAACAAAACCTACTAGAATCACTGAAGCACAGCAAAGGCAAAGCTAAGAGGAAAATTTCGAGCTATAAGAGCCTACCTAAAGATTTAAATATACAAAAGCAGTATCTCAAATAAATACCCTAGTGATACACCTCAAACTCCTAGAAAAAATATGAACTAGCAAAATCCAAAACCAGCTGACAGAAAAGGAATAGTAAAGATTAGGGCAAAAAGAGAAAAACATAAAAGGGATTCACACAGGGAATGAATAAGTCAAATTGGCCTTATTTGCAAATGACACAACTCTATACTTACGAGACATTAAAGAATCCACCAAAAAAATGTCTTAGATCTGCTAAATCTCTATGACAATGTAGCAGGATATAAAAATCAACATTCAAAAATCAGTATTTTTAATACACTAACAGACTAAGAAAATAAAAACCTAAGTATAAACTTCCAAAGGAAGTAAAGGACTTCTATGACAAAAGCTATTAAAGCTTGAAGATACTGCAAGAAAGAAAGCCCTCCCATGCTCAGACTGCAGAATTAATATAACAAAAATGGCTAAATCTGCTGATTAAGCAATGTAGAGATCCAATGCAGTTCCATAATTCTTCACAGAAACAGAAAAATCAATTTTGAAATTCAATGGAAGCATGAAAGATCATAATGGAAAAAGGTAATGCTGAGGCCATCACAATACCTAACTGCAAAGTGGTAAGAAAATTACAGTTTACATAGCGAAATCCCATAGAACTCACCATTCATTCCAGTCATCATCACAGGTGCATTGACATCCGATATTAATGTGGTTGCCCTCAGATCCACAAATACATTTTTGAGCATCAGGCAGAGAACCTGTCTCACTGGTACTTCCAACCTGCCAGGTCACTGGGGTTCCGCCTGAAAGACAAGAGTGAGGAATGTGAAATTAGTAACATCCAAAACTCTCCTAGCAGAGGATTACAATAGCTCAAACCCTAGATACATAAGGCCATAGAGGATGAGGCCAAATGAATGGACCTCTAGGACATGGAAACAAGAGCTTAATTATAAGTGACTGCTACTCTTTATGTGTCATGTTTTTCTCCCTTCTCTTGTGTTACCTTTGGTTAATCTCATATTGTTATTGTATCTACTTTGTTACCTGGTATATTATATAGACGTTTACGTGTTTATTTGAAATAGGAGGGGAAAAATGAGGGGAGGGAGTGGGGGAAGGGAAATGGGGACAAAAACATAAGAAGGGATATCAATGTGTGAGAAGTAATGCACCCTCTATCTGGCAAATAGACCCCCTATATACACTGAAATAAAAAAAAAAGAAGAAAAAAAAGGAAAAAAAGAGTGAGGAATGTGACACCTATAATATATATACAGTATAGATCTTAAACAGCATATACATATCTAATATATACTATATATGGTACATGTATATTGTATATATATGTGTATATACACTATATATACATATATAGTGCAAGTATATACCATATATTATATATAGATGCATATTATAAATACACTACATTATTGTTATTGTAAAGGTGATATACAGTTCGATAATGCCATCCCTTCCCTCACTCCCAGTTTTTCCTCCTACCCCCCTCCATAAGTTGTATAGTTCATTTTCAACCTAGTGTCTAGTGAGTATCACTGCTGTATTTATTCCAAGGGCCTAATAAGGAGGCCATTATTGCTTAGGTGAGATTGAGAACAGACTTCAGATCACTCACAGCTTTGAACAAAAAATAGCACCTACTGGCCTTGCTCTTCACCCTATGAGAAAATATCTATCTATCTTTCAGTTATGCCTACTGCAAATTCTACAGAGTACAAATGGTAGAGTCTACAAAGGCTCATTGCTTACCATGGTGCTCTGAGAACCTGGGCTTCTTGCAGGGGAAAGTCAGTTCCTGCTCTCAGTGGTCTGCATGGTTGACTATGGCCTGCAGCTGGTCCATGCTGGCCCTATAGTTAAAATGCACTAGCTGTAGGCTATCTCCCTGTGAGCCTTTGGCTCTGACTAAGTGGGATTCATTATGCTGTACTGAGGTCCACACAGTATCTGGTGGGCAGAAATTGGGTTGGAACAAAGAAAGGATATCAAAACTAGGTTGAAATGGTTAAGAGAAACATCTCTCATTTGAATTGGTTAAAAAACATAGAAATAGATCTGAGCCTATTGTTCCCTGCTATAATCCTAGCTATTCAGAAGGCTGAGTCCTACATAATTATGAAAAATTATATATTATATATAATTGTATTGATGTAATAGATAATTATAGTTTACCATATATTTATCTATATATGCATAGTATAGTTATACATTTATATTTATATAAATATATGTGTATATAGAAATATAAAGTATATATTTCTATAATACATAATCATATATACTGTTATTTATTTATTGTATATTACATGTAATATAAATATATTTATTGCATTAATATATTGGTTGTATTATATTAATTATATAATTTTATGTATATATATAAATATACGTATATATTATGCATTTGTGGTAGAAGGGACTCAAATTCAAACCAAGGCTTCATGCATGCTAATTAAGCATTTCACTAATGAGTAACATATCCAGCCCTTTTGAAGGGAGCCCAAATGATGGCCTGAACTTGGGGCGTGGGCACAGTCCCTTAGCTTTTTTGCTCAAGAATGGTGCTCTATTATGGTGCCACAGCTCCACTTCTGGTTTTCTGCTGGTTAACTGGAGATAAAACTCTCAAAAACTTTCCTGCCCTGGCTGGCTTTGAATCTTGATCCTCAGATGTAGCCTCCTGATTCACTAGGAATACATTTGTGAAGCACTGGTACCAGTGCTAAAATATTGAGTAGTGGGGTGACAGCCACTCATTTATAGTTAAGATAGTGAAACAATGTGGACATTTGTGCATCTAATTAAGTATTTCTGGCAATAACCACTACTACTGAATCTTTGGAAGTTCTGCTGACAGATTTCGACATACTTCTGTTAAATCGATTGGCTGTGGGGAGGCCTTTAGGAAAGAAATGGTGTTAATTAAAACATATTTCACAATGTTTATAAGTGAAGAAAACCATACTGCCTTTTGTGATTCCTCCACCCGAACTGGTATATTTTGCCTGACTCTTCTTCTATACCATGTGTGCATCAAGGGTCACATCTAACAGCTCCCCTGCACACAGAGTCTTAATGTACCCCATCCAAACACAGATCCAGGGACAAGAACTTCAAGAGGTGGTGGAAGAATACTGATTGAAACTCTATGAAGGGCACTATCACAAAACTCAGGAAAACTAGCAAGAATAGGGCAAACTGAGTGATGAGGATTGGTGCCCATTTTTTTATTCAGGATACCAGAAAACAGATCCTGAGGGAGGCTGTTGGAATTTCTATAGAAGCTTAAGTGTATAGGTTATTTTTTTAATGACATTTTCCCTGTAATTGTATTACAGGGGAAATGTAACTGCATTACAACGATTTCACAGAACAACAAATAAACAAATAAGCTTGGCGTTAGTGTTTATAATTATTTATTCTGTGCACCCTTTGCATTTCTTCTATCAAATAGAACCAAGATAACCATCATTTTGCTGCTGCACACAGCACGCCTTACAGGAATTTAACTATTGTAGCATAGCTTATTAGCTAACCTGTCATGTTGCAGTACACCAGAGCTGGTCCCAGGGGGCCACTTCCATCTGAGTCAATGTAGTAGAGTCCTGAAGAGTCTTCTTCTCGGTATTTATGGGCTTCACAAGACTGCTCATATAGAGCTGCAGAGAACACCATTGGTCATATAGAAGCCATCATGGGATGGATGGCTCCACTGTTAACTACCCAATATCCCATCTCCCCACCACATGATGCCATGCTGCACTGTTCTGCCTGAGTCTCAGCTTCCCCACATCACATCAGGTAGCTGAAGTTCTAAGCACAGTTAGATATTAAGAGGCATCTGCATGAAAACCATAAATTGGGATAATATATAGCCCTGCTGCTTAGACTTTGGCCAAATCTTTACCCTAAGGTTTCTGTGAAGTCCAGTCTCTTCCAAAAAAAAGATTTACATGGTAAATTCTGACTGGGGATGGCGGAAAGCTGCTCCTGATGTGTTTAGTGGATAAGCTGCTCCCTCTAGTCTGCCGAGGGTTTCTCATGGAACCCACATCACTGGAGACTCTGGGATGTCTTCCCAAAACCCATACTAGCTGTCCTGGGATTCTGTGCCAAAAAAAAAAGTGGCTATGACTTTTTCTGACTATGACTTATGACTATCCATGCTCTTCTTTGACTTCAGTTTATGTGGACTAAAATTAACTCACATTCTTGAAGATGCAATATATTTCCCTAGGAGAAGAAACTAAAGAAAGCTGACACATAAAGTTCTTCCTCTAAAGATGCAGGGAGAGAAGAGGTGCTGGTCCTTACAAGAGCAGGACTTCGGTGTCACATTGCTCATACTTGCTAGTGACTAGTTGTGAATAAAGTCTTGTTAGTTTGAACATTGACCAGTAGCCTGGTCCCTGACAGCCCTGGCTCTGGTTTTGTGATCAAGCTGCAATACCCAGAGCAGCTGCTTCAGCTTCCTCCTCCCTCAAGCACAGTGTAGGTAGTAACTCTTCTCTCTTTTGAGTTTTAAGGATTTATGAAGCTAAAACATGCCAAGAACTAGAATCCTGCAGACATACTGAAACTTCTCAGCATATGTTAATTCTTATCATCACTACCAGCACCTAGGTTAAACAAGACCTGAAACTTTACCTGGTTTCTTGCTATCTAGAACTGCTACTAGGATAGTACCTAGCTGCTCACACATCATTTTACTTTGGAAGACAAAAATTCAGAGCTTTTTTTTTTTTTTGCTATAGCTCATTTTCCCTTTACCTGTTCTTTTTCTTTGGTGTTCTATATTTTGTATTATATATTATTGCAACCTGCTTTCACATTATTTGAAAATAAAATTAGTTTAAAAACATGCCAGACATTTACCCAACCATCCAGAAACAAGGACATACTAAACCCACTAGCACAACAATGTTCATTGCAGCACTATTCACCATAGCAAAGATATGGAACCAACCTAGATGTCCCTCAGTTGATGAGTGGATCAACAAGTTGTGGTATTTGTACACAATGGAATTCTATGCTGCTGTCAAAAAGAATGACATCGCCCCATTTGTTAGGAAATGGAAAGACTTAGAAAAAATCATATTAAGTGAAGTAAGCCAGACTCAAAGGAACTTAGGCTCAATGGTTTCCCTCATTCATCATAATCAGTAGAAACCTTGGGCTCTACTAGCAGAGATCTGCAATAGAGCAAAATCTTGATACATAAGGACATATAATGTGAAGCTAATTGAAAGGACCTCCAGGATATTGAAACAAAAGCCATATAATGAATGATTGTTGTCCTTAATGTACTATGTTGTCTCTCATCTCCTTTGCTGTCCCTTGGTTATCTCATATTGGTATAGTATCTCACTTTGTTATCTGATATATTGAATTTATTTGTATTTGGATATTTGAAATTTGATAGGGAAGGGGGGAAAACCAAGATGGGTGGGGGGTATGGGGGGGAAGGGAAATGGGTACCAAGACATGTGAAAGGGTATCAATGTATGTGAATTAATGCACCTTCTATCTGACAAATATCATGTAACCATTTTACTAATTACAATAAAAAATATGGAAAGGAAAAAAAACATGCCAGACATTGGGGCCAGGAGTTTGGCCTAGTGCTAGAATGCTTGCCTAGTATGCACGAAGACCCAGGTTTGAATCCTTGGTATCTTATATAGAAAAAGCTAGAAGTGGTACTGTGGCTCAAGTGGTAGAGCTCTAGCCTTGAGAAAGCCCAAGGTAGTGCTCAGGCCATGAGTTCAAGCCCCAGGACTACTCCCCCAAAAAAAACCATGCCAGACAAAGATGAATCTTTAGCTGGGCACTGGTGGCTCATGCCCATAATTCTAGCTACTCAAGAGGCTGAGATATGAGGATCATACTTCAAAGCCAGCTCTGGTAGACAAATCCTCAAGACTCTCATTTCAAGTTAACCAGAGAAAAGCCAGAAGTATAAGTGTGACTCAAATGGTAGAATGCTAACGGACTTAGTAAGAAATAGGAGGCGCAAAACACAATCTCTAGTACCAGTACAAAAATAGATAATGAAGGGAAGGGAGGGAGAGAGGGAAAGGGAAGAAACATTGATTTCTAAAATACCATATTTTCTTGTTTTTTATGTCATTTAGTTAAAAACACAGACATATGTACTACAGAATGACAGGCAATAGGAAAGAGAACAGTAACCAAAGTGCCATGTGCATCTTACAGGAATGGCAGGTGGCTCCTGTGTAGCCAGTATGGGTGCAGTCACAGGAGAAGGTAGCCCACGACTGGGAACATTTACCCCCATGTTCACAATAGCTGGGCAAACACCTAAAGGAAGACAGATAAACACTGCTGTCTTTCAAATGCAGTCACAATAAAATGTGCTTGTCATGCTGGTTTGTTACAAGAAAGATGAAGGACAACAGTAAATAGAAATAACCCAACAGGACAGAGGCAGTTGGGTCTGCCCTTTGGTCTGTGAATATAACACATAACCAAGGTTAGAAAGCTTGGTTAAATGCAACATTTGTGATAGGTATATTTTCAATACTTCTCCTTGTATTAGTTCTGTTCATTTTTCACCAAAAAGCCTACAGCTTTGTTGCATATATATGAAGGGTAATAGTAGCTTTCAATGACCTCAGATAGACACAGAGTTACGTTTCCCTCCTGCCTAGGGCCCTCGTCATGTGATACGGCAGAACTCCTCTCTCTCAGGTCCAGCACCAGCATCATCACAAAAACAGACGATGTGACCAGCTTTGACCAAGAGGGCCTTGCAACAACAACATCCACAACCACAACACAATGTTTAGTAATCAGACACAAGAAGGACAACATTCTTTTGTAAAAAGCTCAAATATGTTTTTGGCACATATGTTCCAGGAAATAACTTAGCTTAAAAACACATCAGTCTGCTATATATGTTATTTTCTAATTCCCTAGTACTTCCCAGGCTACTGGTTTTCATTCTTATCATGTCTATCAGGATTTTCAGTTCACACAAATTCACTCAGGTAAATGCAGCCTTATAAAGGATTTGGATTGATCCTTATTCCTTTGTGCTCCAATTCATCATTCAAATGGCTTTCATAACAACTGTTAGGAAAAAAAACCCTAAAACTCATCACATTATATATAATTAAGCACTGAACAACCAAATTTAGAATAATATAGAACAAAAAGGCTGCTCTCTTGCTCACTAACACAAAGGTATGAATGCCCATACCAAGCCATCTATAAGCAAGCCCAAAGTGAATGGGAAATTTATGTAATTCTAAAATTTTATTCAAAATGAGAGATTCCCAGGAGCAAAATGAGTGACAGAGGAGAATGACCACCACGGGGCAAAGCTATCCAGGGAGCACCTGTTCTCTTCTGTCCTGCTGCCTGGAGACTAATCAGTGAGTCATCGGTACATAGAAATAAAACAAAGCAAAAAATATCAAGGGAAGGCAGGTAAAGTTGGGGAAAGGACCACCAGGCCTGTTTTAACATCTTCCCTCTAATACTGTACAGATTATACTCCTATTGAAATTGTTGGAGCCTTTAGCTTTGCTCTTTGAAAGCTATATGTGTGTGTATGTATTATGCATATGTGTATACAGATATGTGTATATCTATCTACACCTGTATTATGTGTATACATGCAAATGTAATTACATATGCATATACATATATACATATAGAAAAGTGGAAAATGTCAGCTACCGATAATAACTAAAAATGAGTAAACATGATTTTACCTTTTAAGAAAAGAAATATATATTCGATTTTAAATTTCTTACTGATTCTAGAAGACTGTCAGTTTTAAAATAGCCAATGTTGAAAGGATATTAAAAAATCTTCCTAGTAGGCTTAGCTTGGTCATAAGGTTCATATTAGTCATGTCCAACTTAACTACAGAGCAGACACTAAACACACAGTTCTCATGCCTCCTCGGTCATTCTACTACCATAGCTGTGAAAGGAACAGAAAAAAACATAAAACACAACAAAATAGCACAGAGAACTCTAGAAAGCCATTTAGTGCCAGTCATTTCATCCCTGTTTAGGTCTAGCCTAGCTTAGTTGTTTTCTATCATTTCTCTATCCCTATTCCATTGAGGACACAGTGGACATCCATTTTCCTAACCTGTGGAATACAACTGTTAGAAACACGATTTGCATCAGTAAGTACACAGGATGGCTGGTATTTTACAAAAACTAGGTTGCTTAAAGGCATAGAAATGGAAAATTCATGACTTTGTCTTCCAAGAAAATATTATAATTTGCAAGGCACAATATTAACATAAAATCAAAACAGTACATTAGTTTTCCATGATCAATGTTTAGATCTTAAAGTACTCCACTGCCCAATGCTTCAAAGACCTGAGCCTGATGACTGCAGAAGGAGGTGAGGAAAGTTTGAAGGCCTGGGCCTAGTCAGGGATTTTCAGGGAATGTGTCCTGCAGAGTGGGGTGGGATCCAGTCTCTTGCTGTTCATGATTCTAAGGATGAGATACTCAAGGCATGCTGTTTTGCTGTTTCACCAAAGACCTCAGAGCAACTGTACCAAGAGACTCCAGATTGAAGTCTCCAAAATAAATCTTTTGTCTTTATAAATGGATTAGCTCAGGAATAGTATCTCATTACAGTAATGGAGAACTAACAGTGTGAATGTACTTCCTTATTTGGCATAGCAGAAACAGAGGAAAGAAGGGATACACTTATCCAGCTGTTCATGTGCTTATGAACTAACTAAATAGATTAAAAATTGAATTCAGACATGGCAGCATTCTGAACCTGAATGGCTTACTTACCTGTCTATAATGCCACAGGAATCTATCTGAAGATCACTGAAACTCCCTACTGCTCCCTGCTGTATAGAGATAGGATCGACCACTTTGTCACCAATAGAGATGAGTCTCAGACAGCCCTGGAACCCGCCCAGGGAGCTCCGGCATCCAGAGCCAGAGGCGTTTTCTGGACAGCCTAAATATTAAGACACAGGCAGAGGACAATCAACAAGCATGACCAGAACAAAAGCCCACACTATAAGGGAAGTGTCAGTGAAACTGCTCCTAGAACAACTCCTAAAATTAATTTAAAATAAAATAGATAATAGAACAGGCCCAAATTGCACAAAAGACACCTAACTAACAGAGTTCATAAATTTCTATTTTGACCCATAAAACATTGTAAATGTACCAGTGGACCTCTCTCACAAGAAGAAAGCCACACTCTGGGACTGCTGGGCTAAAATACTGAAGATATCATATAGGTAGATCCTGTGGCCAGATAGTGCTGATTTATGTCTGCTGCCCTGTCATTATTACTGGTTATCATCTCTCTGTCTCAAAAATGTTGTGATTTGGCCTAAGTTTATAGTCACACTAACTGTAATAATAAGAAATACACATTTTGCCTTTATGGTGAAGTTGCATATTAAAACTGGTTTTAACTACACATACCTTTCTCATCCATGCCTCCAATTTTCTCTATTAGCCACCATGTAATCTCCTTTCTCTGCCCTTCCCCATGTCTTTTTATTCAGCATATGGGGATAGAAGGTGGAAGACCTAATCTGGGACTCCTTAAAGTCTGGACCTGGGAACTGTAACCCAATCATCAAGATAACACAAACAGCACATAATATTTGTATCATTAAACAGCAAAGAAAGAATTTCTTTCTTCTTCTTTTACCTTTTGGGGGGCAAGGAGCATGGCCTAGTGGTAGAGTGCTTGCCTAGCATGCACGAAGCCCTGAGTTCGAGTCCTTGGTGTCACATACAAAGAAAAAACCAGAAGTGGTGCTGTGGCTCAAGTGGTAGAGCACTAGCTTTGAGGAAGCCCAAGGACAGTGCCCAGACCCTGAGTTCAAATGCCAGGACTGGCAAAAAAAAACAAAAACAAAAACAGGTAACATGAGCCAGGAGTTTGGCCTAGTGGTAGAGTGCTTGCCTAGCATGCATGAAGATCCGGGTTTGATTCCTCGGTACCACATACATAGAAAAAAGCCGGAAGTGGTGTTAAGGCTCAAGTGGTAGAGCTCTAGCCTTGAGAAAGTCCAAGGACAGTGCTCAGGCCCTGAGCTCAAGCCAAGGACTGGCAAAAACAAAAAAGGTAACACTCTTGGTGCTTCAATATCTTTTATATTTTCAGCTACTACTCTTGGAAAAATTCTCTATTTTTCATCAGAAAAATAAAAATCTATGATAAGTAGCAAAGATTAAAAATCTCTGGAGAGTCAGGTATGCACCATGTTCAACAAACAACTAGAGCAAGCAATACAATCTCTGAAATGAGTTGGCCACTCCAGGGACTTAAGAAATTAACAATCTGATTCATGATTTATGTACTTGTTGCCAATTCATAGTGAGTGCTTGTATTTTCTAGTTGGGTTATAAATCTATCTCTGCCAAGATTTTAGAGAGAAACAAAAAGGAAGTACAAAACAAGAATAATATCAGAAGGGCTTAGTCAAGATCAAGCATGTCTTATTATTCACAGGCCTATATTTCTACTTGACTGCCCCAAAGACAGAGAAATTCATGATCCTTAGAGGCTCCTACTCCTTGGCTGAACTAAAACCAAAGATCCACTGAGCAAGCAAAGCTTCATTTACTAGATACCAGAGGAGATGGTCAATTGTCATAGTAAAATGCATTGCTTAGTAGAAGTAGAGCAGAAAAAAATGTATTAATAGACAATCAAATCTTCTTCCTCCCCTGTATATATAATGCTTTTATGTGTAGACAATGGGAGTAGAATGATTCTTTCCTTTCCAACACTACAAATACTGAAGTCTTGGTTCTGTGAAGATGATGAGGGGTTAGAGGCAGCATCTCTAACCAGCTCCCAGGTGCAGCTAAACCTACTGGCTGGAAGTTATGTTTTGAGTAGCTGAACTCAAAGTAGAGTTGCTGCCAACATCCAGAATAAAACAACATCCATATTCAGCAAAAACATCAGTAATTAAGATGGTAAGGGTTATTTAGTATCAGGGTGGGCTGGGAGGTTGGCCTAGTGGTAGTAGAGTACTTGCCTAGCTTGCACAAGACCCAGGTTCGAGTCCTTGGTACCACATACAAGGAAAAAAAGCCAGAAATGGTGCTGTGGCTCAAGTGGTAGAGCTCTAGCCTTGATAAAGCCCAAGGACAGTGCGCAGGCCCTGAGTTCAAGGCCCAGGACTGGAAAAAAAAGTATCAGGGAAGTTCTCTGTAACAGCATCATAAAAATTAGAAATGGAAAACTGGCCTTCAGTAATGCCTGCACATGGCAATAATCTGGACCAGTTACATATGAATCCCTGAAGGTGGAGTTCAGGCATCAGTATTTCTTCAGGAGGTCAACGTGAAGCTGTAGAATTGAGGATAAGTGCTATGGAGGAGGTTCAAAACCATTTCATTAGTAAGCCCGAACATACAGACTGTCATTTTAGGTAACGATTGCTGTGCCCACTCGCCACTGCCAAGTGATTATCAATGAAGAGAAAAGTAATTCTTTAACATCAGTTTTAATTTCATTTAAAAATACCAGTTGCTATAAAATATAGGATCTGAAAAGATAAAGTTGATTCGAATATTTCCCGTGCCTTTCACTTACCTCCAAAATAGTAGGAATCACTGGGGCCCATCCATCCACGCAGGGCATGAAGGGCAGGGGCTGCATCGCCGTCCAGCTTCATGCTCAGCTGACTCCCATTAGCAGATAAGGACACTGAGTGCCACTGACCATCATTCAATCCACCCCCTGCTGATAACCAAAACCAATGACTCAGAATTCCGCTGACCTACACATGTCCCCCAAGAGGTGGGGGGGTGCAGATAAGTGGCAAACAGTGACAGCAGGTACGTGGCAAGCCTGTCTGCAAAGCCCACACAATACACTTAAAGTCCCTTGGGTCAACTGGGTAAGGATATCATCTGAGGACACACAGAGACTTGTAGAATGTTTTTCCCTGGTGTTGTGTGCTCTAAGAAGGCAAAAAAGTAAGTATCCTTGTTTGTGTACTACTAATTTTTATCTAAGAAGTTGTTTTTCATGTGAGTCAGGACAGGGGATAGATGTGTGGAATCCCTGACTTTCATCCACGGCTCTGGACTGGCCTGTGTGGTTCTTATAAATGTTCAAATAAAAATGTTAAGCCAGATGTTGGTGTGGCTGTAATCCTAGCTAATCTGGAGGCTGAGATCTGAGGATCATGGTTCAAAGCCAGCCAGGGAAGGAAAGTAAGTCTGAAGGCCTGTGAGGCTCTTATCTCCAATTAGCCACCAAAAGCTAGAAGAGGAACTATGTACCAAAGTGTTAAGAGTACTAGCCTTGAGTCCTATGTCCCATACTGTCCGTAGTATGAACACTAGTGAGGATATAAAGAGATGATGTTCAAGAGTCCCTACAGTCAGGCCTGCATCTTCAGGTGTTTCACATTTATCAAACAAGAGCCTACACAAATTAAGAGTCTCATTTTGAACTCTAACAATTATGTTTACATGTAACTAAGCTTCTGCACTCATATATGAGTCACATAGAATTACCCATTTAGAAGGAAAAAGGAATATGAGTACCATATTTAGTGTTTCGTCTATTGTAACAGTTACAAATCTTAGGACAGAAGATGAGAATGATATGACTATGCAGAGTTCATGTGGTATCTCACCTGCGATGATGGTTTTCACTGGATGTCCACGTGGGGAGACATTCAGCTTGAGTTTCCCATCACTGAGAACGAGAACAAGATCTCCTGACCTGTGAGCTAACTGACTTGTCAGCAACATCCCTGCGCTGTTCCATGTCCGGAACTGGAAAGCTATGGCCACCATGTCCTCTCCAATGGTGTGGGGCAGAGCCAGGTAACTTCTGGAGCTCAGAAAAGTCACAGGGACAGTTTGAGGTTGTGAACAGGAGAATGACACATTTCCCTAACAACACAGTGAAAGAGGACTTTAGGAAGAGCACAACTGACATCTCATTGTGATAACTGTTCTCCAAGGCTGAAAGCTTCTGATCACTTTCTAGCACAAGACTATTTGAAAAGGGGAACTTGAATCCAAGGCATCTCTCCTTCAAACCTGTTTCTGAATCTTAGATGTTTCCATCTCCTTTGTTTCTTGGTCCCTTTCACAGACCCAGTGCTGGTTTGGAGATGATAGATCCACAGAGCTCTTTTCTTGAGGTTCTAGCTCTCCTTAGGCACAGGAAACAAACCAGGATCACCTACTTCAGGAACTGCTCCTTACCTGCACTATATCATGACTTCATCATTCAAACAAGAGGTACATCTTCTCGGGTAGGAAGTGAAATATCTCAAGAAAAAGCTGATGGCATGGCAGAAGGTCCAGAGTCTCCCTACCCTACCACTCAGGCAGCCCCTCCCGGGCAACCCTCATTACCCAGGAGGTCATGCAGCCTGGGGTCTTATCTTCAGCTTCACCAGAAGCTTTTATTTTCATATTATTGTGGCTTGGACTGTCTTGTTCTAGAAGCAAATTTCTTTTTATTCATAGTATTTCCAAAGGAAAAAGATGAATGAATTTCCAATAAAGTCCTCTAAAAGAACATTTCCCAGAATTGGGTAGATTTTTAATTTTTCAGATGAAAGAGGACATGCCTCAGAATTACCAACCTGCTCTAAAATATGACCAGAAAACCCCAAGAACTTAAAAGATTGCAAAGTTATCATAATCACATCATATCTGACATCTGTATATACAAAAATCATAAAGCAGAATATAAAAATTGATCTGTATCATATGTAATATAAAGCATAAAGCGTAAAGAAATTAAATCAGCAAAATCAACTTGTTTTACAGTAAAATACTTAAGGCCACATGAACCTTAGGGTTTCACAATCTTTCTGAGAGAAGATGGAAAACTCCAGAATTATAAAACGTATACAGCCTTATTAGCTATATACAAATAAGAACAGTTATACCCCAATATATCCTAAAATACTTCTCATACAATTGACAAATCCAGAATATTTGGACCATAAATGACAAATCATTATCTAATATAAAGTTTCCTCATAAATTGACAAGAAAATTGTCAAAAATAGGAAAATGCAGTAGTACTGTAAAAATCATTTTCAATTCTGGTATAAGAAATAACTTTTTAAAAACTATGCAAAATATAATCATGGATCCACTGTATAAAACATTACAAACTATGACATTCATGATCTAAAGGGCACAGGGAAGAGTGATAGAGTAATTCCATACATGATGGATACAATGATTCATACAATCCCTCTCCCTATGTTAATTGTAGGAATCTGGTGCACGCACACAATGAAACTGGATTCCGCTTTGAAGAAGAAGAGAATCCCATGTGAGGCTCAACCGGAAGGAAAGGAGTTATTCACAGAACAAATAAGGCAGAATTCCACATATGTGAGATGCAATCAAATTCACCACAGCTGAGAGAAAAATTCTAACTATCAGAAGTTGGAAGAAGTGGAAATGGAATCAGTGTAAAACTAACTGAATGTCCCAGTTACGAAGATTAAGTTCCAGAGACCGCTCAACAGTCTCGAGTTCATGGCAATGTATTATTGCACATATAATAATTTGCTGAGAAAGTGGAATGACTAGAAGACTTTGGTTAGATGTCTGGGTGTGGAAGCACATATCTGTACTCTTAGCTATTCAGGATATATACTTTAAGAGTATCGTGTTTGAAGACTACCCTGGGCAAAACCTTAGTAAGAACATCATTTAACAAACAAGCTGAGTGTGGGTTCACATCTGTAATCCCAGGTGTATAGGAGAGTAAGCAGGAGGATTGTGGACCATGACTGGCTGTCCCATGCAAAAATAAGAAACTATATTCAAAAAAGTAACTAAGGGACTGGGAGTCTGGCCTAGTGGTAGAGTGCTTACCTAGCATGCATGAAGACCTGGGTGCAATTCCTCAGTACCAAATACATAGACAAATCTGAAAATAGTGCTGTGGCTCAAGTGGTAGAGCTCTAGCCTTCAGAAAACCCAAGGACAACACTCAGGCTCTGAGTTCAAGCCCTGGGACTGGCAAAAAAAATGAGGAGGCATGATTCAAGTGTGAGAGCATCTGCCTAGCAAGTATGCGACCCTGAATTCAAGCCCAGCACTACATATACAAAAAACAAAAATAAAGCATAAATGTAAACTATACATGATTTGTACCTTTAGGAAAAACATGTAAAAAACTAAATTAATGAATCCAATTGCAGGTTTTCTATTAATCTCATATTTAGGCCTGCTTACCATGAAGAGAATCCGTGAACTGTGTTTCTTGGACAGATGAGTGATATCCACTCCATTATAGAAGAGATTTTCAAAACATCCATCAAAATTCTTGTGTGGAAATGTCGATGAATTCCCATGCTCAGGAATCCCTCCAAAGCTGATCTTAGAAAGAAAAACAATGGCATTAAATAATATTGTTTAATTATTTTCTGATTATCAAGCTAACATGTTTCTGTTTACAAGTGTAGTGATAATTGGCCTCAATTTTTGTTTTGCATTGTTTTACACTGCTATGTTCATTGCAAATCAAGTTTTAAGATGCAACTTGTTACTGTCTTCACTATATGTACAATAGGGTTTCTTACTACAATTTGTCAGTCATGTGACTTATTTGTGGATGGTGTTTCATCTTTACTTCATATTTATGTTATCTTGATCAACATAAGAACATATCCTACTCCAATTACCTTTGGTTTCACAAACTTTCTAGCAACCAGGTTACAGGATATTGGCTTCTACCATAACATTATTAGGTCAGAGTAATTAAGCCACTGATGCGATGCTGTTATTCAAGAGCAAGCTCTGCCATTGGTCTCCTGTACTGTTGCCAGTGAACACTGAATGAAGCTCCCTGGTTTGCTTGATATGCCTGGTGCAATGCTAAGCAGGGGCATCAGAACAAGTCCTCCAACTCAGTATAGGGTGGTGATACATGAGCAATATGCTGACAGCTTTGGACCTACAGAAACCCTAACTAATAGAGAATAGGTTTACGGAAATTTCTCTCCCTTGATTCTTAACAAATCATGTAAGATACATACTGATTGCGCCTGACCTCTCCAGTGTCACTTAGTCTGTTTAGGATGATCTGATGAAAGAAGGAATATTTATGACTTACAATCAAATTCCAAACGAAAAAGGAATTATCCAACTAGCTGTGGGTGGCTCATGCTGTAATGTTAGCTCCTCCCCAAGGCTGAGATCTGAGGACTGCAGTTCGAAGCCAGCCTGGGCAGGAAAGTCTGAGACTCATATCCCCAATTAACCACCAAAAAGCTGGAAGTAGAACTGTACCTCAGGTGGTAGTGTCAGCCTTGAGCAGAGGATCTAAAGGAACTCAGTGTGTAGGCCCTGAGTTCAGACAGCAGTACCAACACAAACACAGAGAGGGGGGGGAGGGAGGGAGAGAGAGGGAGAGAGAGACCTAGAATTGTCCAAAACAACATTCCTTAAAATACTGCTTGTTGTATTGATTTCTTTTCATACATTAGCTTCTTAAACTAGGCACTTTAGGAGACAAGGAGATAGGGTCTTAATACATACTGATTGGCCTAAAATATCTTCCTAAAATATACTTAACAGTATATTTACTCACATCAAAAGACTAACATCTAGGGCCGGGAGTGTGGCCTAATGGTAAAGTGCTTGCCGTGCATGCACAAAGCCCTGGGTTCAGTCAGTACCACATACACAGAAAAGGCTGGAAGCGGTATTATGGCACAAGTGGCAGAACATTAGCCTTGAGCAAAACTTCTCAGTGCCTAGGCTCTGAGTTCAAGTGCCAGTACTGCCAAAAAAAAAAAAGGCTAACATCTGTGCATGGTAAGACAGAGTAGTAGTGTGTTTGCACAATTATGAACCACGCCATGATCATATAGAGTCTTAAGACAGTTTGGCCTAGTGGTAGAGTGCTTGCCTAGCATGCACCAAGTCCCAGGTTGGATTCCTCGGTACCACATACATAGAAAAAAGCTGGAAGTGGTGCTGAGGCTCAAGTGGTAGAGCTCTAGCCTTGACAAAGTCCAAGGACTGCTCAGGCCCTGAGCTCAAGCCCAGGACTGGCAAAAAAAAAAAAAAAAGACAGGACAGACAGCTTGGACAAGGTAGTCTCTATAAGGTTTCTCACTTAGTGATGCTGTGGCTGTGTAGATCTGTGTCACCACTGAAGTGGCCCATGTATATGTATCTCCCACTATGTGATGGCCATACAAGTAGCCCACCAGAGTCTGAATTTCTAGAGAGGGATGGGTATTGCTCTATGTAATACTATTTTCTCTAGGAGACTATATTTTATAATCTGATACACTTAAGTAATTGTGCCACCTTATAATCAAGATCCAGATAGCTGGATCCTGGCTGTGCCTGGAAAAGCCGAGCGTGCTTGTCCACAGTGAGGCTGCCATGTGTGTTGTGTAGCTCCAGGAGAAGGGAATGCCAGTGCTGGTCATCCAGCAGGCTGCCCAGGCTGAGGACTGCTGTGCATCAAAGGAGGGCATGTTAGCCTCACCTGAAAAGAGAACTGTGGTTTCTAGTAAAGAATTCTAAGCCGGATGCAGTGGCTCACGCCTGTAATCCTAGCTACTCAGGAGGCTGAGATCTGAGGATCGTGGTTCAAAGCTAGCCTGAACACTAAAGACTGTGAGACTCTTATCTCTAACCACTAGAAAACCGGAAATGGCGCTGTGGCTCAAGGGGTAGATCAGTAGCCTTGAACTGAAGAGCTCAGGGATAGTGCCCAAGCCCAGAGTTCAAACCCCACGACCCACAGAAATAAATAAATAAATAAATAGAAGTCTATAATGTCTCACAATTACAGCTTGCTTATCATCTTCCATCTGAAGAAGTATTTAGCTAATTGTTTTATCTTAATCCTTTACTTTTTTTTTTTGGCAGAACTGGAGTTTGAACTCAGTGCTGTAAGCACTCCTCCACTCAAGATTATCCCCCAAGCCTTTCTGGCTTTGGTTAATTTGGAAATAGTCTTGCATTTTACCCAGGATAGACCCCAGACCATGATTCTCCTACTTACATTTCTTTCCTTGTGAGGCTGGGACAACAGACATAAAGCACCCAGCTTTTTGTTGGGGTGGGTCTCGTTTTTTTGTCAAAGCTGGCCTCAAACTATGATCCTTCCTATCTATCTCCATCTCTTTTCTTTGCCAGTTCTGGGCCTTGAACTGAGGGTCTGAATACTGTCCTTGGGCTTTCTCAGCTGTACCACTTGAGCCACAGCACCACTTCTGGCTTTTTTCTACACATATGGTACTGAGGACTCGAACCCAGGTCTTCGTGCATGCTAGGCAAGCACTCTACCAGTAGGCCAAACTCCTGGTCTCTATCTCCACCTCTTAAGTAGATGTACACTACCTGGATTAACCTTTATTTTGAACACAATCTACTTTTGACCTTGAATAATTTCTCTTTGGGTGTTTTGGAGGCAGAATCTTACCACATATTAGGCTGGCCTAAAATCCCTGATTTCTTCTTTCTCAGCTGCATCAGTGCTAGAATTATAGGTGTGTGCCACTCGGTCTGCCATTCCTTTGTATTATTATTATCGTTATTCATTGTATTTTCATCTAAGTTGAAACTCTTTTCTTCTTATGACCCTATTACTAGCAGTATCTCAGAATTTTACAATGATACATTTGTGTCTTTATAACATTATCAGCAGCTACGATTGATCAGCTAATGAGGTTCCTATACAATTCAACTGTGGAGACATACAGTTCAGATACAAACATGTTCATGTTACTAGTCCTCAACTGTATGGCAACCTTTGTTCCCCTCAACTGCAGATGCTGTTTCTATAAAGGACTCCGCACAACTATTTGTAAAGCCTCCCTTCACTTTTCATGGATTTAGTTTCAGGAAGAAGTCACTATTTACTGAAAATTTAAGCATAAAATACATTCATCTAAATAATGGTGTTTTCTGAAACACTTCCATGACATTTCTACCTGAATTGAGGGACAGGACGAGTTTTCCTTGAGCAAATTCCAGGATGGAAACACTTGCCATTTCGTCCTTGCCTATGCAGCAGAATCCCATCACGCTTTCTGGATTTAAATTTCAGAGAAAGGACTTCCTTTGTTGGACGTGTGGATTTCTGATGAAAGGTATACAGCAAAGAACTTTTCCCATCAAAATGAACCACTTCTGAGTCTACAATGAAAGACACAAACATGTGACTGATAAGACACTTGTGTTGGGTGCACTGGAATGTGTAAGTGGTCACCGGAATGTACACACAAAGCATATTCCTTCCTCACTGCCACCCACATCCACTCCAAGATGCCTTCTCTGCACCTTCCCTAAAGTATGTCAGTGAGCACATGCATGGCTTCTGTGTCCACATGGACCCCTTGTTTCAGACTTTTCCCATCTAGGAAACACGAGATCAAGCACGAGCAGTCTTTAGCACTCCGGCACAGTGTCCCTGTGGTCCAGTGAGTCCGCATTACTGCTTAGCTGAAAGGCTACAGCAGCTTACTTACACCCGCTTACTTACACCCGCTGGCAAACGGAGTCACGAAAAGAAAGAGGACATCTCTCAAAACTCAGCATTACCATAATACATTTTCAAAAAGATTTGCATTGCTTATGAAAAATCCCTTATTTTTTTCATATCTCACAAATTAAAAAGACACAGCAGCTGTCCTTAAAAGAGCATGAAAACAGAAAAGAAAGCAATAACATATCAAGCTCACATCTTCCTAGCTAATAGTATATATTGCTTATTTTTATTTAATATTTTTGTGCTAGGGAGGCAGAAACAAGAGCCTTGTGCACACTAGGCAAACAGTCTGTCGCTAAGCTACACCCATAGACCTAATGTTCTTTCATTTCCTAGAAAGTTATGGTTACCATACACATACATTTCATTAAAGTAGCTGTACAGAGGGATTTCAAATCAGCATACCAATTTATGAGTATAATGCAGATTGTTACTGTATTCTCAATCTGTCCTCGAACCCATATCCTCATTCATGTATTACCCTCATGGGTAATGAGATTACAAGCATACAATACTATACCCAGCTATTTATATTCTTTCTTCTACTAAATCTAGTGTATTGGTGATGTTTCCTATTCAATTTGGTATTGTTTGTTTATTTTACCAGTCCTGGAGGGTCTGAGCACCGTTCTTGGGCTTTCTCAAGGCTAGAGCTTTACCATTTGAGCCACAGCACCACTTCTGGCTTCTTCTATGTATGTGGTACTGAGGAACCAAACCCGAGTCTTCGTGCATGCTAGGCAAGCACTCTACCACTAGGCCAAACTCCCAGCCTTTTTAAATTCTTTTTTTTTTTTTTTTGCCAGTCCTGGGACTTGAACTCAGGGTCTGAGCACTGTTCTTAAGCTTTCTCAAAGCTAGTGCTCTACCACTACCACTTCCAATTTTTTCTATGTATGTGGTACCGAGGAACTGAACCCAGGTCTTCGTGCATGTTAGGCAAGCACTCTACCACTAGGCCATGCTCCTGGTTCTCCTGCATACTTTTTAACTTTTGATTTATTGAACTTTTAATTTCTAAGATTGCAATTTTTTTAGAATCTGTTTCATGGCTGAATCTCAAACCTAAGTTGTTAAATTTCCTACCATAAAGAATGGTTCTACTTGAATAGCTGGAAAGGCCCGAAAGGCTAGGTTTTTACAACACATGTATGCTGACCTCAGGCCACAGTAAAACCACTTATGATATGCACATCCATACACTTCAACACGCATCCCGATCCTACCCTTGGGGTTCCAGGCCAAGGGCAGGAAGCGCAGGAACCTGGCTTCGAAGGGCGGCTGGAGACTGTGATGTACCACGCTGTCTGCATTGGTGTTCCCCGGGAATCCCTGGAAGAATCAATCATCTGCTGGAAACTGCCTCCACCTCTCTGAGCAATGCGCCTTGTTCTGCTGGGTAACTGGCACAGGCTGGCTTCCTTAAGTAAACCACTGCTGTTTATTCAGATGTGCTGACCGCTTCCTTCAGCACCTATACGCATCAACATGCTGTTCTTAAAGGCTAGCTCACTCCCTAAATCCTTTCCCTCAACTCTAAGCAGTGTCAGGAAACCAGAAACGCAAAGAATTCTTAATGCTAGCTCTGGCATTAACCCCAGTCCAGGGCCAATGAGGATAAAAGACACAGGGCCCTAACTATAGCTCTCAATGACTAGCTTTTGTACCTTTTTCTTTTTCTTTTGCCAGTCCTGGGGCTAGAACTCAGGGCCTGGGCACTGTCTTTGAGCACTTTTGTTGAGGGCTAGTGTTCTACCAGTTCAGCCACAGACCTATGTCTGGCTTTTTCTGTGTATGTGGTACCAAGGAATCAAACCTAAGGCTTCGTATATGCTGGGCAAGCATTCTACCACTAGGCCATGCTTCCAGCCCTGTACCTGTACTTTTTAAAGATCAAATATAAGCATTGAATATTTTTGGAATAACACTTTTATAAAGTACCGTGTCAAGTTACAAGCTTTTACTATTCAGTTTTACCTTCTGGTAGAAATATTAACCCAAAAAAGAAGACAGATATCCTTTGCTGTAGGAAATTGATAGTCTAGGTTTCTTAACACTATTTCCTTCCCAGTTAGAAGCAACATATTTCATATGACATTTGGAAACTTAATTTTTGTAGTAAAGGGCCATTTTCACTCAGAATACGATCATGCCTCTATACACTTGTTTGTCCCCTCACAATAACATAGTAGGTATTGTTTTAAGTTTCATTTTTATTTTTGACACAGAATCCCCCTCTGTAGTCCAGCCTGGCCTCTGATTTTGTTTTGGGGTTTTTTTTCTGTTTTGTTTTGTTTTGTTTTTTGGTCAATCATGGGTCTTGAATTCTGGGCCTGGGCACTGTCCCTGAGCTCTTCAGTTCAAGGCTACCGCCCTACCCCTTGAGCCACCAGGCCACTTCTTGTTTTCTGGTGGATACCTGTACATAAGTTTTGTGGACTTTAGTGCCTGGGATGACTCTGAACCATGATCCTCAGATCTCAGCCTCCTGAGTAACTAGGATTACAGGAGTGAGCCACCACACCCGGCTTCAGCCTGGCCTCTGTATCTGTTTGGCCTTGAACTCATGATCCTTCTGTCTCTGTACCTTGAGTGCTGGGTTTGCATCATCATGCCCAGCTGGGTGTGTTCTGTTCCCCTCAGCACAGGCTTTTTCCAGGTGTGTTTGCCTAAGATTCTGGGGGGAGGGGGAGGGCTTATCTAGTCAGCTCATTAGATCCAAATAACAACTTGAAAGATTATATGGAAGCTCTAGGGTGAAAAAGACTGAAAAAAAGCCACATGCCAAAGACAAGGCTCATGTGTTTGTCAGACACATGACCTTGAGTCAGCCATGAAAAGTCATACATGAGGCTGGCTCTTGAGTTGAAAATGGCTCATAAGTTGAAAACGGCATGTAGGGATGGTTCTCATTTCCCTCAGAACTGATAAGAGTGACTTCATAATGCCTAAACACTATGCCACACAAATGCCTATTGTATGGGAATTCTATAGGAACTTTGAGTTTGGTTATATTCTACAGAGAAGATGCTCCCAAATATGGTCCCTTCATAATAATCTGGGAGCCAGGTACCACCTGAGCAAGCATCATGTCCTAAATTTAAAGCTTCAGTACTGATCAAAAATAAACTAAAGGGGCTGGGAGTTTAGCCTAGTGGCAGGAGTGCTTGCCTGGCACGCACAAAGACCTAGTTTGATTCCTCGGTACCACATACATAGGAAAAAGTCAGAAGGTGCTGTGGCTCAAGTGGTAGCGCTCTAGCCTTGAGAAAGCCCAAGGACAGTGCTTAGGCCCTGAGTTCAAGGCACAGGACTGGCATCAAAAAACCCACAAAAACAGTGGGGTACACCAATGGCTCATGCCTGTGATTCTAGCTACTTAGGAGGCTGGATCTAAGAGTCACAGCTCAAAGTCTGAGCAGGAAAGCCTGAGACTCCAGAAGTGGAGCTGTGGCTCAAGTGGTAGAGAGCTAAGCCTTCAACCATAAAAGCTCAAAGACAGTGCCTGGACCTTGAGTTCAAGTCCCACACAAGTGCACGTACACACACACACACACACACACACACACACACAAGCCTAGGCTGGAGTACTGGTCATCATTTTAGGTGTGTTGTCACACTCATTACCAGAGGAACTAACTGAGCATACTCATGGGCTGGGGGTGGAGGAGTGGGTTAGGAGGGAGGGGCAGTCACCAAGGCTTCAGTCCGTTTTCCTTAGTTTTACCTGGAATGCCTTTTCTGGTTGCTAACTGGGCTTTGCTCCTTTCAGTGTTACAGACTATGTGTTTAGTTCTGTAAATCATTTGCTAGATTACTGAATCTATGATAGTCTCATAACCCTTCTACGCATTAGTCCACTCTCCGGAGCAAGAAATCAGAGATGAATTCACCAGAACAAGAAATCCCTTTATGAAAACTCAAGTACCAATCTTACTCTACTTAACCCAGTAACAATAACCACAAGACAGAAGCAGACTCTGGGCATGCTTACATGTCCCAGGATAAAAGGCAGTCTATGTGCTGACTTTCTCAAAGCTCCATAGGCTAGTGCATTGGCTTTTTTTTTTAACATGACATTAGTAATTATGCTCAAAATAAGATATAATGAAAATAAACATATTAATACTTTCATTAACTGTGACATTTCTGTATACAAATATAGGCTAAGTAAGGTAAAAGTAATTCTACCATATGCTGTGCTTTTAAGGTATGGCTGCCATCTATTTAAAAAAAAAACTATTTCTAAGTGATAATCACAGTTCTGCACTCAAAGAAAATATTAAACAAGATTAATCCCAATATATTTAAAATGTCTCAAGATCAAATTATTATTTTTCAACTACATACATATCTAAAGTTTTCCTGGTAGATTGTAGAGCCAAAATAGCTGTTTCTTATTCCAGTTATGCTGGGTTTGAGTTGGCATCTTGTTGTCTACAGGTTTATACAGAAAAAGGATTAGAAAAGACAATCTCTGAAAGAGGAGCCTAGAGGAGAAGGTCAAGAGAAATGACCAGGCAAAGAAAGTACTGAAATGATTTTATTCAGTACAATGAATGTAAAAAAAGTTGGTCTCAACTATGGAAAGCAGTATGGCAGTTCCTCAAAAGACTAAACATAGAGCTCCCCTATGACCCAGCAATTCCCCAATCGTCCAGAAACAAAGGCATACTAAATCCACTAGCATAATGATGTTCATTGCAGCACTATTTACCATAGCAAAGATATGGAACCAACCCAGATGTCCCTCAATTGATGAGTGGATCAACAAGATGTGGTATTTATACACAATGGAATTCTATGCTGCTGTCAGAAAGAACGACATTGCCCCATTTGTAAGGAAATGGAAAGACTTAGAAAAAAATCATATTAAGTGAAGTAAGCCAGACTCAAAGGAACATAGGCTCAATGGTTTCCCTCATTTGTCATAAGCAGTAGAAACTTTGGGCTCTCCTAGCAGAGATTTACAATAGAACAAAACCTAGATACATAAGGCCATATAGTATGATGCTAAATGAAAGGACCTCCAGGATATTGAAACAAAAGCCATATAATGAGCAATTGTTGTCCTTAATGTACTATGTTATCTCTCATCTCTTTTGCTGTCCCTTGGTTATCTCATATTGTTACAGTATTTCACCTTGTTATCTGATATACTGCATATATACGTATTTGGTTATTTGAAATCGGATAGGGAAAGGGGGAAAACAAGATAAGGGGTGGGGATGGGGGGAGGGAAATGGGGACCAAGACATGAGAAAGGGTATCAATGTGTGTGAAGTAATGCACCTTCTATCTGGTGAATATAATGTAGCCCTTCTATTAATTACAATAAAAATATATGGAAAAAAAGAAAAAGAAAAAACAAAAGAAAAAGAAAAAAAAAGTTGGTCTCATAGTAACTGAGAGTAAAATAATGGTTACATAGCCTTCAGAGCCTGGGAAAATAAGTAGGAAGGGGAGGGTAAAAGCTATTATTTAATAGGTACAAATCACAATAAATTATAATTAGCCAGGGCACGTAAGTTCTGATTTTCTAGAGAACAACAGGCTGGCTGCACTAATGCATATTTATTTTCTTTTCTATTTTTTGTCGGTCGTGGGACTTGAACTCTGGGCCTAGACGCTGTCCCTGAGCTCTTCAGTTCAAGACTAATGCCCTACCCCTTGAGACACAGCACCACTTTTGGTTTTCTAGTGGTTAATTGGAGGTAAGAGTCTCATAGACTTTAGTGCCAGGGCTGGCTTTGAAATGATCCTCAGATCTCAGCCTCCTGAGTAGCTAGGATTACAGGCATGAGCCACTGCGCCTAGCAACTAATATATATTTTAAGATAGCTACAAGAGAGGATTTTGAATGTTTTGCTACAGAGACATGATATTAGAAATGATTTGTATGCTTTTACCCTTTATCGCCATTATGCAGTCCATACATATCTGAAAATTTCACACTGCATTCCATAATATGTACAATTACTATGTGCTGATAAAATGATATTAAACTTAAAAGAATTTTAAGGGGCTGGGAGCATGGTACAGTGCACACCTAGCATGCACAAAGCCCTGGGTCCGATTCCTCAGTACCACATATTCAGAAAAAGCCGGAAGTGGTGCTGTGGTTCAAGTGGCAGAGCACTAGCCTTGAGCAAAAATGTCCAAGGAGAGTGCCCAGGCTCTAAGTTCAAGCCCCACGACTGGCAAAAAGAAAGAAAAAAAGTCATCATACCATTTCAAAAAAATGAAAGGAAGGAGAAAAGAACGGATGAGAAGAAGAAAAGGAGGGAAGAAAGAAAATATGAATGTGGGAAGAAGAAGCCAAAGAGAAAAGGAAAGAGGGAGGCAGGAAGGCTGTAAAGTTATCAAAACCAAATTTATAATTACTGAGGATATCACCAGTACATTGCAAGTTAAATTATACTAAAACAGCTTTTCCATCTCAAAATGTTCCTTGTTTTTTAGTTATCTGAGGGTCATCATGACACTGAAATCTTTACTTACTCAGGCTGGAATCTTTTACTTCTTTTCAAGCCCCATTTCTTTTTTTTCTTTTTTTTAATATTTTTATTGTAATTAATAGAAGGGTTACATGATATTTGCCAGATAGAAGGTGTATTAATTCCCATACATTGATACCCTTTCACATGTCTTGATCCCCATTTCCCTCCCCCCCACCCCCACCCCTCATCTTGTTTTCCCCCTTCCCTATCCAATTTCAAATAACCAAAATAAAAATATATCCAATATATCAGGTAACAAAGTGAGATACTGTAATGAGATAACCAAGGGACAGCAAAAGAGATGAGAGATAACATAGTACATTAAGGACAACAATCATTCATTATATGGCTTTTGTTTCAATATCCTGGAGGTCCTTTCATTTAGCATCATACTATATGGCCTTATGTATCTAGGTTTTGTTCTATTGTAAATCTCTGCTAGGAGAGCCCAAGGTTTCTACTGATTATGACAAATGGGGGAAACCATTGAGCCTATGTTCCTTTGAGTCTAGCTTACTTCACTTAATATGATTTTTTCTAAGTCTTTCCATTTCCTTACAAATGGGGCAATGTCGTTCTTTCTGACAGCAGCATAGAATCCCATTGTGTATAAATACCACATCTTGTTGATCTGTATACAGAAATGTTCCTACCCTCTTGTAGACTGTTTTGATCGTGTCCACAGATGGATGATTGCAGCAGCAGCTGTGTAGGCCCTGCAGTGAGGGGAGGCAGACTGGTGGGGTTGCTGCCCTAAGTAATCTTATGTCCTGCACCTCATATTCCCTTCCCAGACCAACTGATGCAGAGTCACAAAAGTCACACAAGTGAGAAAAAAAATAGGCAAACACTTTCTGTGACCAGTGTTCTGCTTTGCCTGGGCTCTTCTGCAGGTACAACATAAACCACATGAAAAGTCCGTGCTAAGCAGTTCTACCCCCCAAATACTTCTAACAGGGCTGTGGCCTCACCATTTTTCACTTTATTGTTCAACTGTCTCTTTTCTGAGTAGTTTCTGAAGATTCTTATACAGCATATATATATGTATGTATGTATGTATATATATATATATACAGGATATATACAGCATCAACATGTACTGGAGTGTGAGCAAGTGAGTAATTTATCCATCTCTTATGTTTGTAATGTCAGCTTCTTCAAACTTCCTAAGCAGGACTTATTCCAAGTTAGATGAACTCAGGAATGTATTGTCTCCGTTACATTTCTAGATCACTGAGCTCTTTTTATTTTCTTCAAACAACTATAGCTGACCTGTTAATATCATAATGATATGTCAGACATGAGTTGTTTTAATTAAATATATTGGAAGTAAGTTGAACTTTTACTTTGGATTTTTTTCCTCCTAGTGTTTATAGCCTCTACAGTACCCAAGGCTCAAATCAAGGAACCCATACTCTTCTGTCTCTACAAGTCAGAAACAGAACACATAACCCCTAAACCTCTTTAAACTAACTTCAGGACTTACTTGATTACTGTAATCATTTGGAAGCCATTAGGAAGTTGAGATATTAGATTGACATTAGAATGACCACTAGAATAGAAATCACTGTTTTGAAAATGTAACTTTAGCTGATATTTGTTTCATGGAGAGATATAAATTTTTAATTTTTTGCCAGTCCTTGGCTTGTGCTCAAGGCCTGAGCACTGTCCTTGGGCTTTCTCAAGGCTAGAGCTCAACCACTTGAGCCTCAGCACCACTTCTGGCTTTTTTCTATGTATGTGGTACCAAGGAATTCCACCAGCCTTTCTGATCATTAATAAGACCCCGTGCTTGGCACATGGGCACAATGAACTCAAGCTATTACTAATCCATGATCTTTGAAATATTCAGTTCTGTAGTTATTCTAACAATTAATTCACATGCGGCAGCATTAACTTTAAGTTGCAGTTCCTAAGCTCATTCATCATGCATAAAAAAATTAACTTTCCCATTAAAACTCAACTGAACAACTAATGAACTGTTCAATAAAATGAATATCAGGAAGGGGAAATAGGTGAGGGGAGGCAATAAAAGGGAATCACATGAATAGAGGGAGGAAGGCGAACAAATGCAGGCATGTTCAATGGACATTAAATAAACGTTGAGCTACATAGCTTTAGGGTATGAATGGGAAGGGAGAAATGGAGAATGAAGGAGCCATACAATGAGTGATTGTTGTCCTTAATGTACTATGTTATCACTCATCTCTTTTGCTGCCCCTTGGTTATCTCATATTGTTACAGTGTTTCATTTTGTTATCTGATATATTGGATATATGTGTATTTGGTTATTTGAAATTGGATAGGGAAGGGGAGAAAACAAGATGAGGAGTGAGGGGGGTAGGGAAACGGGGCCAAGCCATGAGAAAGGGTATCAATATATGGGAAGTAATGCACCTTCTATCTGGTGAATATAATGTAACCCTTCTATTAATTACAATAAAAATATATGAAATAATATATATATGAAAAAGATGCATTGTCCTCATAACTGCGAAGTAAGAAATTGAAATCTCTTTGTAATCTACTTGAAAGAACAAAAGAAAGAAAGAAAGGTAGGTTAAAAGAGAGTGAAACAGGGGAAGGGTTGGGGAAGGGAAATGGGGACAAAAACATGATAAAGGGTAGCAATGCATGTGAAGTACTGCACCTTCTATCTGGTGAATATAAACGTAAGCCCTCTATTAATTACAATTAAAATTATATGAGAGAAAATAAAATTTAACAAATAGAGAGTGTAACAGAATCTGTGGGTCTCCCTGCATTCATTTAGTCAATCTACTAAACTCTTATTTGGTCAATAGGAAAAGCAAGGTACTCAGTAATACTAGGCTAGCATGAATAGACTAATACATTTTCAAAGAGTGAGCCTATATCTTCCTTCACAAGGTTAGGATGGACAGGAATCCTTATTTTCAATGGTGGATTGCGGACTTCCCCCTACTGAGGTACATCCTGGGACTTGGGCATCTCCCAACCACAAGCACATCCCAGAGAGGCATCATGTGTTACCTTCGTTACTTTCCTCAGTAGTTCTGAAATTGGCTCATGCCTTTATTGGTTTTAGTTTTGGTTATTTTTTATGACCAGATCACTTGACTAATCTCATAGAATTTTTTTAAAGGAAATATTTTACAACTAAAACAGAATGAAATAATTGGAAATAATATATGACTCCAATATATCTTTTCTTTCAGTTTCCCTCATGAACATTTACTGTCATTTAGTACAGGGTAAAGATATTAAAACAAAATAAATACAAACTTATAAGCATGAAGGAAGCCAGCAAATGATAATATGATTAATCTTTTCCTTAACTTCAAATGCATGCATGTTCAATGGACATTATATAAAAGTTGAGCTATATAGCTTAGTTATGTAGTTAGTAGTTACGTAGTTAGTTTTTCAGCTAGAAGAAGGGAAAATAACTAAGAATATAGATTCTTTGAAGGAGATGAGGGTGGATTGACAATGGCAGACTCACCATCTCTCCTATTTAGACTAGCAAATGCAGGCCCATGGCTGCTGGACAGCTCTGAGCTGCTGCTGAAGGAGGGCCGAGGCAAGCCCGAGGCCAGTGGAGCATCACAACTGCCTGAAGAACAAGGAAAAATCATCATCACACACAGGTTAACATACACCAATGAAACTGTTCCTACCCTCTACATCCTCATCTCTCTTCATTGTTAGTTAACAGGTAGAAAAAATGCTCGAATTTGCAGCAATCATCAGTTTTGACTGAGATATGCTAGTAACTGCATAATAGCAAGCTCTCCCTGAGAATTAAAATCTGATGTGTAGCATTTGCTGTTTTCCATGATTGTAAGTATTTCAAGTTTGACCAGAATTGAACCTATCTGTGGGGCATTATTGACCACAAGGTTGGAAAGTAATGCCTAGTTTCCCACCTCGTATGGCATTTTCTCCACGCAAATACAAGATATGTGAATAGCCACTAAGCTTAGAGCATAGGTACGAGTCATGAAATAAATAACTACAGAGAATTTACATCTGTTTTGCTTAACTGGAAGTTTGTATGATTTTCTTTCGAATAACCACTATTTTGTAAAGGTAATGAGTGGTTCATACTGGCAAATAAAAATAAAACCAGCACCTGATTATTGAATAGAAAAAAAGTATTTTTTAAGATTAGGAATCAAAACTTAAATACTGAACTGAAAAACCTTACCAGTATATAGAAAAACATAAGAAGGATGGGAAATAACCTCACATTTCTAGATATTTTGATTGTGTAAGTAGAAAATCAAAAGTGAATTTTTCAGCTACTTCCTTAATATATTAGAACTCATATATTTCTAAACATTATCTGTACTTTGAAAATATAAGGGCTAATATCAAATGGCTATAATTCATAAGAAGTATCTAGGGGCTGGAGTATGGCCCAGTGATAGAGTGGTTGCCTAGCATGCACGAAGCTCTAGGTGTTGTGGCTCAACTGGTAGAGCACTAGCCCTAAGAAAGCCCAAGGAGAGCCCCCAAGTTCCTGAGTTCAAGCCCTAGGACTGGCAAAAAAGAAAAGAGAAAACTAAAGCTGGATCCTTACATGTCACCTGTACCAGAATCAATTCCAAATGGATCAAAGACCCTGAGATAAAAGCAGATAACCTGAAAATTTTTACAGAAAGGAATAGGAGATACACTAGAGTTCCTTGGCACAGGTCGAAACTTTCTTAATAAAGGCCCAGAAAAAATAAAGGCCCAGAAGCACAACAAATTGAAGGGAAAAAAAAGGTTAAACAAATGAGACTGCATTAAACTGCAGAGATTCTATATGGCAAAGGACATAGCTAGCAAGTTAAGTAGAAAGTCCACAGAGTGGGAGAAGAGCTTCACTAGCCATACCACAGACAAGGGCCTCATATCCAAAATATACCTACAGCTCAAACAATTGAATCTCTCAAAAACAAATCCTCAAAGAAACAACCATCCCATTAAAAGGTAGGCTAAAGACTTAAAGAGAGACTTCTCTGAAGAGGAAATAAGAATGGCCAACAGACACTTCTCTGGCCATAAAAGAAATGCAAATCAAAACAACTCTGAGATTCTACCTCACTCCAGTTAGAGGGGCCACGATCAAGAAATCTAATAACAACAGATGCTGGCGGGTATGTGGCCAAGAGGGATCACTACTACACTGTTGGTGGGAGTGTAAATTTGTCTAACCACTCTGGAAAGCAGTATGGTGATTCCTCAAAAGACTAAACATAGAGCTCCCCTGTGACCCAGCAATCCCACTCCTTGGCATTTACCCAAATGTCCAGAAACAAGGACATCTAAAGTTACCAGCACCACCACGTTCATTGCAGCATTATTTACCATAGCAGTGACATGGAACTAACCCAGGTATACTATGTGAAGTTATTTCTTTCCTCTCTTTTTCCCCCTTATGGTTTATCCCCTGTTATTACTGTATCTGACTTTGGTTCCTAGTGTATAATATATACATTTATTTCTTTGTGTGAATTAGGGAAGGGAAAGGGAAAAAAACAAGATGATGAGACAAAGGACAAAGGGTGACCAACATAACAGTGATTTTCACAAGGCAATATGTTGAAAATGAAGTTTACAACTTGGGACGAGGGGAGAGGGAAAGTGGGAAAAAAAAAACTACAAGAGGTAATAATGTTCAAGATGCAATGTACTCACTACCTTACAAATGTAGGAGTAATCCCTCTATATATCACCCAGACAATAAAGTAAAAATTTTAAAAAGAAATTCCATATGAATGTTAATATCAGTTTAAGGCTATTTCAAATAAAGAAAAAGACCTACTGGAAGTTTAGTAGTCCTGACATTAAATCTGTAGGTCAATTGGAGGAATACCTTTGAAAACATTAAATCATCCATCCATAAACAGATGAGATTTATTTCTACTTTGGGAATATTTTTAACTTCTTTCAGCTGTCTTTCAAAAGTCAGCATACAAACCTGCACATCTTTAATTTATTAAATATTTTATTCTTTGTGGTACTATTATAAATAGGATTGTTTTTTGAAGCTCATGCTCAAATGTGAATTACAAGCTTCTAGAAATGCATTGGATTTTGAATAATGAGTTGCCATACTACATTTTCATTCAACTTGTGCAAGCATACATGCATATATATATATATATGTATATGACCGAATTTCTCTGTACAAAAACTTTACAATGAAATGGCAACTATGTTAAAAAAAGAAATCTGAAACTTTCCATAGACAGAAAAACATATATATAATTGGTTTATCTGTCCAAACCTAAGTGAAATTTTCCATAGACAGAAAAAAATATAATTGATTTATCTGTCCAAACTAAGTGAAATGAGACTTGAACTTTCTAAACCCTTGACACCCTTCTATATCTACTTATTCTATTTTTCCTCTCAAGTAAAATACAGTTTCAGGCTTTTTTCATTAAGCATAGCTCCCTAAGAAACTGCCATTTCTTTTCATTTCTTTGGCATGTTAATTCTGTGTATACATACTTGTATTAATGGATCTTTAAGTATTTGCTTTTGAGTGAGACTTAAAATTCTGCCACAGAGAGCTGGGAGTTTGGCATAGAGGTAGAGTGCTTGCCTAGCATGCACAAAGCCCTGGGTTCAGCTCCTCTATACCACACACACAGAAAAAGCTGGAAGTGGTGCTGTGACTCAAGTGGTAGAGCGCTAGCCTTGAGAATGCCCAAAGACAGTGCTCAGGCCCTGAGTTCAAGCTCCAGAACTGGCAAAAAAAAATCTGCCACAGAGAATGAAAAAAATTCATATATTTAATTCCTTAACACATCCCAATGGAAGTCATTCTGTGAAACTACCCCGCAGATGGACTTTGATACCTCTTGCTCCATGCACAGGCATAGTTTGGAAAAGAAACAGGTGTCTACATTCAGTGCCCACCTAACAGTGGATCTTCTGACGCCGGACCAGGGAAAACATCAGGAGAACCTGGAGATATTTAGGGACCACTTCTCTTAAGACTGGAGCCAGTTTATGTTTACAACGTTCAGTGTTCCTGGTAGCTGACTGCACCATGCAGGCCCCTGAGAACTGGTGAGTCTCAGAAGCCACTTCCCCATCCATTCCAAGGCTGTATTCATGCCACAAAGCATGTTGCACGCACACCCCCAATCTGTCTTCATACTTCACACCCCAACTCTAGTTCTTACAGGCAGAATGCAATGTCCTTGGAAACCTGGCATAATTCTTCAACCCTTTAGCCCCACCGAGCTCACAAACTTCTGTGCCTTCACAAATGGCTGAAAATATACACTACAGGAGGAATCATCTTTGTCTTTATCTCTACCACTCCAGGTGGTAAACTACAGTGCATGCCATGAGCTTAACTTTACCAGATTTATCTCCTTAACTATGATACCTTCGAAGTCCAACCCTGTATGACAATGGAAGAGGCGTCCAAAGGGATTTCTAATGTGTCAGTTACTCATTCTAATAGCAAATATGGTAGTATCTTTGCCAGAATAAATTCAAAACAGTCATATCCCCACTGTTCTTGGCTTTAATTAACAAATGCAAGACTTTATACCCAGGACAGAGCAATATCCAACTTTAAGTGTTCTGTTTCCACTTGTAGATACCGTTTACTATTTTAGGAATGTATTTATAAATTTTTCATATGTGTGGTTTTGGGGCATTGCATTAATTCAAGGATATTTCAAGAACTGATCTGGATTAGGTATTACCTGTATGAGCTTCTTAGAGCTCATGAATTTATTTTTCAGACTAAATCAAGAGGAACACTACAGGAATACTTGTACTTAAGTAACACCTCAAGTTCTGTAGCGTGGAGTACATTACACCATTAGTGTTTCCATTTTGGATCAGAGCATTGGTGCATTGGTAACATCACATAGTTTTGAGAACATTTTAACTTGCATAAAAGGCATCCAAAAATTAAAATCTAACTGGCAGAGAACGTTTACCCCATGTGCATTTTCTTTCTTCCTTTTTTTTTTTTCCCCTGCCAGTCCTGGCGCTTGAACTAAGAAATGAACGCTCCCACCCAGAAAACTCCAGAAACATTCCTTGGAGACATTCCTTGGAGAGTGATGTCTGTCACATGGGGAGGAACTAAAGAGACTATGTATGAGACAGCATTCCTTGAGAGGGAGGTGTGTCACAAAGGAGGGCTAGGAGGCTGAGGCAAGCCTGCCTAGATAGGAAGGTGTGACCTCCAAGCCCCAGTGTGGACAAACTCACATCCCTAAGCATTATAATACACATGAAATCCTTTTCCTTACCATCCAAGAGAGCTTTTGCGGCCACTGAGGTTGGCAGAGATGAAAGCACCTTGTAAATAAGCACTACCCCTCTCTAAGCCCTCTTAGCACTGCCTTGTGGCCATGAATAAAAATTTGAGATCCAGTGGATCTTCCATGGTCTCTAACAAAGGAATGTCTCATTCCCCCTCCTGTAAAATCTAGGGGTTCTCCCATGTCTGCCATAACCACAGTGTGTGTTTCTAGCTTGCAGAGACACTCAGGAAGAGCTTGAGGACATTCACGATCTAGTTTCCCTTCTTACCAGGTAAGGATTTTCCTCTTGTGACTGAGCCTGCATTTCTTCTCTAGAGAATGGGGTTATCTCGGGGTTGAGGAAGACTTCGGGTTGGCACAGGATGGCACTGATAGGAAGATGTGAGATACAGAGAAGTCTAGGGGCTGTGTAAAAGATGGCAGGGTGTGCTTCAGTAGGTAGACAGCAGGTAGTCACAATTGCCCATCCTCCTGGGCCTATCAGTTGCTGAAGAAAGTTTGTCTCTGTCTCCTGCAGCCACCTAGGGAAGCTCAGTGACAACAGCAGCTCCAGGCACTTATTAAAAGGAGACACCCTAGGTGAAGTTGTCAAATCAGCGTCTGCTGCAGCCCACCCAGCAGCTGGACACTGTGAAGAGGACGCTTTCTCCAGCACTGCGTCCCCAAAGGCTTCCCCAGCTCCTTCCCACGAGGGCTTGCAGCCTCTGGCCTCTACCTTGTCACCAGTCCAGACATGTTCCTCAGTTCCTGCTGAGACACAGTCACACCACACTGCGCCTCAGCCTCCAGAGCTGTTGATTCCTCTAGAACATCCTTCTCCCCGTTCTCTTTCTCCTCCCCGTTCTCTTTCTCCTCCACCTGTGGCCTGCACTCCACCCAGCCATGACTCAAACTCGGGTCTTCCATCTAACTTCAGGGAAGTTCCACCAGAAAGCACCCCACGGAGCGGCTCTCCAACCAACAGCTCTCGGGTGCCTTCTCCTAGCCCAGCCCTCAACTCTGACATCCTGGAGCTGCTGGAGGTAGTGATTAGTAAGAGGGCTAAGGAGAACGCTGGGGAGGAGAAAGAACACCCTCTGGATTCTCTGGGGAACATGATGAAGTCACTGGGCAGGGCCCAGGACGCGGTCATCCCACAGGGCTTCTGGAACACCAAGGGAGAATCCCAGCAGCTCCCTGAGTCTCCGGAGCTGCTTCTCCCCATGGTCTTACAGAAATGCAGCCAGCTGTTCTGGGGCCTTCCCTTTCTGCACAGCGAGTCCCTGGTGGCTCCTGTCCTAATATCTGGGCAGCCACTAGTCTTACCCTTTGTTCTATTCAATACTTTCTATAATTTCATGCCAGCACAAGACCAAGATAATGTACTTCCACAGTACTTTCCACCCCAGCCCTTACTGCAGCACTTCAGCCAATCACAAAACTACACTCCTGCCTTGACCTGGCCCCAGTCTCCACCACTGGCTGACAGCCAAGCTCAGGCTCATGTCCCATCCTATATGCCAGTCCTATCCTCTCATTCACCTCCAGTGAATTCCTGTACAGTCCCACCTGTTGTCCAACACCTAGAACATCACCTTGCCAGGCAGCACCTGGAAAGTCAGAGAATTCTACCCGCTGTGGTCAATCAGTCTCTCAAGGCCTTTACAGAAGATCAGGGCCTCTTACACCAGAGAGACTTTATCAAGACTCCAGGTGAATTCATCAACGTTGAAATGAGGAAGAAGCTGGAAAACCACCTCCAAGAGAGGCTCATCCAGCACCTCCATAAAAGAAATTGTGAGACCCAGGTGTTTTCTGGGAAGAAATCCCGAGTAACAGACCAGGCAGAGGACAAGCCAGGGTGTTCACAGAACTCCAGGAATGTAGACGTTTGCTGCAGAAGGCAAGAGAGGGGAACCTCAGAGAGCTCTGCATCCCAGCAATGGGGGAACTCCAGAAAGGACCTGGAACATCACAGCACTGGGGTAGCCACACAACTGGACAGGGATGCAGAAAGCTGCTCAGCAGATGGTGTGCAAGCTAACACGCTGAGAGAATTAGAAAATGACGTGATGAGATCATCACATAGTGATTCTGAATATTTTCCCCCAATTTATTCAGGTATGAATAGTCTAGGAGAAGCCCTAAGAGCCCATTTAATAAAAAAATGGGATCAGATCAACAGGGACAAGGTCCCTTTGCATGTTAGTCATTCCAGGGGCTCAACAGACCATGCCTTGGCTCCCCTTGAAAACTCCAGCTCCAGCATTACTGGTACAGAAGCACCCTTGGATACTAGGGAAAGCTGCACGAGCTCCTCCCAGAAGGCTTTCCTCTTGGATGCTGCCAGCCAACAGCTGCTGGAGGCGCATATCAAGAAGCTTTGGGTGAAGCACAAGTGGGGCTTGTCCCTAAAGATTCTCAAGTCCATAAATCACCTTAGTTTAAAAAAGGCTCCCCCTGTGCCCTTTTCCAGGGAAGCTTCTCCACACCTGGCCTGTTGTGACTTCAGGGCCAATCTCACCTCTAAGGGGGATGCATTCCAGGGAGAAGCTCTGGACAAATTGCCAAAAATGCCAGGGAGAGAAAAATCAGGTCATACCACACAGCCTCCTCAAGCACCACCACGTGAAACCCTGAGCAGAACACTGGGTAGTCACCACTGTGATCCCTCAGTGGTCTCTCCACCTGGAGAAAAAGAGGGACTGCTCTCCAATTCCAAAACGTGTAGCCTTTTAGGAAGTACCTGGCACCAGGACATTGTGCCAGGATCAGAGGGAAGCAGTCCAGAGACAAATACCAGCCCAATAATGGGCATATGTGAGACACAGGAAAAAGAAAGCCTCTGCCACAATGTGTCCATAGCAAAGGTCTTTGCGTCTGACAAGTCTGAAGTTGAAATGGCCAAGGATGAAGAGAGACAGCCCACTAACTTGACAGTCAACAAAGACTTACAAAATCTGAACCTTAGAAGCTTAGAATTTGTGAGGACCACTGGAACGCCATTACCCTCCAGAAGTTCGATTGCTAGGCATCCACCAGGTTCATGCCTGAAAGACCAGGCAGAATCTAGCAGTACAAGTGAAAGTCCACCTTTTGATGATAACCTGCAGGACTGCGACACTGACACCAACGTGCTGGCTTCACAGAGTTCTCTGAGTAGCTCACAGAACTTTTCCGGAAGCAGCACGTCCACTATCTATGAGTCAAGCTCTCCATTACGAACGGGAGGGCACAGCACAAAGCAAGAACCTAAGACCTCCATCACCCCAGGCCCGTGGTACAGCAAGGTGTTTCATGGCCCCCAAGAAACAAAGAGCTGTGAGAGGCCCAGAATACAGAAGGCAAAGCCTGCAGGAACAAGGCCCTTGCAAGGCCAGAATTTGAACTCTCCTGCCCAGGTCAGGAAAGCAAGAAGTGCAAGGAAGAACTCTTCCCTATCTGCGTCAGAGAAAGAACAGCATCCTCCAGAGATTCATTTTGGAAATCGGATCAAGAATTTTTTTATGGCATTATTTTCCTCTAAAGCTAAAAGTCAGGCAGACTGCCAGCAAAACCCCAAGATCCAGTCGGCCAATACTAAGAAGCAAGACTTATCCACAAGCAGAACGCTCAAGCAGAGTGGAGTGCCTAAAGCACAGGCACTTATGAGCACTGTAGGAAGGATCCTAGAGGAAAAGCTGGGCCTTCCACAGGAGCCTTCTGCATCTAAGAAAACTTTACATGAAGTTCCGGCCCCCACAGCTGGATATTCCCACCACCACTTGGCTCCTCCTTACCCACAACAAAGCCAAGTAAAGAGCTGAGCAAGATGGTAAGTGTGGAAGACCCAGCCCTCCCCCAATCACCGGGGAAGAAAAAACCACGCTGAGTCAGAAGCAGTGTTAACCATGAAAGCGCATCAGATCTCTCTGCTGATCTCTGATGCTCTCACATGATCTCCTCTCTTTATTGCGTCAGACAATTAGTTATATACTGTTAGGGTAGGAGAAGGTGGGCACTGGGAAGCTAGCCAATAGGAAGAGGGCCTCTGTGCTACCACTAAGGGTCTGGGTGGGGCTTTCAGGTACTGGGCAGGACAGGTGCAGGAAACCCAAATACCATTTTGGATTAAGCAGGAAAATTCTGCTCCTCCCTGCAAGTCACTGACCCATGCAGAGGATATGTTAAATGGAGTCTGGATATAGGCATAAGTCAATAATTCCAGGATATAAATGGATATTGAAAAATATTGAAATACCTTCCCTTCCTGAATGTGGTTGACAACACCAAGAATGTGGGGGGAAGAGGGAGGGTTACATGGACCTCCTAACTCCAGAGAAGGAATGTGAGAGCATCAGAGCAGATGTGGTTTCCCTTCCATCAGATGACTCCACATGGACATCTGTCCAAGCTCGTTCTGTTGTGTGGTACCTCCTTCCAAGAGTGGCTATCATTTCAGCAGCATTCAATGAATTCTATCACTATTGAAGAGCTCTATGTATGAGAACATAGGCACAGTCTACATGAATCTTATTACCTTTGTCCTATAAACACCCATAATATATCTGCAGGACCCTTTGGTTACATAGTCGGGAAAAATACTGGCTTTAAAAAAAGAACACTCTACCATATAGACATAAAAACCTATGACTCTATAGACATAATGCTTTATTTCATAATATGTTTCTATGATATACAGACCCTTAGCCTAATTGTGATTAAGTTCTAAATACTAAGTCCCAGTGATTGTAAATAGAGATTCCCTCCTTAAACACTTGTATGTTAAACTTGTCATTTAAAATATGATATAAAAATCAACGTTAATAAAATGCTTTTGTTTTCTTCACAAAAAAAACCACTCTGTGTAGGAAATGAGCTATAGAACTTATGGGTGGGAATGAGATGGAAAACTGGATAGAATGAGGGAACTGAGGAAAATTGTTCAAAAATATGCAATAACATAAAAACATTAGTTGCACCTTTTAGGCCTAAAACCTTTTTTTGGAAGGCAAAATAATTGATAGCTTGAGGCGCATATTCTCAAATATGTGTATATTTTTTGGCCAGTCCTGGGCTTGAGCTCAGGGCCTGAGCCCTGTCCTTGGACTTTCTCAAGGCTAGAACTCTACCACTTGAGCCTCAGCATCATTTCTGGCTTTTTTCTGTGTATGGTACTGAGGAATTGAACCCGCGTTTTCATGTATGCTAGGCAAGCACTATACCACTAGCCCAAACTCCCGGCCCCATCAAATATGAGTATTTCTTTACTGTGATTTAAGCAAAACATAGAGCAACTTCATTGTTTGGAAAAGGTAGAAATACTATTGCCATTGCCTATGATTTTAAGAAAAGGTATGAAAAACTTAGTCGTAAGATTAGCATTGAACATTTTTAGCCATAAAAGAAATACAAATCAAAACTACACCTAATCAAGAAAACAAACAATAGCCAGGAACCCATGTCTCATGCCTGTAATCCTAGCTACTCAGAAGGCTAAGACCTGAGGATCATGATTTGAGCTAGTCCAGACAGAAAAGTCCATGAGACATTTAAAAGCTGGAAGTGGCACTGTGGCTCAAGTGGTAGAAGACTAAGCCTTGATTTCAAGGCCCAGAACTAGAACACACACACACACACACACACACACACACACACACACACACACACACACACACACACAAGAAAACAGGTTAAAATGCTAGTGAGAGAACAGAACTCTTATTTATTGCTGGTGGGAACATAATCTAGTCATTACTGAAATTAGTTTGGAGTTTTCTCTTAGACCAGAATTCCCATATAATCCATCTGAATCACTGAGAATATACATCCCCCCCAAAAAAAATCCAAGTCAGCTTTCTATGGAGATATCTGTATATGTTTTGAGTGCATAATGCACAAGAGCCAAATTATCAAAGCTCTCCTACATTTTACAAAATAGTTAAGGAGCACTGGACTTTATTTCTGTGCTATTTGGCAGTACACATTTACAACAAAAGTCCTACTTAGTATTTAAAACCAAAGCTATTCCTGTTTTTATGTCACCACTTTCATCATTCTGTTATCCCCTCTGAACCCCATTCCTTCTCTCCTTTCTTAATTTTCTAAAATATGCATTGTTATGACTGCCTTCTCCCCTACCTGCCCCTCTCCATTTATTCCTTTGGTTTGATCACACCACCGATACCTTTATTTTTTCCTGGTGTTTATTGTATTGAACCATGAATTCATCCTTATAAGGCATTGTACCATAGGGTTCTTCCCTCAATCTAGTAAATACTCTTTTTAAATTGTTTTTTAATTTAATTATCCTTCTAAAGCCTAAAACATAGTAGTGACTGTAAGGAAGTGGGAAACAAGTAGCTTATTATTCCTATTACCAAGTTACTAAGTGCATGGAAATAGTCAAATTCCTGATCCACCAACGGAGAGTAAATCTATGAAATGAGCAAAAGCATCACTCATATTGGAAAGGCTGAGAATTACAAGGTAGAAACAAATGACGCCGTCATTTCTGTTTGTCTTAAATCATGTCCTCCTAACATTTTACTCAGTAAATTAAAATCAAAGTTGAAATCATGTCCCGTGTCTCCAATGAGGACAGGTGTATAGAACACTTGTGGCTTTGCAATGTGTGATTTCAGTATTTGAGATACATAGAGAGTGGTTCTCCTCTCTGGAAATCGGTAATTAGGCAAACATTTTGGAGGAAGAGAAAGAGACACCAGGCATCTCTGTTATTTCCTAGTCAGTTACATACCTCTGGCAAGATCAAAGTCCTTTGTCATCACCCCTGAACTCAGGCCCTATGATTTATGACAGCTACAGCTGGGAGGCGGTAGCCTTTGAAATCTCTGACCCAAAGTAAAGAGATAACCAACAAAAGCAAAATGTACAATGTATTAGAATAAAACCCTCACAAAATTTCTATGAATAGATTTTTGTGATTATTAGGGGGGGGTAGATTTCTCAATAAATGGAGAGTTCATTTAGAGTACAAGACATTAAGAACAAAACATGAATATTACAGCCTGTTCTAATTTCATCAGTTTTGCAGAGTTCAATTATTCTTTTATATAAGAAGTGCAAATATTTTAATTTTTAGCAAAATGTTGAAAAACAAAACTTTTTCAGGACTTTAAGACATTGTATTTTTAGTAAGCCTTCTCTAACCTGTTTATAAACTAAAAAGGGATGATGCATTTGGAAATAATTTATAAATTCCAATGATTCCCTTCTGACCTGAGTTTCCCTTAGAAGCATTTATTGTCATTCAGTATTAGGGAGGGTCAATAAAACACAGACAAATGTAGAATAACCAAGAGGAAAGCCATAAATTATAACACCATAACAACTTCCTTCCATTTTTTGCCATTTCTGGCTTGAACTCAGGGCCTGGACACCATCTTTGGGCTTTCTGAGGGCTAGTTTAATACCCCTTGAGCTACAGCACCACTTCCAGCTTTTTCTGTGTATGGGGGTACTGAGGAATCCAACCCAGGATTTTATGCATGCTACGTAAGCACTCTAATACAGACCTATGGCCATCTAATCTTTGATAAGGGAGCCAAAAAATAGAATGGAAGAAAGACAGCCTCTTCAACAAATGGTGCTGGCAGAACTGGTTAAGCACCTGCAGAAAACTAAAGCTGGATCCTTCTTTGTCACCCTGCACTAGAATTAACTCCAAATGGATCAAAGACCTCGAGGTAAAAGCTGACACACTGAGAACTCACAAGAAGGAATAGGAGATACACTAGGCCTCCTTGGCACAGGTTGAAACTTTCTCAATAAGAACCAAGAAACACAACAAATCAGAGAAAGGCTGGATAAGTGGGACTGAATTAAATTGCAGAGCTTCTGTAAGGCAAAGGACATAGCTAGTAAATTAGGAAGCCTACAGAATGGGAAAAGATCTTCACTAACCACACAACAGACAAAGGCCTCATATCTAAAATATATCAACAGCTCCAAAACTAATCTCCAAAGAAACAACCATCCCATTAAAAGACGGGCCAAAGACTTAAAGAGTCTTCTCTGATGAAGAAACAAAAATGGCCTATAGACACATGAAGAAATGCTCAACATCTCTGGTCATAAAAGAAATGCAAATCAAAACAACTCTAAGATTCCACCTCACTCAGTTAGAATGGCCAGGATCAAGAAAACTAATAACAACAGATGCTGGAGGGGATGTGGCCAGGAGGGATCACTACTACACTGCTGGTGGGAGTGCAAACTCATTCAACCACTGTGGAAAGCAGTATGGCAGTTCCTCAAAAGACTAAGCATAGAGCTCCCCTATGACCCAGCAATTCCATTACTTGGCATTTACCCAATAGCCCAGAAACAAGGACATACTAAATCCACTAGCACAATGATGTTCATTGCAGCACTATTTACCATAGCAAAGATATGGAAGGAACCTAGATGCCCCTCAGTTGATGAGTGGATCAACAAGATGTGGTCTTTATACACAATGGAAATTTATGCTGCTGTTAGAAAGAACGACATCGCCCCATTAATAAGGACATGGAAAGACTTAGAAAAAAATCATATTAAGTGAAGTAAGCCAGATGCAAAGGAACATAGGCTCAATGGTTTCCCTCATTTGTCATAATCAGTAGAAACTTTGTGCTCTCCTAGCAAAGATTTGCAAAAGAACAAAATCTAGAGACATTAAGCCAAATAGTATGACACTAAATGTAAGGACCTCCAGGATAAGAAAACAAAAGCTATATAATGAGTGACTGTTGTCCTTAATGTACTATGTTATCTCTCATCTCTTTTGCCATCCCTTGGTTATCTCATATTGTTATAATATTTCACCTTGTTATCTGATATATTTTATATGTGCTTAATTGGTTATTTGAAATTGGATAGGGAAGGGGGGAAATCAAGATAAGCAGGGGGAGGGTGGGAGGAAAATGGGGACCATGTCATGAGAAAGGGTATGAATGTTTGTGAAGTAATGCACCTTCTATCTGGTGAATATAATGTAACCCTTCTATTAATCACAGTAAAAAAAAAGAAAATGCTGGATTGAAAAACCATTGAAAACGTAATGATTGGCTCATTGATGCTAATCAATATCAGACTTGCAAGGAAAAAATATTAAAAGCATTTTCTTTAAAATCAGGAAGAAGACTTCAATAGGAATCAATCCTTCTGTTAAACCTTGCCCTAAAAATCCTGTCAGTACCCAGGGAGCATTGAAAATATCAAAGGGGCTGAGAGTTTGGCCTAGTGGTGGAGTGCTTTCCTAGCATGCACAAAGACCCGGGTTCTATTCCTTGATACCGCATTCATAGAAAAAAGCCAGAAGTGGTGCTGTGGCTCAAGTGGTAGAACTCTAGTCTTGAGAAAGCCAAGGACAGTGTTCAGGCCCTGAGTTCAAGCCCCAGCACTGGCAAAAAAAAATAGAAATAAAAATATTTTATATTATTTTTTTTTGTTGTTTAGGATTTTTTTTATTGTAATTAGTAAAAGGGTTACATGATATTTGCCAGATAGAAGGTGCATTAATTCACATACATTGATACCCTTTCACATGTCTTGGTACCCGTTTCCCTCCCCCCCCCACACCACCCACCCGTCTTGGTTTTCCCCCCTTCCCTATCAAATTTCAAATATCCAAATACAAATAAATTCAATATATCAGATAAGAAAGTGAGATACTATACCAATATGAGATAACCAAGGGACAGCAAAGGAGATGAGAGACAACATAGTACATTAAGGACAACAGTCATTCATTATATGGCTTTTGTTTCACTATCCTGGAGGTCCTTTCAATTAGCTTCACATTATATGGCCTTATGTATCAAGATTTTGCTCTATTGCAAATCTCTGCTAGTAGAGCCCAAGGTTTCTACTGATTATGACGAATGAGGGAAACCATTGAGCCTAAGTTCCTTTGAGTCTGGCTTACTTCACTTAATATGATTTTTTCTAAGTCTTTCCATTTCCTAACAAATGGGGCGATGTCATTCTTTCTGACAGCAGCATAGAATTCCATTGTGTACAAATACCACAACTTGTTGATCCACTCATCAACTGAGGGACATCTAGGTTGGTTCCATATCTTTGCTATGGTGAATAGTGCTGCAATGAACATTGTTGTGCTAGTGGGTTTAGTATGTCCTTGTTTCTGGGTGGTTGGGTAAATGCCAAGTAGTGGAATTGCTGGGTCATAGGGGAGTTCTATGTTTAGCCTTTTGAGGCACTGCCACACTGCTTTCCATAGTGGTTGAACGAGTTTGCACTCCCACCAACAGTGTAGTAGTGATCCCTCCTGGCCACATCCCCTCCAGCATCTGTTGTCATTCGTTTTCCTGATCCTGGCCATTCTAGCTGGAGTGAGGTGGAATCTTAGAGTTGTTTTGATTTGCATTTCTTTTATGACCAGAGATGTTGAGCATTTCTTCATGTGTCTATAGGCCATTTTTGTTTCTTCTTCAGAGAAGACTCTCTTTAAGTCTTTGGCCCGTCTTTTAATGGGATGGTTGTTACTTTGGAGGTTAGTTTTGGAGTGATTCAATTTTTTGAGTTGTTGATATATTTTAGATATGAGGCCTTTGTCCGTTGCTTGGTTGGTGAAGATCTTCTCCCACTCTGTAGGCTTCCTGATTAGTTTACTAGCTATGTCCTTTGCCATACAAAAGCTCTGCAGTTTAATGCAGTCCCACTTATCCAGCCTTTCTCTGATTTGTTGTGATTCTTGGTCCTTATTAAGAAAGTTTCAACCTGGAGCTCCAGTGGCGCAATCGGTTAGCGCGCGGTACTTATAAGAAATAAAAATATTTTAAAAATCAAACACAAGAATTGAGGTAAAATATGCAACCACCAAAATTTCTAGATGATGTGATTATACAGCTAGAAAAAAAATCCTGATTAGATGAATGTACTATTAAGTTGCTGTCTGAAAATATCAGAGTACTCAAACTTGTAATTATTTTTCTGTTAAGATTTATAAAATTTGGGGCCGCCTGATAAAAGCTGCAGCATATGGTCACCTGCCCATGTGAAAGGACAGTCACTGCCACCGTGAGCAGTAATTTAAAAAAATAAAACTTTACTTTGCGTTGTCTGTAAGTTGGCATGGTACTGAATGTTATTTTTTGCCCTAGTGAGTGGAGATTATGTATATTTACATATATATATATGTACAGATATGTGCATGTGTGTGTGTGTGTATGTGTGTGTGTACATACAGTCACAGAGCTTGAACTTGGTCTGGGCGCTGTCCCTGATCTCTTCAGCTCAAGGCTAGTGCTCTACTACTTTAAGCCATAGCACCATTTCTGGTTTTCTGATGGTTAATTGGAGATTAGAGTCTCACAGAGGTTCCTCCCAAGCTAGCTTTGATCCATGATCCTCAGATCTCAGCCTCCTGAGCAGCTAGGATTACAGATTACTAGGATTACCAGCGCCCAGCTGTGAATGGATATTTTTATATTTTTCCTTTTAATGAACAGTTTACAAGCAAATTTCCCAATTGCTGTGGTAGTGGATTCTTTGGTTCACAAAAGCAAGTAAGTTAGATCACTTTATGTCTTAATATATGAAATAAGCAAACAACTTCATTCATAACATTTAATTTTATTGTAGATGAAAAGTTAAAAGGCATATCCATGTGTAAAGTGATGGGACAATGCCTACATGCTAGTTGGTATATGAATGTGAATGGTGGTATGTATAGTATACATTTACATTTAAAGTTATCAAAGTAAACATTGGAGAAAAGACACTGCCAAGAGAAAGTCTGAAGGCAGCCTGAGTAGATGTATCTTAGAGAATCTTATCTCATCTGCCATTAGTCAATAAAAGGTCAAAGCGGATGTGTAGCACAATGGCAGAGTTCGTCTTAAGTGAGTATGCTAAGGAAAAGTTAGTAGTCTTAAATTCAAGCCCATAATGACACAAAAATCAAAATAACTTTGAAGCAAATACAATGGTTGAATGTGTTGTAACACTGTACAGAAAAAAAAATTGTTTTCCTTGTCACTTATCGCCCAATCTTCAGTTACCTGCACTAACCTTTGTACTATTAAAGGCTCTACTGTTGATTTGGATTTTGTTCAGTGTCTCAATGAAAGCTTGGGTTATTGAAGTACATATATTTGCCTTTTGCCCTCCACATTGACTCAGCCAACTAAATCCAATAGGCTAAGTGTATATTGCTTCATTCCTCTCTGCTGCCAGCTCTGATTTACAAAGAAAAAAATGGATCCCACAATAAACATTGTGGTTGTACTAAACTGTGTTCAGTAAAATTTCCAAGGCTCAATCAGTGTGCACCACAATGGGCAAAGCCAGCAGGATTCAGAAGAGTCCAAGTGCTTCCTGACACCCCACAGCAGGGATCACCGCAGGACCACAGAACCACAGGGCGCCCTATGGCAGCACTTTCCAAAGATATATAACAGGCAGTCAAGAGAACAGATGGATGGCGCTGTGGACCCAGGGAAAGTGTTGGCAGACAGGGAACTGGGAGATGCAAGATGGAGCCCTTGCTCCCCTCTCCCCTCTCCCCTCTCCCCTCTCCCCTCTCCCCTCTCCCCTCTCTCTCCCCTCTCCCCTCTCTCTCCCCTCTCCCCTCTCTCTCCCCTCTCCCCTCTCCCCTCTCTCTCCCCTCTCCCCTCTCCCCTCTCCCCTCTCCCCTCTCCCTCTCTCAGGAGAAGCTGGTCTCCAGGAACTACCTAGGCTCCTTGGCCAGCTGACACTAGGAAGAGGGAAAGGCTGGACTCCAGGGAGTAGGTGCCATGACAAAGCAGCTCAGGCCAGGCAAATGTCTGTTCATTCACTGAGCCAGGAGAGGTAAACGAAGCAAAGTTAACCCAGAGCTGAACAATACCAGGAGAAGTAGCCACAACTAAATACTGTAGGTATATATTCCCACTTGGCTGGCGAGTGGCTACCGCATGTAGTAGGAGCTGTGGCAACACCTGGGCTTCCCAAGTCAGAGGAGGTGAGTAAGGCACAGTGAGCAAAGATGACCATGGAGAGCCAGGGGAAAGCAGCAGTACAGAGGCCTGACCCGAGAAACACATAGGGGGAGTCTGAGTTGGTATCACAGTGCTGTACCCGCTCCATACCAGTACTCTAGAGGCTGAGGCAGGTCTACATAGTAAAACCCCCTCAAATAAAAATACCAATAAAAGAAAAAGACAAGCGAGTAGTTCCAACATGCCATTGTTTCTATACATCATATTGTATATTTCTCTTAGATTGACACATAGTCATTTGCCCATGGTTCAGGGAGACTAGAACATGGCATGGCTTATGTGGCAAATGACACCATGATTGTCTCCTCCAGAGTTGGTTTAGTGCCTTGTTGAAGGCTCCAGTCTCCTATTTCAGTGATGACATTTGTAGACGATTTTTGTGAAGCCTGAATTTCTCAGGGAGTTAATTCTAAATGTCCTGTTCCATTGTCTCATCAGCACTAGCAAGCAGACATTCCCTTATCTCAATTTCAGCTGTGTACCTGTCCATGGACTCCCTAATTTTGAAGTCTAATCCTATTCCAGAGGCCACAAGGTATGAATAGTTGAAATCACCTCCTCCAGTCCTTGCGTGTAATTGCTGTTTCCCTGGAAATGCTCTTTTTTCATATAATTTTTATGATATTTGCCAGATAGATGGTGCATTAATTCCCATACATTGATACCCTTTCACATGTCTTGGTCCCCATTTCCCTCCCCCCTACCCCCACCCCTCATCTCGTTTTCCCCCCTTCCCTATCCAATTTCAAATACCCAAATACAAATATTTGTATTTGGTTATTTGGAAATGCTCTTTTTAAAGAGATCCAACCATTAGCTTTTGTTCCATGGTCTATGGGAGCATCTAGAATCTCCAGTCCCAGGATTTCTTACTCCATGTCATGGCAGCACCCAGCTTAGTGAAAATGATTTCAACACTTGCTCCCTGCAAGGTGAACGTTCCTTCATTAGAACTCACGAGAGTTGCAACATTCCATAATTCCCCATAAACTCCACTGAACTGACCATACTAAAAGCTTTCCTGGGGCCAGAAGTATGCACAAAGCCCTGGGCTCGATTCCTCAGTAACACATACACAGAAAAAGCTGGAAGTGGCGCTGTGGTTCAAGTGGCAGAGTGCTAGCCTTGAGCAAAAAGTGTCTAAGGACAGTGCCCAGGCCCTAAGTTCAAGCCCCAGGACTGGTAAACAAAAATAAAAGCTTTCCCATTTCACATAAAGTAGAAAAGTGTCTCATTTACACTAGACATGAAGGCAAAATGAGAATGACCAGACTACAATGGAAACAAAATTTTATTATAAAAATAAAAATCTACATTTCCTAATCAATATATCTAAACATTATTGTACCCAATCAGTAGCACTGTACTTTCTGCTAGGTATAATAATATTACCTATAAACAATAGACATGGTGTCAATGCTCTCCCCAAATTAAATCCATAGTGCCTCCACTGCCCAGGATGCTTTTTCTGGGTGCACTGGCATCTTACCACAGTACACCACTGATTGCACTTCAGGAGTAGAGACTGAGTTCTAGCAGAGTCCTTTCCTCTATGGCCTTCTGGAGCCCTACGGTTTGTTGTGGGCAACACTCACAAGGAAGACTCTTCAATGCAGCCTAAAAAAGGCAAGGATGACTGAAAGGCAGGGGGTGTACTCCTGGGACACCTGAGGTCCCTGGGCAGCGGGACAGAATTTAAAAGTCACATTAGCTTTGGTAAGGGGGTAGCGTGTGGAATCCACAGCGTAAGTAGTGGTGCCCTGCACCAGCAAAAGTTGGCAGTTAAAGATGGGGTGGGCAGTCCTCCATCCCAAAAAGGAGAGGCACTTGAGGCGTTGAGAGGGTCCTGGATGGCAGGACACTCTGTCCATTTCAAGTATGATTCTGAGAGCGCGGAAACACTGGATATATGTTTCTGAGTGTGTCCTAGACATGTGGTTAGTGACAAGTACAATGTGGCTTGGGCCACTTGAGTTTGGAAGTGCCTAGCCCCAGGCCAGCCAGGGGAAACACCCATTGACGACATCCTTCCATTTTTCAATCCTTTCTCTTCATGGAGGGTGGAACTGGCTCCATGCTTGACTGTTGCTCCAGGGAATAGGTCGACTTCTGCAGCATAAAATTATACTTCGCCATGCTGTTCATGGCATAGAAAAGATTAGCATCCCCAGGGATCCTCAGCTCTGGTGGAAGGAGGATAGAAAGCTAGTAAGCAGCACTGACAGAAACTGGGACACCATCCCTTGAGAGCCTCCTACAGACCTTCAATGCCCCCAGTCCACCTCCAAGAAGACCAGCACTTGTGACTCTTGCCTGGGAACAGACTTTGCTGACTGTTAAACCTAACCTGTCTTGCCCAGAGAATGACATGGACCAGCATCTCATGCCAGCTCCTCCTACAGGTGGCACAGAGTATTCCTATCCTGCCCTCATTGCAGTCTGACTTACCAAGATCTGCAGGCAGAGATTATTTGCTATGAGCACTGTCCTACTGAGAACAAGGACTCCAAGGACCACAGTGCTGGCATTGACCCAAGCTTTGTGCAGTTGCTTTGGGGTCATCCAATGCAGTTTGCTTAGCACACAGCAGGTCTTGCCATTGGGCCTTCTCTCTCCCGCCCCCCTCTTTTCCTCTCTCCCTCCCTCCCTCCCTCTCTGTCTCTCCCAGCAAGTATTCTCTGTACTGGAGTCTCCTGTCCCTAAATTTGGGCTGGACTCAATTTCTGCCAAAATCGTTGTTTCTCATTTCACTTTGTTAGCCTCCCTAGGCCTCTGACTTATTTTGCTGAATAAAGGGAACCCAGGCTGCTTACATAGTGAGAACACTGCAGGAAATTAAGACACATTTTATCATCTAGGGAAACTGCAATCGATGCAATCAATGGAGCATATACACCAAGAACCTGGTCCATGGACATGTATTTCTCTTGTACTTTATATGTCTCTTTCTGTATGTGTATCTGTCCTCTGCCTCTAATTCTCTCCCATCTCTTCCTAACCCCTTTGCTACTCTCAACCCCTTTAAAGGAGGAACACACAGGAGAGAAGTTTGGGGACTTTCTCCTGGTCTCAAAAATCTCACTGGCTTGCTCTAGGGCTGCACATATGCTTGATTCTACTTTATTTCCTCTAGAAAACAACAGTGACTCAGCTCCTTACTGCATGCTCTCATGTCATTTGCATGGATTTGTGATGTGAACATGTTGAAATTGAGTTTGGGGGCATTTGTGGGACATCCTTTTGCAATGCTCAGAATAGATCAAGAATCCCATGTATGTGAAGGAAGCACTTCTTCAGATTCTTTCTAATGCATCATTCCACATTTTAGCAAGCAAGGCAGTCTCTTCTAATGAACAGTCTGGCCACCCTACCACAAGGTAGTTGCCTTCTCCCCACTCCTTACTGATGGTCTCTCTGCACCGACTCTTGTTTCGCTGGGCAGAGCAAGCATAACTGTATCTACCTACACCTTGGGCAGTGATGAGCTCTTAAGTATTCAGTGTGGCTTGAAAGAAGCATTGTGCAAGGTACACAATGTCCACCACTCTACAGCTATACCCCAGATTTAGGGTTCTGTCCATGCTGACCCCCCTATGCCATTACTCAGTGACTCACTTCGATCCTCTGATATTATCTGGACCAGCTCCAAGTGCTCTGGCTTGTATCCATGCAATAAATGTTTTTTCATGGCTTTGAGGATAATCTCCTGAGTCTTCTCCTGGTTTGTGACCTGGGTCAAGGGAGGACATAAGGCATTGGAATGAATGCCCAGTGTGCCTTCCCCGAGCTCAGTGGACCAGGAGCCTCTGGATCCATCTCAGCATGGAGCACAGCAAGCACACAGGATGACATGGAGTATTTCAACTATTCTTCACTGAGAGTGATCACCACATAAAGATACTTTCCCAACTAGTCTAGTCCTGCTTCTTCCAACACTCCTTTTCAGCTATTTGCCCTGTATGAACATGATTGCCCATGGCAAAATGAAACAACCCAGTGGAAGGGATGAGTTAGCCCAATGCCTAATGCCTCCTACAAGCCAGTCCTACTGTAGGCTCAATGATGAAGTGATGGGCACTTCTGAAATTCCCCCAGGGGTCAGAGCTCAGGGGACAAAAAAGAGATGGAGTGTCCCAGGTGGTGGGTAATGTGAGCCACTCTTCATCTGGCTGAGAGAACTGAACAGGACAGAGCAGCCCCAGTGTGAGGAAGGAGAAGCTACCGATTCACTGCAGAAACCAATTCACTGCAACCTTCCAGTTGGCTCCATGGTTAATGCCACCCAGGCTCTGAGCACTTAACTGTCTCCAAGGCCAGCAGCTTGCTAAGACCTCCTGTCTCCTAACCTAGATTTGAATGTGACTACACCAACTCAGCAGCCTTCCCGTATCTGAGAGAGAAAATCCTCTCCCAGGCAATTGATTACATTCACTGCTACCCCATCTGCTCTAGAAAGCAGGGGCTCCTCTTTCTCCAATGTATATTATGAATGCTGCAGTTTGATTCTGCTCTAGACAAATCTAGATTTCTTTTAGGTCATCCCTGTTTCTTCTCCTCAGATACCTTTCTGGCCCCAAAACTGCACGTCCATTCCTGGCCTTAGGCTGTGTACATGGCTTGAAACCCCCTTTCAGCTCAGGCCCTGAACATTCCTTTTTTTGTGCACCATGATCAGTTCTTCAAGCTCACTACAAGGTCAAATTCAGGAAGGAAGAGAAGGGAAATGGGGGATCTTAAAGGTCTGTGTCCTCGCTGGGGGAGGAAGAATGCCACGCTGCCCAGCTTACCAGGATGCTTTTGTACACATTTCCTGTGTCCTCTTGTAGGCTCACCCTGATGATACAGGCATCTCCTATCTGCTTGTTGTATAGAGGCATGGAAGAGCTGTTACTTTTGACCTCAGACCCAGGACTCTTGATATTGCTGCCTCTGACAGCCCCAGACTTGGTAGAGGCTGAGGGTCTGAAGGTGGTGGTGGAAGACAAGGAGGTCTCTGAAATTCCTGGAGCTGAGGGGAGGGCTCGTCCCCTGACCTGTGGTGGACAGCAGCAATGTCAGGGGAAGCCAAAGCACTGAAAAGTGTCCTGGCCTGGCAGCCAGCTCTAGGGCCCTCCAGAAACTGCATGGTTAGGACTTGAATTTTGGGGACCCTTGGCATAACTATAAAGAAAGCTGGAGAGGTACAGAGAGGGCCAGTGTCACCTTTTCCAGGACGTCAGAGGATTTTTTGATGAGGCTGCTCTTGAGTTTCAGGTCAGAGCTGGATGCACCAGCAGGCTTTATGTTGCTGTCAGGGATGTCCCCTCTGCTGTTATCAGGGCCACACTTGGCCAGATCCAACGGCATGGACTGGGAGCTGCCACTGCTATTAAGGTCAGTCCTCTGGGCCTGGCGGCTGAATGGAGGGGGCCATTTACTACAGGGAACTCCACAAGGACACAAGGGCCCGTTCCTGGTCCCCAACACCCTCAGTGTTTCTAGGATCTCGGCCAATCACCAGTTCACTTTCCCTTTCTGGCTTTAAGGATAAGATAGAGATATGACAGTAGAGGAACAGACCACCAGAGAGCTGAGCCTCTCTAATCAGGAACAAAGCAGATATCACCTGGATATGTGCCTCGTATGTCCCAGCCCAGGAGATTCCCTGGCCCCTGCCCACCGAAGCTCATGCACTTACCTCTTCCAGGCCTTGCCAATGCCTAAGCGCTTCTTAGCATTAAGGTTTTTGCTGCTGGTCTGGGTCCGGGGCTCCAGTGCACGAGACAGGTCATAACTAAGGGAAGAGGTAGCTCTGAGGTGACAATGTGCCATGCTTGGGCCCCTCCCTGTGTCTACCTGAACTCTAGAGCCTGGGAGCAGCTCCTCACTAGACCCTCTATACTGTCACCATGACACAGGTACAGACCTAGGCTCTCATGACTCAATCCTGGGGCACCCCCCGCCTTCCTGCCCCTGTGGCTTCCAGCTCACCTGGCCTTCTCGCTGAGCCGTTCTAAACCCTTGAACCAGGCAATAAAATGTTCTTCTGGTAAGATGTTATAATAATTGCAGGTGGCCTGCAGCTGCCTCACCTGCTCCATCACGTCATATTCCTGGTGAGGATAGGACAGGATGGGCACATGAATGGCCGTGCTGGGTGAGCAAGGGCTTCCTGCTCTCTGAAATGCAAGCCCCTCAACTTTGTCCCACACAGGTCCCTCCCTATTTCACTGGGTTCGTTTACACAGCCATTCTCGGGATAGTCTCCTAAATCCTACCACAGACATCCAGCTTCCTGCTGGAGGTCCCTAGCCTCTCTACTCAATGTCCACATAACTCTAGAGGACACACCTGCTAGGCTTCAACTACATTGTGTGTGCAGTTGCGACTCACCTTTCTCAACTTCTGAAAGTTAATTACTCCCTCCTGAAAGACAGACAGGAATGTGGTTAGGAATGGCTCCACTCCTTGCCTGGGCTGCTTGCGCCCTGGAAGCAGAATGCACATCCAGGGAACTGAGTAAGGGCAGCACCCAGATGGGACTTGCCCAATGTCTAGCCCTTCCCTGGGGACAGGGATCACAAGAGCCTCTTATCTAAACACTCTGAGGGCCTTGGGCTTCAGGTAAGATGACTTTGTTAAACACATTTGACATGTCTTTCAGTCTTGACTAAACTCTCTTTGCCCCAACTAGGCAATGTTGAGGAATTTGCTGTTTCAGGTGGGTAATCTGCCTGTATCTCTATAGTCAGGCAGCTCTGCCTGTCATATGGAAAAATGGGCGCAGTACTCTGCTCAAAGAGTAGATGTAAGGGTCTCAAGGGCAGGGGACTTTCTCTACCAGCCCCAGGCTCACAACTGGGCCCTGGCTACTCACATCCAAGAAGTCCTGAAAAGCCGCATCAATCATCACAAGGTCCTTTAGGAATATTCCTAAGTAGGGAATAGTGTCCTTGACCATAACCTGTAAGATTGGTTGGGGTGATAAGCTAGGACCGGGGCCCTTCCCCCAAGACATGCTCAGCCACCCCTAGCTCCACATGGCTTTAGTATCAGAGAAGCCTGGGGATCATATGGCATTCTCTCTGAAGTTCCTTCTTGGCAGTTAGAAATCCAAACTGCATCCACCATCCGTTTTGTTCCTGGCTGACATTAAAGATCTCTAACTGGTGTAGCCTGTGCCCAACAGCCTCCCTCTAGATTAAGCCCTGCATCTGGTAGGCCCAGAAACCCTTCCGCAATAAGAACAGGGCCAGAATTTCCAAGACATGGGGTCCAATTCTAATAGTGGGGGAAAGGTGAGAAGACCTGCAGGAGGCTTTTTGTCCCTTGGGCAGTTGAAGCCTTGGGCACAGTTACTCACCACCTCCTTTGACTGCCTCTGACCTCTCTTGGCCTTCTTCTCCTTGGAGGCAAACTTGGAATCCTCCTGCCATGAGTGGAAGTAGAGTTAGTGAGGCCTCTCTCAGCCATCATCCCAGATGCTGAACAAAGGATTCCCTGGTCATCTGTGCCAAAGGCCTAATGATTGCCTAGCAAGCTAGTTCTAGCTCAGTCTCTGCCTGAGTTTCACTTTTGTGGGATCCCAAGTGAGGAACATGGACTCACTCCCCCTGTTTCCATGTGCAAGGTATGCAGGTAATATACATGCCTGGGGAGGGTAGGGTGCTTGGAGAGCTTAGTAGCATCTTCCTCCAGTGGTGCTGTCCTGACTTTTTGGAGCTCTGGAGTTCCAACATTCCTTTCTCCCTTGGATCTCATCATCCCAAAGCTCCCCACCTCTCCATATATATGCCAATGAGAAACATGAGGTGCAGAGAAATATGGCAACCTGTCCAGTGCCCTGCAGCTATACAAGGGGCCTCCTCTGGCCACCGACCAGGGTCTTCTCCTTTAGCCCTTTAGGGTCTTCCAGGGTCCCTAGAGTAACTGAGGCTCAAAGAGAAAGGAAGATTGGAGCCTTCTGCTTGCCCCAGGTGTCTGCATTCTCTGTTCTGGCATTGGGCCCACATCTAAAGCAAAGTTTGTTCTTTTTCCACAAATCCTCTCCTAGTCTCCCATGGAAGCTAGGTATATTACACTTAAGATGGGGAGATTCTCAAGGGCCTGTGATGTGGACAATTTGCCGTGTGATAAGGAAGTGACTCCTGCTTCCTTCTACATGCTAGCTACTAGAGAATTTAGGGGGAAAAATTCAGTGAGATGATCACTCCCTTCCATTTTTAAATCAGCTAGGCTCTCTATAGATCAAGCTGTTGTACGTCCCTCAATTTTTTTTTTATCAGCAGCTTCTCCTCTAGAGCAGAACAGGGCCCACTCAGTTCCCTCATAGGTTACATCCTGAGCCTGGATGTTTGCCCTGACCCAATGACTTCCATGTCTACTCAGCCCCAGAACAACCCTGAGATCCCCTAGGGCACTCCAAAGCAGGGCTCTCCCCAGTGAGGTCTTGCCAACATTAATGGCTGCAGAAGCCAGGGTACCTGGGGACTGGTGGCCCTGCTCTCTAGAAAAAAAAAATACTCAGTCACATCCACCAGCATAAAAGTCTGACTGATATAAATAAAATCCCAGCAGGAAACAAGACACCCCAGTCCTGGGCTCATCTGCCCTGCTAAGATACCATGTCTTCCTGCACTATATCTAATATGAGTTGCCTCTTGGCTACTGTTAAAGCAGCCTCCTCTTCTTAATCCAGAAAACACAGAATTGAAATTATCAACACATTCTCAGGGAGCAATTAACATGCATTTGTTCTCCTCTCGCCCACCTCCCCTACCTTAAATAGCAGCTCCCTGAACCTGGAGTGGTTATTTTCTGGGGAAATTATCTCTGACAGTTTTTGGAATCTTCGGAAGCTATCCCTGCAGGAGAAACCAAGAGAAGGTGACAGTTGGAATGATGGAGTTGAGAGAATGGAACTCCATTTTGTTTTAGAACCAAGACTTCCAACTGCCTGGACAAAACGGTTAGAAAAGATCCCTTTGAGCCCCAAGGCCACACAGGCTTGGAGCAAGTTTTTGATCCTGATGCAATGGTGTCCAGTTCATTTCCAATATGCAGTTCTGGTATGAGTTCAGTTAAACAGAGATCAGTGGCAATCACAGAAATCTGGCAACTCCCCCCGTGTCTCTGTCCAAGTTCAGACAGATAGGTAGATGACCCCTCCCAAAGTCAGACCAGACAGTCAGTACCCAGGCAAATGGAGTCCCATAGCCAAGACATCCATTCTCTAGAGGTTGGGTCCTGGGTCTTAGTGTGGGTGAGGCCAGCCTTGGTGCAGGCACAGCTCCTGCAGAGAGAGGACCCACCTGGAAACCTGTTCCCATGTCCTCTCCAGCCGATGGATGGAAGAGCTCTGCAGGGCAGAGGTGATGGCAAAGAGGGAGGAGAAGTTCCTCAGGACTCGACACTCCTGGGGAGAAAGACTATGTGAGATGTGGATGATTCCCACACCAGATCTCACCATGGTTGCTGGCTCAGCCTCTCATACTTGGTAGGATTCTAGGAAGATCAGGGAGTACAACAGGAAATGTGGGACAAGTAGGAAAATCCTTTTTCCTCAGCCCAAGATCTGGGTGAGAGAAAGGAGTGATCACATAGAGAATGAGTGGCTTGTTAGTAATCACTGTAAGTGGGAAGGAGGGACTGGGATCCACACAGGTCTCTGGAGCCAGTAAAAATCCTGAGAATATGTGGTTGAAAAGAGAGTGCCTGGAGGACATCTGTATCATACCCAGGCCACATGTATCCAGTGTTCCACCACAAGTCTCCTGTCTGGTGCCGTCATGCTATGGTCCCCCAGACAGCTTGTGATTACGCAGGAGGACACATTGTTGAAGTGAGTGATGTTGGCCCAGATGGTTGGGGCCAAGTGCTCCTTGACCTTCTTGTCACTTTTGGACCAGATAGAGCCCAGGCAATGGTAGGGCACTACCTTTTTGAATAGCTCCTGCAGAAGAGAATGGTGTCATTAGCCATGTCACAGATTGCAGTGCCCAGGTAATGATGTGATGACTATAGTAAGTGATGGAGCTAGGGAAGTGGATGAGGTGACCTGAGCCTATGGGAATCTCTAGACCTCCTGTGCTAAGCACTTAGTACAACCAGAACCAGAGTTACACAGAAGGAAACAAAGGTAGGAAAATCTATCAAGCAGAAATTAGTTCTGTGTGAATGACTCTGGCCAGAAGCATCTGCCCTCACACCCCACCTCATGCCTGGATCCTGGTACACTTGCGATTTCTTCCCTTAAAGGCCAATCTTGTCTTCCCTAACCTCTCATACAACAGCTGCCTAAAAGGAACTAATGCTGGAGAGGCTTCTTGGCATAAGAATGAGCTATAAGTCTGGCTGTGAGTGGGAAGGGAATGGGTCTCCTCTCTGCTTTAGTGTTTTCCATGTCAGAAGTTTGTTTTTGATGTGGTTAGGCATTGTGAAGCTGGGATTTAGACAATACCATGGCCCCTTGGAGAAGCAACTACAGAACAAAGCAGCAGTGAAGGGGGTACGCCACCCTCCATTCAGCCCTGCCCAGGACCTCACCGCATCCATCATGGTGAGCTGCTCTGCCACCAGATCAGGAGGAAAGGCCAAGAAATCACACTTCTCCTTGTACATCCAGTTCTGTGAGGTTCCACAAGGAAGACTGGAAGGGTCTCCTGAGGAACCTGATGCCTCATTAGGCTCTGAATCAATGGAACCTGAGGCCACTGGTTCCAGCTCGGGAATAGGTTCTCCATTTGTCTTGGGCTCTTGACCCATAAGAGGAACTGGCTCAAGCTCAACAGCAAGTACTGGGGCTGACTCTTGTTTCAGCTCTACATATGGTGTTGGTTCTCCTGCTGAGCTGGGCACCAGAACCACAGCTGGAGCTGGCTCTGGGTCTGAGCTAGCTGATGAGGGTTCTCCTGCTGAGCTGGACACCAGAGCCACAGCTGGAGCTGGCTCTGGGTCTGAGCTAGGTGATGAGGGTTCTCCTGCTGAGCTGGGCTCCAGAGCCACAGCTGGAGCTGGCTCTGATTCCAATTCTCCTTCTTGGCTTGGCACCCTAACTAAGGCTTGTCCTAAACCTGAATTGGGCTCCAGCTCAGAATTAGAGCCATTTACTCCAACTAGGCCAGGCATCAGAGCCATGGGTGGAGCTGGCTCTCCTGTTAGGCAGGGAACAATAGCTGCAGACTGAGTTGGCTTCAGCTCTTCATAAGCATTTTGGGCTGGTAAAAGACCTGCAGGAGGACACAAGATTCTTCACATTACAGTGTCATTCTACGTTTTTTTCAAAGCCAGAGAAGATACCATGTGCTAAGAAATGTTCAGTTCCTTACTGTCAATAGATTACCTTCTAAAACCACCTCCTACCCACTGTGTCTTTCAGGATCCTCCTTAAGTCTAGTCCTATGCCACACTTAAATATTCCAACCAGAGAAACCCTGCCCCAACTCCTCTTCTTTGTGCCCTCCTCCCAGCTCTGGCTTCGCACCCTCAGACTCAGCCTTCTTGGGCTCCAGGGCTTCCATCTGGGCGAGGAGCATGTTGGCACGACATTCCACATCTGAACCAGGCATGTACGATTGCAGGTAAACCATTAGCTTCTTCAAGCATGAACGTTGCAGAGGTTGGCAGAAATCCTCTGAGTACAGATCCAGCCAGGTGCCCAAGATGCAGGAAATGGCACTGGGAGGACATAGGTATGCAGCTGAGTCAGAGTCCTGTCCTCTCCCTCTTCCCATTGTCCCCCCTGAGCACCCATGATGGGACAAGCATGAGGCCTGTCTCTATGAATCCAGTATTCAGTGGACCCTAATCCCAAGCCACTTTGCCTATGGACGCATTTTCAGGCCAGGTAAGCTAGGCAGGAGCCACAGATAATATCCAGGGAAGGATCCCAAGATCAATACTGTGAGCAGCTCTGTCTTTAAGAAGCCCCACACTTCAACCTCTCTAACCTCTCCACACTAAATACATTGTCTAAATGGCTTATCACAATGACACCTCAGCTGGTGAATCTTCTGCCCGATTATCTGTGAGCTATGTGTCATCCTACCACACTGTTCTGAAGACACAGCCTGACCCTGGCTCTCACTGAGGGTTCATTAGCCAGGAGCAAGGTCTCCAAACTTGTTTGTGTCCCCTAATAAATGCTGGGTCAGTCTGGCTGAAATAGGCTCTATAGGGGACTGATTCTTCCAGTGGTTACTTCTGAGCCCTAGGCATCCTTGGGTTCCCTGAGGCTCAGATATCTACCTGCTGTCTCATGCCTTTCTCTTCCAGGCAAATACTTTCACCTCAACACGCTAGTAAAATATAGGTCGAAAGAAAGGCAGCTGAAAAAACTGGCAGAAAATTGAAACTAGAGCCTTATACATCATAGCACCAGAATCAATTCAAAATGGAGCAGACAATGTCAAGACAGAAATTATGAAAACATCACAGGAAAGGGGGATGGAAACATTTGAGCTCCTAGACACATGTCAGAACTTTCAAACAAAGATCCAGAATCACAAGAAATCAAAGAAAGACTAGATAAATGGGATTTCTTCACAATTTAAAGTTTCTGCAGGCAAGGGACATAGCTAACAAGCTATATAGAAAGCCTACATCATACAATGGCTTAATATCCAAAATATACATTAGTGCTCAAAATAATAAATCCCTATCAAATAAACCTCCCAAATTCAGCAATCCAATTAACAAATGGACTGATAAGGTAAAGACAGAATTCTCAGAAATAAAAATGGCCAATAGACACCTGAAGAAATGTTCAACATCTCAGGCTATAAAGGAAATGCAAATCAAAACTACATTTAGAAGATTCTACCTCATGCCAGTTAAAGTGGCCAATATCAAGAAAACTAACAATAACAAATACTGGCATGAATATGGATACAAATGAACTCTATTACACTGTTGGTGGGAGGGTAAACTTGTTTGTCCACTGTGGAAAACAGTATGGAAGTTCCTCAAAAAATTAAACATAGAGCTATTCTATGACCCAACAATTCGATTCTTGATCATGTATTCAATAGAACACAAAAAGGTCACACTAAAGCTACAAGCACAACCATGTTCATTACAGATTTATTTACCATAGTCTATATATGGAATCAGTCCAGTTGCCCTTCAATAAACAGACAGATCAAGAAAATGTGGTATATATTAACAATGGAGTCCATCAGCAAGAATGATATTGTAGTGTGGAATGACTTAGAAAAAATGCATTAAGTCAGATCCAGAAACTATAAAGCTATAAATAAACATACTGGGTGGAAAGCAAGGGTATCCAATGAATTAGCTAAAGTTTGATAGAGAGCACAAACAGTGTAATTATTTTAAAAGACTAAGTCAAAGCCCAACAAGGAATACTTGCAAGAGGATAGGGTGGGGATAAGGGGAAAACAATAAAAGAATAAATGGGAAAAGTGGGGAGAACACAGGCAAAAATTCATTGTACATTCTACAGACTTGAGAAATGCAAGCGATATGACGGGTTGTAGAACGATGAAGAAGTTGAAGTGATGACACAGTTCAAGATGCATTGTACAATATAAATTGCTCTGCTAAATAACACAAGTTTTAATATATAATCTAAAATTAAGATAAGGGTAGGGATGAGTTGGTAGTAGTGGGTGAGAATGCTGATCAGCATACACTGCATTCATAAAGTGTTTGGTGAATGACAACTCCTTTGTACAACTATGTAAAGATCATTAAAAAGAACTATTTAAAAAAGAATCACAAGAGATTTGGGCACTGTGTGTCCTTTCTATTGGGCACACAATATCCTCACACGGAGACAGATGTGTCCAGTCTTTGAACCGAAGGCCCACTCACTTTCTGAGCTGGTCTTGTGGGATAGTCTTCTCAGAGTAATAGGGAAGGATTTCAGCCTCTCCACAGGAGTCCAGGGGGACATCACAACGGCAGAACCTGTTTAGAATGTTTAGTGTTACTGGCCATCTCCCCATGTCTTGCATTTCACAGCATTAGAGCGTTCCTGCTCTTTTCACTCAACCATGCTCAGTGCCTGGGAATCTGCTTCATAACTCATAACTCTTGATAATATGGAAGAGCCCAACCAACTCCTTCTGTTAATCCAGTGTGCCAGGATGTCTACATACTGGTTAGAGGCACTCCTCTTAGATAGAATGAGAAGTCCCCTTTTCCAAATGGAGTCTGCTTTCCCTGAGGCATTGGGCAAGTGCTGCTGGAGGCTAGACCTGCTTTCTAAGGGAAACAGGTCCCAAAGAAGAGGTGCAGCCTGCTCTAGTGGGCCAGGCTGGGCAAAAACTGCCAAGGCTCAAACCATACGGTTCTGGCAGTAGACTAAGACAGTGATTTTTGGAAGACGCCACTTCCTTGAATCAAATTTGGGCTCAGAGTTTCAGGCCATTTCCCAGGTCCTGCTTAGTGGTCCCCTGATCTTGAACAAAGTGCTCACTCACCTTTTGAACAGCAGGTCCAACACCTGCTGGGGGCTGGTAAACCTTCTGTAGCTAGACAGAAAGGTAGGGACAAAGAAGGGTTCCCCCATCAGCTGGGCAGGCACCAAGTGGTCCACCAACTCTTCCAGTGTGCCTGAATTGAGTGTCTCTGCCCTTCGGGGTTCACCCATTGTCATTTGATTTTCATCCTAGAATGGGATCAAGGAAGGTGAACTCAAATTCTACAGGTAGCACATAATCTAGTCAAATAAACTAGAAAAAGGAGCTACACACACACACCACACACACGCACACACACACACACACAGTTACAGAGACAGAGACAGACAGAGGTAATGATGACCAGGTATTGACTTGCTGTCCTTTAACTGACACTTGGTGTTCACCTGGGGAAATCTCTCAGCGGGATGGGGTTGGGGGGTGACCCAGCGTCTCCAGACACGGGCGAGGCCCCCTCTTTGGTCCTCTCTCAGGCATGAGCCAAGACAACTTGGGAGACAGCAGCACGACAACATCTTTCTCTCTCCACAGTCTCAAGACCAGTGAACTGGCTGGGGCTGTTGTGCATTCTGGCTACCTAGGCAACAGGGTTCTGAGTTCTACCTGATCTTTCATCAAGGAAGTGAGGTCATCTCCTCTACAGGGATGTTCATCTGAGTCGTTCCCTCACAAAAGGCATTCCCAAATGTCCCCTGTGCACAAACACTTGACAACTAAGCCACAAATACAGCTGTATATAATCCTACCCATTCACACTAGCCATATAAGTCAACTGTCACCACGTAAGTCTGAGAGTATATAGCTGGGCTTAGTAATCTGTTCCAACTACCAAAGAGATGTGGCACTGGATGCAAACCTATTTCCCTCACCTGTATCCCTAATTGTTGAGTCGCTCCAGTATATGGGGACATGTTCAGAGGTATCTGAATGTCATTTGGTAAGCAAGTTAACACCCATCACTAGGGCACTTCTATAATGACAAGACATGGAAAGACAAGGAGTACAACACAGAATTGACTGCGATGTGGCATTGCCTGGGATGCCCAGCACTATATTTGGGAACTGGAGGCAGCTACTTGATATGGGTATTAGGATACTGTTCATTACTGTTTCCATGTCATTGTTGCCTCTTGGTTAGATTTTCGTTACGTCCCTAAGGTAGGTCTAGAAAGGTATTCACTTTTAGGCATTTGATTTTAAGCTTAAGTATTTCCTCCTGACTCTTTTTCACTGAAATTCATTGAAATGTTTCCTTTTTAATTCTAATTTTGAGTCACTTCTCTTCTTTTTGCCAAATTAGAGGAGTACACATCTTATTTTCTCAAAATTTGTTTCATCAACTTGTAGTTTTCTTCAGAAAGCATCTAAATCTTTCTCTTCATAAGTTGTTTACAATATTCATTTTGCATCTGGTACTTCCCTCAGTTTGAGATATATCATTAAACTTTTTCCAAGTCCAGTGTTTTCAGCTCTTCAAATTTTTCTGAGTACATTAAATCTATTAACTTTTCATGATATTTATGAATTTGCAGAAATGAAGAAATATATCACCAAATTTAAAGTAGAATATATATATATATATATTTGTTTTTATCTCTCTTTAAGGGTCATTTTCTGAACGGAAACTATACATGTGCAAAAGAAAAAAATCTCACTGTCTCTTCCCCATCCCTCTCATGTTTTTTCTGTCTCCCTAATGTTCATACACATAACTTCATATAATTTTCCCCTTAGTGACATTCTTGCTGTATTCCAAAGATTCTGATAGGCATTCCACTCATTTAGACTAGATGGTAGGAGAATGCTGAGTTTCCCTTTCTTTCTTCAGGCACTATCAATGAGTACTGTTCATGTTGTCAGTGTTCATGTGTTTGCATATTTTCAGCATCATCTTTGGTTGTGGCTTTCTGGTTTAATTCCAGTAGATATGATAAAGGGATTCATTTCATTTTTACTTTATTTGCTAAAATTTGTTGTATGTCTTTTTAGGAAAATATTCCATGGGCTGCTGAGAAGGATGTGTACTGTGTAGCTAGTGGCTGAAATGCTCTGTAGATGTGTCTGAAGTTTGCAGTTGTTCTGCACTGTCCTTTCTTGGGTTATGCTTTGTTTGGATAATGGATACCTTTTTGAGAGTTGGTAATGAAGTCTAGTACATTATGATGAGATCTATTAGTGCTTGTCAAGAATTCATTGTTTAATAAACCTGAATGTGTTTTGGACAATTTACATATTTTGATTGGATGGTTAAGAACATTCACACTCATTGCAAATGTAAAAATGTATTATGAAAAGACATGTTTTGGGAGGGAAAGGGGGACAAAAACATGAGAAGGGGTATCAAGGTTCGAGAAGTAATGTACCTACTACCTGACAAACATAACTGTAACCCTTCTACACACTATCCCTACAATACAATTTTTTAAAAAATGAAGTAATGTACCCATTACCTGATGAATGTAACCATAACCCCTCTGTACATCACCCTGACAATAAAAATACATTAATTTTTTTTTAAATTTAGAATATTCAGTATGTTAAATAATACCTTACCATTCACATACTTTTGGAACCTCACTCTTTTGTTCTTCGGTATCCAGCAGAATTGCTTTTAAAATGAAGTATAAAACTTATATATTGATATTTGAAACATGGGAAAATAAAGCCAAACAACAACGATCCTATTTTTTTAAAAAAAGTGTATTTCTTTCTTTCCTTCTGTTGTATTTAACATGCTTGCTACCTTTCTATCCTGTTACTAGTTTACTCATCTTATAGGGGTTTGTATTTTTAGTTAAACAAATCCATGGGTAGGATTTCCTTTGTTAGCCTTAATATGCTGGCTTCTTAGTCCTGAATTCTTTTAGTTTTGTTTGTCATGTGAAGTCTTCTTTTTTCCCCCATTTTTAATTGTATTTTATTATCATGGTGATGTATAGAGGGGTTACAGTTAAATTCATTGGGTAGTGGGTATAATAATTTTTGAACACTGATACATTTTCCCATGTTTTTCTCCCACTTTCCCTTCTTCCACCCCCAGGCGAAGTCTTCTTTATACTTGAGTCAGACTGCTCTAGGTCAAACTGGCAATTGTTATCTTTCAGAGCCTGAACT